>NC_088793.1:138665047-138968077 GCF_011386835.1 Chrysemys picta bellii | reverse complement strand
ATCTATAACAGCATTGATTATAGAAAAACATTAACAGAAAAGTTAACGAAGTACAACCTTACCCTAAGACAAGGTCTTCAGAAGGTCAAGCAGATAAGAAATCCAGTAAGATTCAAAGTCTTGTTAACAAGCAACATTCTAAACTAGCTAAGTGAGAGTTGGTCCCTGGTGCGTGAGAAATATGTTGACAATTATTGTCTGAGAATTAAATTTAACTGTGAGAAGGATAGTTTAATTTAAATGAGAAGGATAGTTTTGTGGCAGGCCTTCTCTCATTGAAATCAAGAACTACAACATAAAAAAAACCTGATAAAATGGCAACTCAAGAGAGCTCAATAACCTCTCCAAGAGGTTTCTTTTACATTTATCCCCTTAGATAGAGAGCCTTGCAAGCCTGAGTTGTCGTAGCATGCTCTGGAGGTCAACAGATTTGAAGTTTGTCAGACTAACAGGAGAAGTAAGCTCTGGAATGGAGAAACCTCTTCTAAGAGCTCTATCTCCCTAAAAGATGTAAGAATCTAGGCACTCTCAGTGACAGCATCTCAGACGATTTCAAGAAGAAAGACAGTTTCTAAAATACCTCAGCCTTAAATCACATAGTGCTTTACCAATCAAATGACATCACATTGAATTCTCTCAATCTGTTAGGGTTCTCTGTAGAATCTCTGATCACACTACATAAAAACCACACCTGGAAATGACAATGGGGGCTGATAGTCAGTGAAGTAGAGGGGTAATATGATCTGTGAGCAGCAACGTTAAGAGAGAAATAAGTGTTATAAGGAAGCTTAAATCCTTTAAAAACAAAAAGCAAAAACAAAAACAAAAAAACCACCTTGGCTTTAATTTTTATGTTTTCATACATGTTCAAAAGAATTTTTTTGTGTGCACAATAAGTGAAGTGGAGTACCCGGCACCAGGATCACAAACACAAATTACTGTTAACATTGTGACAGTAACAGTCCGGATAACTTAAACATTATAACAGTGTACAAACCCCAGTCTGATACTTGCAGTTACATTTACCTTCCTACAGGCACTGTGCATCTAGCAACTGTAGGGAAAATGAACATTAATTGCAGCCTCCTTATAAGGAAAGCTTGCATAGCTTTGGAAACTACATATACTGAAGATTACACAACTTCCTCACACATGTTTGTTTGAAGTATTTTAAATAATTTCACCTTAAAGATACTTAAATCCACACAGAGTCTATTGACTCTACCATTTAAATCAGGGGTTGGCAAACTTTTTGGCCCGAGGGCCACATCTGGGAATAGAGATTATATGAGGGCCATGAATGCTCACAGAGTTGGGGGAGGGGTGGGGCTCGGGATGAGGAGTTTGGGGTGTAGGAGGGTGCTTTGGGCTGGGACCGGGTGGTTTGGAGGGTGAGAAGGGGATCAGGACTGGGGCAGGGGGTTGGGGTGCAGGAAGGGGTGCAGGCTCCAGCTGGGGGTGCAGGCTCTGGGGATGAGGGGTTTGGGGTACAGGAGGGTACTCTGGGCTGGGATCAAGGGGTTCGGAGGGCAGGAGGGGGATCAGGGCTGGGGCAGGGGGTTGGGGAGAGGCTCAGGAGTGCAGGCTCCAGGTGGCGCTTACCTCAAACTGCTCCCAGAAGCAGCAGCGTGTCCCTTCTCTGGTTCCTATGCGGAGGCTCGGCCAGGCGGCTCTGCATACTGCCCCATCCGCAGGCACCGCCCCCGCAGCTCCCATTGGAGCGCATAGGAGCCAGAGTGGGGCCATGCCGCAAATTTCGAGAGCTGCGTGGAGCAGCCCCAACCCTGCTCCCCGGCTGGAGCGCCAGAGCAGGGCAAGCCTCAGATTCCCACCCACCATACTTTAAATGATTAATTTCTTTAACATCTTTGCTTTTTCTGTAATAGCATCACTGTTTGTTATAAGCCTTAGTGAGTATTTCCATTATAATCTCCCTATTTTCAGAGAGCTACACTTTAAACTTAAAATGTTTGCTAGGATTAGACAGAGCTCATTCCCCACAGTTCATGGCTTCAGTGAACAGTACTTGGTGTAATCCCATTGAGTTCAATGGAGTTAAACCAAGTGTGCATATAGGCCATTTATGCCTTTGTTTCATAATAACACAAAGCTGCTCTTTAAAATCTCTTAGTAGAGAGAAGCCTAATTTATCTAAATATGGGCTGTTTTCTCTATGCCAACATTTTCAAAAGTAGCCACAGATTTGGGTGCCTTTGGTTTTGGATGCCCAGTTCAAGACACTTTGGTCCTAATTTTTCAGCATTGAGCTTCTATAACTCTAGTTGAAATTAGTGTGCTCTGTTCACACTAGAGCTGGGTTAAGAATTTATTTTTTTGGGGTGGTGGCCAAACCCAAAATGAACGCTTTTCTGGATACTTTTTTTTTTTTGATCAACCAAAACCAGAAATTTTCTGGTTGGTCTTGCCAAAGCAAAAAATTGAAGAAAATTTAGTTTTTGGGTCCAACAAAATATTTTATTTGACCTGAAAGTAAACTTAGTTTTGGGGAGTTTTTTTACCCCTTTTAAAAAAAGGTTAAATCCTGATAAACCTTTAAATAAAACATTTCGAAACAGGAAGTCTGAAAAAAGTTAAAGAAACATTACGAATATTTTGATCCCACCCCCCATATTTATTTGGCCAAAGCTATTTGCTAGATTCAACTCAAATTTGTGAATGGTTTCAGCTGACCCAAAATTCCATTTTTCAGGGGGGGTGGGGCAGGAAGGGGAATAAATATTTGCCAAAAAAAAATCACTTATTTCTATTCAGCACCTGTATACCAAGCCCAAGGTGTCTCAAGCTGGGCTTCTAAAAATGGAAGCATCCCAAATCTCTGCCTGCTTTGGAAAATGTGGGTCTTAGTTGTTTGGTGGCTGTTTTGTTGTACAAAGAACAAAACAATGAAGGAATGCTGAGGACAAGTTAGAACACATGCTTTGGAAATAGACTGCAGCTCTGTTCAGGGAAGAAGAGATAGAGTATCTATAATAGGCAATCAATCTCTGTAATACAGAATAAAATGATGTAGCATACCTGGGGTGAAAAGTTATTCAGATCATCTGGAAGACATTTGTTTGTCTTCAGCTGAGAGCTCTCTAGAATGCTACGAGTTCTGATTTGACTGAAGGTTAAAGTTAATCTTTTATGGGAGTTTGTTCTGAAGACAGGAAAACCCTTAAAAAATAATACTTTGAATTAAGGTAGCAAATCAGCCCATTACACCATTTGGAAAACCTATCTAGCCTTTCACTTAAAAGAAGTTGTTACAGTATATGCCCTGGAGGCTTAGATTGAAACAAAGTACAGCCAGCATGCATTTTAGAGGCAAATAAAGACACAAATTCTACCTATTTCTGTGTGATTGCTGCAAGTGAAGTGTTCACTAACATACAGTTGGCATCACTAGCCTCAGACTGAAGTAGACCAGCTATTTGTGGATATCATTGGACTCACCAATTAAATGGCTTAAATTGCATTTTGATTCTCTTTCCCCATCTTAGAACTGTACTCTAGCCTTGCCCTTGAATGCTTTATGTACATAGGACTAGGATGAATTTCTAGTCTGCGTAAGTTTTAAAAGAGCAGATCTTTTAAATCCACGCATTTATTCTTGAGTACTTGTATTTGTGAGTATAATAGCATGTGGTTGATAGGAATAGGTTTGTATTTTTAACAAGATCTAGCTTTCTCTTCCTCTGAAACAAATATACCTGCTTTAACCTTCTTAAGTTTTAAAGAGAGTGAAAAGAACATGACAGCTATCTGGAGATGTGATGGCTATGAAAAGTCATATAAGAAAAGAAGTCTGCTATTTAAGAGAGACATCTGGTCTTGACTTGCACCTCTTGGATTTTGTGAGTTATGGCAGAATGTGGCTTTATAAAATCAAGTTAAATGAGACAAATTGGACCAAATTCATCCAGGGTATAAGTTGGCCTCTCCCATAGGGTTTATAAAGGTACATGTGGGAGCTCTGAATTAGGAAGAAGGAAACATAGCTATGTCTTAGTTAAAGCTTTTACAAGTACACCTCTACCCCGATATAACATGACCCGATATAACACAAATTCGGATATAACGTGGTAAAGCAGCATTCTGGGGGGGGGGCGGGGCTGCACACTCCGGAGGATCAAAGCAAGTTTGATATAACGCGGTTTCACCTATAACACGGTAAGATGTTTTGGCTCCCAAGGACAGCGTTATATTGAGATAGAGGTGTATCTTAAAAAGTCATCTATTGTATATTGTGTGGCAAGGCACCTCCTTAGTCTCGCCAGACCAAGCACTTCCCCCTCTGGTGATGGCAGGCTTGGGGTAAATCAGTCCCACCCCACTCTGGGCAGCCTATGTCCTTCCCCCTTCTGTGCTCCTTTGGCCGTATTTCCTGGATAGGCCTACAGGGTGATCCTCCACCAGCGGGGAGGGATAGCACAGTGGTTTGAGCACTGGCCTGCTAAAACCAGGGTTGTGAGTTCAATCCTTGAGGGGGCTACTTGGGGATCTGGGGCAAAAATCAGTACTTGGTCCTGCTAGTGAAGGCAGGGGGCTGGACTCGATGACCTTTCAAGGTCCCTTCCAGTTCTAGGAGATGGGATATCTCCATTAATTAATTAAAAAGGGGAATAGTCCCATAAACACAAAAACAAAGGGTGATACCTTCCCCTACCTCCTCGCTAGGTCTGGGTGTTGCCCTGTAGTTTGCCCCAGGGTGTCAGTCCTTCCCCTGGCAGATGCCTCCCCTCCTGGAGTAGCTTATTTCCTTATTGCTACTAGCCTGGTAACTACTTCTCTCTCTCCCTCCCTCCTGGTTTTAAAAGGTCTCAGGCAGCCCTTAACTGGATCCAGGTGTTCCTAATTGACCTGAGGTAACCCCTTCATATAGGGAAGAGGGCCTTTAACATTCTAGGACTAACATCTGCCTTCCTTCACTCTCTTGTAGCTGTCTGTCCTGACTTTTTCCACAATAGATATGTACATCTTCAAAGTGATGTGCATGCATAAACTAGCTAGTCCTTACATCAGTCTTGGGAGATGTGTAAGTAACCATTACTACATGAAGATTTAATGGTATGAGGTCTTTCTCTTTTTCACTGTGTCCACTGGTATTTTGCAGAGGGGAATCTGCTGTGTTTTTCTCAAGAGACTCAGTTATCCTAAAAAGAATAGTGAGTCTAAGATGGAAGGCAGAGCCCTGCAGTGGGACTGGGATCCTGCAGAACCCCCTGCTATAACAGTGGAAGTGAGAAAATGTACTTCGTTGCAGGTGGGATTGGGTGTACCAAAAAAAAAAGGAAAAAAAAAAAAAGACTGCAGTAATTTGCGGGAAAACACTTTAAAACTTTTAATACTTACATTTAAGCAAGAGATAAAGAGATTGAACTCCTTTTATATAATAGTAAAAATATTTTACATGGTTAAAGTAAGATTTCTTTTACTCCTTTAGTGGTTAAAAATTGTCTGAATTCTGTATGTATGGGTGTGGGTGTGTATTTCTATATATAATATAAACACAAAGTGACTTTTCCTGTTTTGTGTTTTGTTTTTTTAGTAGCAGGGGGGAATTTGTCTCTTGTGGGATCTAAGGTTTTTGCAGGTGGGAGTGGGATACAAATGTAAGAAACAATGCAGGAGTGGGTATTTTGGGGTGGGATGGGAACAGGATTAAAAAAAATAGTCCCACACAGGGTTCTAATGGACGGTAGTCAGGGAGAGTCACTTCTTCCAGTTTAAAATACAAGAGCTCAAGTCTGTTCTACAGATGTGAAAAATATTTCAGAGCTATTGTATATTGGGGAAAATCCTGTCACAGCAAAGGCATGCCAACAAGTCCTTGAAGGAAGGATCATCAATTTTAATAGGGGTGCTTCAATCTGTAAATGGATGAGACGCACAGGAGGCAAGATCCTCGGCTGTGATCCATTCACTTTGCACTGCTCTGGTGATACAAAGGGGCCAGAAAGCAGCTGGATCTCCCAAACTGGCTTGGGGGAGTCTCCAGCTTGCATTGAGCCAGCATAACTGTCTCTGACACCACCATCCCCTACAATCTCAACCTAGGGGATATACTGGGGATTCAGCTAGGGTTACTACCCATCCGGGTTTTACCCAGACAGTCTGGTTTTTGGCTTCTGTGTCAGAGTGCCATTTAGGGTTGCCAGGTGCCTGTTTTTTTAACAGAAATTCTGGTCAAAAGTCTGGTCAAAAAGTGGACCTGGCAGTGTCAGGTCAGATGTACTGACCAGACACCAAAAGTCTGGTGACGGTGAGGTGGGGGAAGGTGCTAGATCATTAACCTGTGCCTGCCCCTGCTTAGCCGGGGCTGCTTCCTACCTTCAGGCAGGCTTTTTTCAGGCTGCAGCAGCTCCCATCCCAGTCCTGGAGCAGAGGAAGTCCAACTTGGGGGGAGGGAGGTGGAGACGATCCAGTGAGTGACAGGGGGATGGGAGAAGAGGAGCAAATGATGGGAGTGGGGTCTTGGAAGAAGTGGGGCTGGGGGCGGGGCCTTGGAGGTCCAGTTACCAGCAATTAGAAAGTGGGGGCCTTAGATGCAGCTGAAGCAATATGGCAGTCCAATGATTCTTAGGTGATATAATGGCATAGTTTGTAGCAACCCCAAAGCTGCTCTAAGCTATATTAGGGCTTGGGACAATCAGGGCCGGCTCCAGCATTTCTGCCGCCCCAAGCAAAAAAAAAAAACCAAAAAACCGCAATCGGCGGCGGCAATTGGGAAAAAAAAAGAAGAAGCCGCGATCGACGGCAGCAGGTCCTTTGCTCCTAGAGGGAGTGAGGGACCTGCCGCCCCCGAATTGCCGCAGGTGCCGCCCCTCTCCCTTGGCCGCCCCAAGCACCTGCTTGTTAAGCTGGTGCCTGGAGCCGGCCCTGGGGACAATATAGAAGCAGCCCCAAAAGCTGGTAACAGCAACCAGCTCCTTTGTGGCTCATTTTCCCCTCAGCTTCACCCAAAAAATACTGGATGCAGCTGAGAATCTGGCCCGAGATATTTAGGTGTTTTGTTCCAGCTCCAAAGCACATGCTCCTTTTCGGTGGATATGCTCATAATATTAATATATTCAAATAAGAGGGAGGGGGAATTTGGTTACCTACATGATTCAGCAATGTGGCTGATGTCAAAATATCTCCTTATATATGGAGACTGGCAATATCACCAGTTTCCAATTACACAGATGTCTACTCAGAAGAGAAACTCTGAATCCCTCTGAGGGAGGAAATAGTTCACAGTCTACCAGCCTGTCATGTTCACAGGAACACCAGAAGAAAGACCAGTGATAATCTAGAGCAATTCCCCTTTACAGCACAGGGCTGAATTGTAATTGAAATTGTTTGAATTCTTGCCAGCGCTTGACTGCCTGTTTCACATCATCTTTTTGGTCCAAGATTTTGGTATTTGCCATTGATCATTTGACGCTTTGGGAAATAATGCACAATGAGATCTAGATGGGCTAAACAGGATATTCAGGGGAAGTGGGCACAGCTGAAAGACAAATCCATGACCTTGGTATAGAAGATTGCCAATCCAAGCTAGACTACTCTGAATAAGAGCTGGCAGGGCAGACATATGAGCCATCAACCGCTGCAAGGATGAATATATATTGGTTTCCTGCTACATGCCATGCTAGTTTAGAAACAACTCTGCAGTTTCCCATTGAATTGTAAATAAATCCCACACACAGTAGCAAATTTCACTGAATATCTAAAAGTGTAACACTCCTGCAGCTTTACTTCTTCCCAGTGACTGACGGGTCAGGTAGCCAAACACACCCTCACAGCTAATCAAACATTGACAAACACAGAGAAAGCTGCTATTATTGAAAAGGCACTGGGCCAAATTCTACTCTCCGTAACACCAGTTGAGATCTGAAATAATGTCCGTTGGCTGAGAGGAGCTACTCCAGACTGACAAGAATTAAAAGCAGAATTTTGCCCATTGATAGGGTTCAATACTGCTCCAATAGAAGTCCATGGTAAAGCTCCCTTTAGCTCTAGTGGGAGCAATATTTGGCCCTTAGCTTATATCAGGATTTTATGGAAACAAAACACTACTACTGGTTGCAAAGAGTAGAAATCATCCACCTGTTCATTGAAGAGCAGAAAAAAGCCTTACACTGTATGTCTGCATTGCAACCAGGGTAGGTAGACAGACTTGCACCAGCTCATCTAGAGCTAACATGCTAAAAGTAGTCATATGGATATTGCTGCTGTCAAGGCTGAATCCTCACTCTGTCACTTTGAGTACAGAAGGTGTGGGGGTGGGGCACAAGGATTTTAAACATTAATACTGGCCACTCCAGGCTTGTATTAAACTCCCAAGGTTACAGCTTTTCTCTCACCTTGGCTTGATAAATGCTGCCACCACCCAAGTACAAAAAACCACCTTGGACCCAGGATGGAGCACTTGGGAATTCCTCCCTGTGGGGTACCCTCAAGCCCTTTTGCCAACCTTACCCTCCCTCGGGGGAAGAGCTGAGAAAGAAAACCCAAGAAATTAGCTGTTGCTACCAGCTAATCAAACAAACTTCTTAGGACACCAAAAAATCCAATCCTGTTCTTAAAAAAGATAAATTTTATTAAAAACAAAAAGGAAGAAAATACATCTGGAACTTAGGCTTTTGCTAGATTTTAAAAGAGCAATTCCAAAAATTAAGCACCCAAAATATCTTTCTTGGGAGTTAGCTTAAATGTTACAAGCAAACAAAAGCATCCAGGGTTAGCACAGAGGAGTCCACAGGTCTTAAAAAATAAACAGAAATAAACCTAATCGTGTCTTTTTAGACATTCCCTAATTTTACATACATATCTGAGGCTTCAGATAAGTAGGTTCGAGGTATGAATTGATAATCTATAATCATATCTGGCTTAAAGCTACTTACAGCATTGCTGCACCGTGTCCCTGCAGCCCAGAGGGAAGAACAGACAAAGGGAAAGTTTCTTTCCCAATTTTAAAAAGTTTTACCTTCCCATTGGCTCTTTAGGTCAGGTGTTCACTTCCTTTTCTTTACGTGTGGGGACTTTTAACTCTTTACAGGTAAAGCAAGCAGAGAACAGCTACCAAGAGAGATTTTATGCCTGTCCATCAAAGGGAGCTACCCCCCCCAAACACTCTCTCTCTCTCTCTTCATTTATCACAGCTGCACAGGTGGAAGCTCAGGCTAGCTGCCTTCGTCCAAGCCTAGCTAGCTCCCTGGGGGTGAGCTTGGGTGGCTAGCCCAAGCAAGCACCTGTGCAGCAATGTTTGTGCTTCTATTTTTAGTGCATTAGCTCAAGCTGAGCTAGTATGAGATTATCTACCAGTCATAGGCGCTGACTCCATGGGTGCTCCCGGGCTCAAGCTCCGGAAAAAATATAGTGGGTGCTCAGTACCCAGGAGTCAGAGCTTGAATATGGAATGTGATGAGTTCTGTGCTGCTAACAACTTCTGCCCTTGGGGTCGGGAGTTTGTTTATAAACAGAGCCAACGTGATTAAGGTAACAAAAGACTTGTCATTAAGTTAAGGCTCCTTAGATGATCCTGAAAGCATTCCCAGGTACTCCAGTGAAAAGACAGGAAACAAAGCATAGGAATAAATGGTCCATTTTCAGATTTGAGAGAATCAAATAGTGTTGTCCCCCAAGGGGCTTGTACTGGTCCAGAAATCTCACAAAACTGGGTGACTTGGGATATTAAAAGTTACTACAGAGAAATTTTTCCAGAGGGTCTGGCTAGAGAATCTTGCCCGCATGCTCGGGGTTCAGCTGATCGCCATATTTGGGGTCGTGAAGGAATTTTCCTCCAGGGTAGATTGGCAGAGGCCTTGGAGGTTTTTCGCCTTCCTCCGCAGCATGGGGCAGGGGTCGCTTGCTGGAGGATTCTCAGCGATTTGAAGTCTTTAAATCATGATTTGGGGACTTCAACAGCTGAGTCAAGGGAGAGAATTCTTCCAGGATTGGGTGGGTCAGCTTTGTGGCCCGCATCATGCGGGAGGTCAGACTAGATGATCATAATGGTCCCTTCTGACCTTAGAGTCTATGAGTCTATGACTTGGCAACAAAATGGCAGATGAAATTAAATGTTAAATACAAAGTAGTGCACATGGCAAAATATAATCCCAACTATACATACAAAATGGTGGTGCCTAAATTAGTTGTTAGCCATGAAGAAAAAGATGTTGGAGTCATTTGCAGTATTCTGGAAGCACTATGTTTCCAGAGTACTGCAAATACATAAGAACCTTTCTGTGATGGGGCGCCTGCCCCACAATGGGCTCTAAGGAGTTAATAGAGCCCTAGGTAGGCTGCATGGGAGGCAGCCAATCAGAGAAGGGCTGAAGGGAGCAGCCAATCAGGGCCAAGCAGGCCCATTTAAAAAGGGAGCTGCAGGGCAGAGAAGGGCTATTCTCTGCTGGGTGCCTAGAGAGAAAGGACTGTGTCTTTGGAATGCTGGGAGAACTATCAGCACCCTGGACAGAGCAGTGCCGCTGGCAGGGACCTGGGACTGATCCTGGCTGGCTGCTGGGGTTTGTAGGCAGGGCAAAGAGGATGCTGGGCCACAAGGAAGTGGCCAGACAATTTGCTGTAGTAGCCACTAAGGGAAGTGGCTGAACAGCAGACCGCAGGTCCCCCAGCAAGGAGGAGCACAGTGTGCAGCACGGCCGGAGGACTATGTCGCTGAAGAGGATGCTGTGGTGCTTAAAGAGACATGGGTCCTAGAGCAGGAGTGATGGTGAGGTATCACCTGATGGGGGTACACTAACATGCAGAGCTAATTCCTATGACAACTGGCAGGAGATGACAGAGTGGTGAGTGAACCCTGTTACACCTTCTCAGTGTTCCTGTATCATTCTGAACTCCTTCTCCAGCTTCAGAAAATTTAAGTTATCTCTAGTTATCAATGGGATGCAACTGAATAATGTAGCTGTCCTTAACGTGTATCAAAACAATACCAGGGAACCTAGATATAAATAAGATTCACTGTAGCTTTCTGGATGAAACTATCAGCAGACATGTCATTAAAATGGGACATTAGTGAAGACAGCTTGTAGGTGATTGCAATGATTTTAATATACTGTAATTCATGATAATGTAATTATGTAGTTCATAACAATTGAATCATTATTAAAATAGCAAAGATACCAATAACTGACATGCAATAACTAAATATGAAAGAAGTGTATAAATAGGCTCCCCCCAAAACTGGCAGAGGGTGCCCCCTCAACACACACACACCTCTTCAAAAGCACCCACCGGCAAAAACAAGTCAGTGCCTATGATTCCAGTACTGAGAATCAAAGCTCCCAGCTGCAATGTAGACGTATCCACAGAGGCTTGAAAACCTTAAAAATAAACAACCGTGGCTAGCAACAGCAACATTCCAGTATGTGGGCCCATTACTGTGGAACAGTATCATTTGGGATTTGGTGGGGGGTTGGATGTGAAGGGGGAGTCCTGGTTTCTTGTTGCCAGGGATGAGAGCAGGAGAATGTTCAGATTCCCACTGTCCCAATTTGTACATTATCAATAGTACAAGAAAAGTTTTTAAAATCCACTTCCAATTCTGCTGAAAGCCATTACTTTTGTGCAGGAGTATAAAAAGCAGCTGCTGTTACATGCTTCAGGGAAGTGTGTGGGAGGGATGAGTTACTCTGCAGCTCCCTGATTACTGTTCTAGTTCCATCTTTTCAGAGTAAAGAGGACGACGACTAGCCATGCTGCACTACAGTTACAGTCCGGGGCTCAGAGTAACCTATGAGAACATAGGAATTACAAATGTTGATTATACAGCTTCCATTCTGAATGGTTTTTCCAGGCTTCATAGCTCATGCATAAACATTTACTCTGGGCTGAAACTCACCAGGTTAGATATCATCTCAGGAAGAATTGGGAGTTGGGGTTGCTTCTTTTTCTTTATGTTACAAATTGTTTGAAGATGTTTTATGTGTATGAAAACTTGTCTTCCCTCACCTTTTGTGTGTGACACTCAAGTCCCTTAAATTTAGCTGATGTAAGGCATTTTTTCACTGTATAAATAAGAAAATTGTCCAGTCACAGTAGAATATGGCTGAATTTGCTTCCACTGTTTTGGAGAAAATATTAAAACCAACATAATCAGGAGAGGGTTAGGACTGTAATATTGGGGTGCTGCACAGACACAAGTTGATATCAAAGTTACAAACCAGATTATAGTTAACTTTTATGTACATATGACTTAATTTTTCCTTTTTCTTGATTGAAAAGTCATATAGAAATGAATATGGTTATTTAGAAATTGAATAGAGTTCTACAGAAATTACTCTACAAACCTATAGTATTGAATAGACAATGAAAAACTCTCTAAGTTTTTGAATTTATATAGAATCGTATAGCAGGGGTATAATTCCATAGCATGGAAGAAAATAATCTCTAGAGAAGTTCTTTCTCTACTCAATTCCCCTGGAGGAATTGTTATAATCAAGGATGCTAAGTTATAATTATAGGTCGGTCTTTTCTTTAAACTGAGAACTTACATAGTCAATTGATGCCTGAAGTTAGTAAAGTTATGTCACCAGCTGAACTGTGTGGAGCTATTTGAATTTTAACTTTTTTAAGTATTAGAGGGGTAGCCGTGTTAGTCTGAATCTGTAAAAAGCAACAGAGGGCCCGATTAACCATTCCTACTTTGGGCTTAGGTATTGCAACCTGATGGCTGGATTGATACCCACTGAAAAATATTTAATTCTAGGGATCTGAGGGCAAAGAGGGCTATACAGAGTGAGCTTGAGTCATTGCTGATCTTGAAATTACCATTATTATTTATTATAGTTATTTTTATTGTGGTAATGTCCAGAGGACCCAACCAGAAACAAGGCCACATTATGCAAGAGGTTGTGCAACTACATAGTACTCGTCTATTCCTCTCCCCATCTACTCAAATGAGAGCTTGAGATGAGATCAGAAGTCTTCTAGGATTATAGTTACCCAGGGCCAAAGACAAACACAAGCCACAGGTGTAATTTAAGCCTCACTGAAGCCCTCAAACTGGGCTTAAATGGGCTTTATGTTATGTCTGGTTCTGGTGCTAGCTCTCTGAACAGGGGTGAATTTCATCTCTGGAGAGTGAGTTTCAAAAGAGAGAGAGTGTGAGAAGCTATAAACAGGTCTCTGAGCCCACAGATGCAGAGACTCAGTTTTGGAGCTGATCAGTCATAGCTGATGGCATGCCTGTTCCCCAGCAATAAAGCAGCGAAAATAAGCTTCTGGTCAACTGCATGTTGCCAGAGTCAATTGTCCTAATCCCTGGCTTTGGTATGGTCAGCTCCTTTCAGAATAGGGGTGTAAAAGTATTCTTTCAGCATGGGGGTGCTGCCCAGGCATTTGGGTGGCCCCAGCTTAAATTAGGTCAGCTGTAAGGAGTGGGTTAGTATAGTAGCTCTACACCACCTTGGTTTTTTAGGGCCACACTGCACTGGGAGGGCAGCATGAGATGGCATCTGGGTAGCTGAGGATCGGTGATCATATCTGATAGTTTGAAGGAATCCATGTGAGCTGGTGTTTCCTATTAGCTAGAATTCCTGGAAAGAGCCAGATGATAGGACATTACTTTGCAAAAAACTATCTGCACCATGTTTCATTAGTCAGTAGAAAACTGTCCAGAAGAGCAGGATGGCTAATGGGAATGAGGAGGATGCTGGCCTCTGTGCTTGTTAGACAAATGTTAAGAGCTTGAGGCACATTAAAATCTTTCTCCTTTTGGTTATATAATGGTTAGGCGTTTTGTTAGGAAAATACAAATAGCGGCTAACGGGGTACAATAATGTTACAAGAAATATGGAATATTTTTTGGATTTCTTTCAGACATGATTAGTCCACATTGTTTTACCATTAAATATGTTTTTATGATGCAAAGCTTTTATCAGTCTGAGAGAGAGACCATATTTACTGTCCTTGCGACAAATACTTTCACACTCACCCAAATTGTCTGACATTTAACATTTCATTTGACCAGTTTTATTATATTGTGGACAGGAGATAGAACCAAAGGACTTTTGCCAATAACATATTTTTTTATTGTTGACCCTACTTGCTGACCTCTGGCTATGCTGCCTGTGATGCTGTTTGATAAGACAAATGATGGAAAGTGAGGACTCACCTCAAGGGCTCTGTTCTCCTCTTGCTGTACACAAATAACATCCAATCATGCTGTTGAGAATTACACTTATGCTTCGAGTGACTAGTGGTGTCCTTAAGTTTTTAATTAACTGTTTCAGTATTTAATGCGCTAGAGCTTACAGCCTCCATCTGCCTAGGAAAAACAGACTGAAGGAAGCAGGTGTTGTATGTGCATATATGAGGGAGAATCTGGTCCAAATTAAACAGCTATTCACATATCAGCTTTCCAGAAGTGCAAGTTTGGGGTGCACTTCCAGCTTTTCCCAAACCCCAATAGTCGAAGGAATGAATTCTGCATTCTACACGCCCCACATTTGCTCACCCTCCAGCTCCGCAATTAATTCTGCATCTCACCAGCCCACCAATAAATTGTGCCCTCCACATTAACTTTGCACAACAGTTCTGCTGCCCCAGCCCCACATCTGTCCCTTCCCCTCAGTGCACCTCTGCTCCTCTTCCAGCTTCAGGGGTTCTTTTCCCCTTCCCTCAGGCCTGGGGGTGAGGATCTGCAGCAGGATCCCCTTACTTTCCTGCCCCCTGCTGGAATTCCAGAGTTATTCCCCTCCTTCTCCCTTCCCAGGCCTGGTTTTGCTGGGATTGAAAGAGGAGGAGCAGGGAGGAGACTGACCCATTGCTTATGGGAAGTGGGGGAGCAGGGAGCGGGGCTCTCACTGCTCCATTTCCTCTATCCCAAAACTGCTCAGACTCCTGAGGGGTGGTGTGGTAGAGGGGAGGAGGGAGAGGAAGAGCGCTGCCTGACTTGTGCCTCAGCTTTGATTGGCTGCTCTTCCCTAAGAGGTAGGACAGGCAGCCAATCAGAGAGGGTTTTCTCCCTGGCAGGGCCAAAAATAGGATGAGGGCTGGAGTTTCTCATCTCATGGCTAGAGTGACACCAGTGGAGGCTACAATCACATTATTCATGATTAAACACTGGTACTACTATAGGAGATGGGAATAGTCCTTGCCTCTCATCACAAGGAGGGAGTGGGAATATAAAGAGCCTGGAAACAGCAGAGATTCTCTCTGGGTGGCCTTGTGCCTCTAGTACCAAAAATAGGGCTTGCAGACTTTATTTCTACATAAATATCTTGTCCACCACTTCTGATGCAGGTGTAGAAGAGTGAAACTCCTACACTGACCTCAGCAAACCTATTTGAAACAACAGTTGGACACTGTAGTTCTCAATATCTTTTCACCGTGGCTGAAGATAGGCCCAAGCCTCAGCCTGTCATGATCTGACCTTTCCCGAAGCAGGGAGAGACTTTGGATTTAGTCTGTTATAGAACTTTTGTCTAATCACAAGATTGGGTCTGAATCTGAACTTTCCCAAAGTTCAGGGGTATCCACATCCAGGATTCTGGTTAATATAAGACTTAATCAGGAGAAATTTTCTCTTAATTTCCTTTACCCTCATTCAGAGGAGTTTGGAGTTTTCCATAGCGGGAGCCTATATCTCAGTATAATTTCTAAATCACCTCTCTTCCCTATTGCCATCTCACAGACCATCCCACTCCTGGTGCTTATCATATGATGTCTATGTGCCAATTATAGTAATTGCTTACATGGAAAAGTAGAAGGAAGTATTTAACAGAGATGGTCAATTTTTTTTAAAATGAACACTTCTTTAGTTGGAAAATGTCTCTTTCAGAATACTAATTTTAGGGGTTCAAGAACTGATGTTTTTAGGCTATTAAATTATAGCTAATTAAAACTCTGATCTGGTAAAACAGTCCCAGATGATTCCACATATAGGACTACATACTTGAATCTGTACAACAAAACTTCAATTTTAAATCAGGCATGAACTAGAAGGCACCATATTTTATACAGGTTTCAGAGTAACAGCCGTGTTAGTCTGTATCCGCAAAAAGAAGAACAGGAGTACTTGTGGCACCTTAGAGACTAACAAATTTATTAGAGCATAAGCTTTCGTGGACTACAGCCCACTTCTTCGGATGCATATAGAATGGAACATATATTGAGGAGATATATATACACACATACAGAGAGCATAAACAGGTGGGAGTTGTCTTACCAACTCTGAGAGGCCAATTAATTAAGAGAAAAAAAACTTTTGAAGTGATAATCAAGCTAGCCGAGTACAGACAGTTTGATAATAAGTGTGAGAGTACTTACAAGGGGAGATAGAGTCAATGTTTGTAATGGCTCAGCCATTCCCAGTCCTTATTCAAACCGGAGTTGATTGTGTCTAGTTTGCATATCAATTCTAGCTCACCAGTCTCTCTTTGGAGTCTGTTTTTGAAGTTTTTCTGTTGTAATATAGCCACCCGCAGGTCTGTCACTGAATGACCAGACAGGTTAAAGTGTTCTCCCACTGGTTTTTGAGTATTTTGATTCCTGATGTCAGATTTGTGTCCATTAATTCTTTTGCGTAGAGACTGTCCGGTTTGGCCAATGTACATGGCAGAGGGGCATTGCTGGCACATGATGGCATAAATCACATTGGTAGATGTGCAGGTGAACGAGCCCCTGATGGTATGGCTGATGTGATTAGGTCCTATGATGATGTCACTTGAATAGATATGTGGACAGAGTTGGCATCGGGGTTTGTTACAAGGATAGGTTCCTGGGTTAGTGGTTTTGTTCAGTGATGTGTGGTTGCTGGTGAGTATTTGCTTTAGGTTGGGGGGTTGTCTGTAAGCGAGGACAGGTCTGTCTCCCAAGATCTGTGAGAGTAAAGGATCATCTTTCAGGATAGGTTGTAGATCTCTGATGATGCGCTGGAGAGGTTTTAGTTGGGGGCTGAAAGTGATAGCTAGTGGTGTTCTGTTATTTTCTTTGTTGGGCCTGTCTTGTAGGAGGTGACTTCTGGGTACTCGTCTGGCTCTGTCAATCTGTTTTTTCACTTCAGCAGGTGGGTATTGTAGTTTTAAGAATGCTTGATAGAGATCTTGTAGGTGCTTGTCTCTATCCGAGGGATTGGAGCAAATGCGGTTATATCTTAGAGCTTGGCTGTAGACAATGGATCGTGTGGTGTGTCCTGGATGGAAGCTGGAGGCATGTAGGTAAGTGTAGCGGTCAGTAGGTTTCCGGTATAGGGTGGTATTGATGTGACCATCGCTTATTAGCACAGTAGTGTCCAGGAAATGGACCGCTTGTGTGGATTGATCTAGGCTGAGGTTGATGGTGGGATGGAAATTATTGAAATCATGGTGAAATTCCTCAAGGGCTTCTTTTCCATGGGTCCAGATGATGAAGATGTCATCAATGTAGCGCAAGTAGAGTAGGGGCGTTAGGGGACGAGAGCTAAGGAAGCGTTGTTCTAAGTCAGCCATAAAAATGTTGGCATATTGTGGGGCCATGCGGGTACCCATAGCAGTGCCACTGACTTGAAGGTATATATTGTCCCCAAATGTGAAATAGTTGTGGGTGAGGACAAAATCACAAAGTTCAGCCACCAGGTTAGCTGTGACATTATCAGGGATACTGTTCCTGATAGCTTGTAGTCCATCTTTGTGTGGAATATTGGTGTAGAGGGCTTCTACGTCCATAGTGGCCAGGATGGTGTTTTCTGGAAGATCACCGATGGATTGTAGTTTCCTCAGGAAGTCAGTGGTATCTCGAAGATAGCTGGGAGTGCTGGTAGCGTAGGGTCTGAGGACAGAGTCTACATAACCAGACAAGCCTGATGTTAGGGTGCCAATGCCTGAGATGATGGGGCGTCCAGGATATCCAGGTTTATGGATCTTGGGTAGCAAATAGAATACCCCTGGTCGGGGTTCTAGGCATGTGTCTGTACGGATTTGTTCCTGTGCTTTGTCAGGGAGTTTTTTTAGCAGATGGTGTAGTTTCTTTAGGTAATCCTCAGTGGGATCAGAGGATAATGGCCTGTAGAATGTGGTGTTAGAGAGCTGTCTAGCAGCCTCCTGGTCATCTACGCAAAAGAATTAATGGACACAAATCTGACATCAGGAATCAAAATACTCAAAAACCAGTGGGAGAACACTTTAACCTGTCTGGTCATTCAGTGACAGACCTGCGGGTGGCTATATTACAATAGAAAAACTTCAAAAACAGACTCCAAAGAGAGACTGGTGAGCTAGAATTGATATGCAAACTAGACACAATCAACTCCGGTTCGAATAAGGACTGGGAATGGCTGAGCCATTACAAACATTGACTCTATCTCCCCTTGTAAGTACTCTCACACTTATTATCAAACTGTCTGTACTCGGCTAGCTTGATTATCACTTCAAAAGTTTTTTTTCTCTTAATTAATTGGCCTCTCAGAGTTGGTAAGACAACTCCCACCTGTTTATGCTCTCTGTATGTGTGTATATATATCTCCTCAATATATGTTCCATTCTATATGCATCCGAAGAAGTGGGCTGTAGTCCACGAAAGCTTATGCTCTAATAAATTTGTTAGTCTCTAAGGTGCCACAAGTACTCCTGTTCTTCTTTTTGCATATTTTATACGTATCTCTGCATGACTGATACCCAAGGGTTCACTATTATAACTCTCTAGATAACTACATATAATCAGAGAGATGAATACATTTTAATCTATCAAATGAAATGACCAATCACAGAACACTTTCCACATGCTATCCTCTTTCTGGCCAGTTTTGGACAGGTGTTAGAATGCTTACACAGCTCTGAATCTCTTGAAGGAAAAGGCATTGCTAGAATGCCAAAGGTTGGAAAGAAGTAATCATTTTATTCCTCACCTAGAAGATTAACCTGATCTCTCTTTACTCTGGGATTACTTAAAGCAGCAGTTCTCAACCTGCAGATGTGCACTACCAGTGGTCTGTGGAGAACTTGCTAGGTCTGTGGAGAGTTGGCTAGTCACATAGTACTGACTGTCTTCCTAAACTGCAAATTGAAAACTGACCTAAAAATCCATTAAATATTAGAACTGGGTGAAAAATGGAAGACTTTTCACACACACAATAAAATAATTCCTGTTCCATATTTTTAAAAAAACAAGCAACCTTTATTTAACTGACTTCCCCCTCCCCTCCCCCCCCAAAAAACCAGAAAATTTGGGGCTGTTCACTTTCAGGGATTTACACCCTAAACTACCCTTTTTCTCTTTTCCTTTTTTCCATCTATTCCCTTTTTTTCCATTTTGCCAATGAAAAGAGAGGATGGGGAAAGAAGAAACTGGAGCAAAAGCAAAAAGCTGACCATTTTCAGGATAAAAAAATCTGAAAACATGAAGCTATTGATTTAGTCTGAATCATACAATTAAATTTAAAACTCTGCAAGCTTCAACGCTGATTACATTTTTCATTTACATAAAGGGGTCATGTAGTTCTTTGTAAAATGACATTTTACAATATCTGAGTACCAAAAGGAAATGTCTCCTCCGTCTAAGATTTTTTTTTTATTAAACTGGAACATCATTATCTTTGGGCAGGTCTACACTACAGCCAGGATCGACGCTCTGAGATTGATCCACCAGCAGCCAATTTAGCGGGTCTAGTAAAGACCCACCAAATCGACTGCAGATCACTCTCCAGTTGACCCCTGTACTCTACCCCCGATGAGAAGAGTAAGGTAAGTCTTCGGGAGATTTTCTCCTGTCAACCCCCAGCGGTGTAGACCCCACAGTAACTCGACCTAAGGTACGTCGACTCCAGCTACATTATTCACGTAGCTGGAGTTGCATAGCATAGGTTGGCTTTCTGCGGTAATGTAGACCTAGCCTTTGAGTGAGGAGAGGATAACTATCCATCTTAATAACAAATAGTACTTAAAGGTCCACTGAAACACACTTACACTCCCAATCCAATCTGGATGTGTGAAATATAAGTCAAAAGCAGGTGATTTGTAGATGTTAAAAGTGGATTTGATTTTTCAAATCAGTCAGATGAAGAGCAACTGGAGTGATAAAGTGTCAAGAGGATTTCTTCCTGGAAGGCACTCTGTTTATTTTGCTCAACTCCCTGGAGCAGTAGTTTCCTTAGCCAAGTATAAATGGTATATATAGAGGAAACTGATCTAGTGGATGAGAGTTGGATTGTATTCCTGATTCTGTCAATGACCTCTGGCAAGTATGGTCACCCTCTGTGCCTTAATTTCTTCAATGGTGGTGATTCATACCCATTGTTGCAAGTGCTTTGAGATGTAAGAATGAAAATGCTACTTGAGGTGTTTGTTACTATATTTATCATAAGTTGTATTTCACACATAGAGTTTTTGTTAATTCTCTTACTTTTCCTTACTTTGATAGAATATATTTTTTGTAATAGTTATTTCCATCAGGTCCATATCACAATGTTTCAGTCCTCAGAAGGGCACTGCGTTCATTAGTGTGCCAGACCCTAAATTGCAGAAAGCCTTTTCCCTCCTGACATCCCCAATTTATGTGGCAGTGCTGTACTCTGAATTATGTGGCAAACGGGGAATTATGCAGCAATGAAATCATAGAGTAGCCTTCACTTTTATTGAGAATTCTAAAATGCACCATCTTATGGAATGCCTCTAAATGCATCTGCCTGTCACAGAACATCCAAAAGAGAAAACAAAATATATATTTGCACCCAAAACTGAGAAAAATGAAATCAATTCATCCAATAACCTTTAGAGCTCATGAGGATTTACTACACACACCTGGACAGCTTGAGAGCTCCAGGTGGCAGCTGCCTCTCCGGTCCTGCCCAGTTCCTAATATGAGGCAGCCAGGGGCATACAGTAGAAGAAACAGCTGAAGCATTGTTTGGGGGACCCATCAGAGGTGGCTGCTATCTGTGGCTTCTGAGGAGTCTTGCACCTGAGGAGCTTGCATTTATCGCTCCTCCAAACCATCTGAGATAATGAAACTGTCAGGCTGGCCTTTTCTACCCAAACCAGAAAGGAATGAATAGGCCCATGTGGCGGGGCAAGTGCCCCACCCCCATGTGAGAGGGGGCTAGAGTAGGTCAGAGAGGCTGCACAGGCTGGCAGCCAATCAGGAAAGGGCTTACTGAGGGCCAATCAGGGCCAAGATTGGAGACAGCCAATCAGGGCTCAGCTTGGCCCTATATAAAGGCTGCCCAGAAGAGCAGCAAGCAGTCTGTCCCAGACCTTCATAGGGGAAGGTCTGTCTCTAGAGCAGGAGACCAGCACCTCGGCCAGAGCAGTGCTGGGCAGGCTCAGGGGGAGCATAGTAGGCTCTAGCCCAATAACTGCCAGACTGTGGGCCCTGAGAGAAAGGGCCTAGAGGGTGCGAGGGGCCAGAGGGGCAAGGGGAGAGAAGGAGGGCAGGGAGGCTGCTACTAGAGGGTCCCTGGGTTGGGACCCAGAGTAGTGGATGGGCCTGGGTCCCTCCCTTTCCCCCTTGTACTACACCTGGCCATGCAGTAGGGTGGCTGAGACAAACTGCAACTGGCCCTAGAGATAAGGGGCTAGACTTTGGAGGTTGTGGTTGGCCACTGAGGCCAGTGCAAGGACTGCTGAACAACCCCAACCCCGGAAGGGGGTGAGGATGGACTAGGGGGAACTGCCAGAGGGCAGTGGCCTGAAGAGGATGCCGCTGAGCGAGGAGCAATGTGGGTCCAGACAACAACAAAGGAGCAGAGGGCGGACGGGACACCACCAGTGGTGGGCGCCCAGCCAAGGACTGAGCTAATTCCCGGAGCAACCAGCGGGAGGCGCCACTGTGTGTGTCCCAACACCGTTACAGGCCACTTTTGGAAAAATAAAGGCATATATTTTAACTCCATAAGGCGGTTTGGAAGGATGACTTAAAAATTAATAAACCTATGATACCATCACCAACAGAAGAGAAATTTTCCCTCTTAAAAAGTGATGACAGACATATCTGAAGAAGAGCTTGGTGGTGCTCGAAGGCTTGTCTCTTTCATCAACAGAAGTTGTTCCCATAAAAGATGTTACTGTGATGGAATACACCCCTGTGTTCACACCGTACACGCTATGGTGGTAATCTTTGTACAAGGAATGCCTTATAAGGTATCATTTGAAAACTCAATTTTCTAGTCAGTATTGTCCTGATAAAATGCATGGCACGTTGTATATGAATTTATAAGAGTCCCCTGCATGGTGGTGTTAATACACATTCCAAACCCCATATTCTTGCCCGGGCAGAAGTCAGGTGTATCCTAAACAAAGGAAGGAACATGTGCTTGATTTAATTTGCATTTAAGCAATAAGCAGTGTCATCAAGCAGGGAGGGGTGGGGGAAGGAAATTCAAACAGCTGGGGAAAAATAGCAGGAAATATCCTGCCACATAGACTCTGTTTCCTGGTTCTCAGCTGGAAATGTTTTTCTAGAGAGGGACTGAAATTGTAAGAGGGAGGGACAAACACCCCAAGACACCCTTCTTTCTCTTCCTGTCCACCTCATTCTTTGCACCTGAGAAGACAAAATAAACCGCTGTTGGACTTGGGGGGGGAAAGGGGAAGGGGGAGAGGTGCTGACCTGGAGAGCTTTGCAAGTAGGATAGTTTAAGTAGATACTAGTAAGCATTTTATCTTGTAACCATTTCAGCCTTTTATGCCTCATTACTTGTACTCAATCTATCTGATGGTAGTTAATAAACTCATTTTACTGTTTTATCTAATCCAGTGTGTTTAAATTGAAGTGTCTGGGTAACGATTTAAGATAAACCAGGAAAAGGTATTCTTCAATGCAATATGTTTCCTTGTATGCAGGGGCACAACTTGTCCAAGCTGAGAGTCCTTGAATGGAGGGAGAGACTGGTTACTCTGGGATCTGTCCACGTTTTGCCATTTTGTCCATATTATACTTCCTCTCTTCCTGCTTTTCTAGGTCCTCTTTCTCTTTCAGCTCCATGGCTCGTTGGTGGGTAGCTTGCTGATTTTGATTCTCATCTGCTTGACACTTTTGGTGTTCACATCCTTTGCAAAGCTAGATATAACATCTGATAGTTTTTCCATGTATTTTCTAGGATATTCCAAATAACAATCTGGAAGATCTCAGTCCCATGATTTAAACCTTTTCCTGTTTGAAGTTCAGCAGACTGGAGATGCAGGATCAGGCCCAAGGTTTGACTTTTATAACTCTTTACCAGGCTGACCAGCCTCCTCACAGAAATTGACACAGCAGGGTTTTCCTCTAAGGGCACGTCTTCACTACCCGCCGGATTGGCGGGTAGTAATCGATCTATTGGGGATCAACTTAGTGAAGATGCGATAAAATCAACCCCTGCTGTTGACTCCAGAAATCCACCGCGGCAAGAGGCGGAGTCGACGGCGGCACGGCAGCCGTCCTCGCAGCCAGGTAAGTCGACCTAAAATACTCAACTTCAGCTACGCTATTCATGTAGCTGAAGTTGTGTATCTTAGGTCGACCCCTGCCACCCCCCGTAGTGTAGACCTAGCCTGAGAAAGAATAGGCCATGCAGGTCATTTGTTGACCTTTGCCTTGAAGTTAATCTTCTAGTTCCTATGAACGGACAGGTAAATTGCCTTATGTAAATGAGCAACTAATTAGCCAGTCCTCTATTATAACAAAGATCGAGAAGCTGAACACCATGTAGATGATAATGTTAGCGTCCTACATTATCTCACATCTTTGATCTTAAGGTTAACTGGACACAGTCCCATACATAATGTAAGGCAATTAAGAGATGAAAAGGCTTTAGCATCTAAAAGCTAATTTGGTTACATTGACAACTTCTAACAGGATATAGGTAGACATAGACAAATACACTTAGCATCTACCCTTGATTTCTATACCTACAAATGAATGG
Source organism: Chrysemys picta bellii (assembly GCF_011386835.1). Lineage (NCBI taxonomy): Eukaryota > Metazoa > Chordata > Testudines > Emydidae > Chrysemys > Chrysemys picta. The sequence continues at coordinate 138,944,253 of NC_088793.1, read as the reverse complement.
GTTAACAATTTGCTGGTCTTGTACATCTCTTTGAAATTCACATACAAGTGAATTGTCCTGATACAATTGTAATGGTTCTTGTTACATTGTTGTGTTATACACAGGTTGGCTGGTCTGCCAGTGTCACAGATGTCTTGAATAGAGCCTCAATCCCATATTAGGCTCCAAAATCTAGTCAACACACTAATTAGGTTCAAAATTCAGCCCCTTCTTGGGCTTCGGTTTTATTAAAAAGTTAATACAATACAAACAACAAACTCCAGCACAAGCCTTCTACCCAGATTTACCTATTCTGATGGTTCTTCCCTTAGTATACCCTATATTCCTCTGTTCAGATGGCTACATCCACCTTTCTTATATCCAGGGTGGATTTAACAAGCTACAGGCATCACAGTTAGTTATCAGAAAGTGGTTAGTATTTCCATACAGGGTTCCAATACCTGTTAATGGGGTGGGTCCATAGAAGAATCCAGCAAATTTGTTACAAAGAATTAAAGGAAGATATAAAGCCCCCATCAGAATGAAAAAGGTGCATTTAGAAAGCTGCTAACTGATGTGCAGTATGGCTCGCTCTTGTGGCTTTTCCTTCCTTTCCTTTTCTTTGAGTTTTATAATATTTGATGTTTTTGTTAAAGCCCCAGCTTCTAGAGACATGTAATAAAGTGAGGATCTCAGTTTCATTTATAAAAGGAGTAAGTTTCTAGCCCTCATGGTTATGGAGAAAAGCTATAAAAAAGATGATCCATTAAAGGGTCAAAAAGAGGAAAAATTTAAGAACCTTCTCATTGCTGGTGTGGGTTTTTTTTTGTTTGTTTTTAATTATCCCTTGGGGGGGCTTGACTCATTTTTCACTGTTTAAGGCTGGCAAATCTAGATAGATATTTTGGAGACCCAAAGTGAGCTAGATTCAAGGTGTGTGAGACAGTGAGCTACTTCTAAGCTATTTGTTGTCATGTACATCTTAAGGGTGGGCATGAGAAGGTCAAAAATCAAAGACCAAAATATATTTATCGTTTTACAAAGTTCATGAATTTTGGGCCAATGTAATGATTTTGGGGATCTAACATTTTGAACCTTCAGGTTGGCAATACATGGAACTCAAATCCAGTGATTGCACAGAGCACCAAAAGGGGAGGGGTATTCATGGGTTTTTAAAACTATGCAAGTCTACCACTCAGGTCCATTTCTGGCTCCTTGCTTTCAAGATGTTCACCATAATGATGATTTGAATTTCTATGTCTAATAGTGCTGTTATTAGTTATAATGTGTTGCTAAAGAAAACTGCAATAGTGCACTAGTAGTACAATTTTAAAAGCTCAGCGTTAGATAGGCAAAGCCTTGCAGCTCCTCTAAAAGCTTTAAAATAGCAACGATTTGCACTTTCTTGCCACTAATTCAATTTTATTAAGACACTGGGTAGTGAAGTTATAATATTCAAAGCAAAGGTAGCACAAGAGGATATCCTTGCTGTATACTACAGTTATATCTGCAACCAAACTCCATTTGCCTGATGAATGTATGCCTCTATATGTAAGTTTAGAAAAATGATACACTACAGGTTTTTAAGAAGCTCACTTTATCATTTTTCTAAATATCATCTAGAGAGCTGTTTTTATTTATCTCATTTGAGCTTTGCCTACAGTATAATCTCTGTGACCAAGAGTCCGTAATAAAATCTGTCTGATCAGAGTGGAACAGATGTTGTAAAGTTCCATTTGTTTTCACTGAATCATTTCCCACCACCTCCCATAGCTATTTTTAGCAGAACTGTTCATCAAGGAGATAAAGCTCATCAACCAACAGATTGAATATACAGAATTGTTTTAAGCAAACTCTAAATTATAACATGGTAGCCTGCATCTGGATATTCTTCTTTTTTTCAAAATGCGTGAACTGCTACATAACCACCCAAGATGATTTAGTAAGAATACTGAAAATAAAGCCAGTTCAAATAAAATAGCCTGCCTTGGCCAGGTGGAAAGTTCAGATAATTCACCAGTGGCCAAAGTGCAGTCAGTCTGTGGGCTGCATGTAGCCCTTCCAGCTTTCTAATGCAGCTCAGGTGCTGGTAGCAGTACTTTTTTTTTAATGACCTGTTTGCTGGTCCTTGACCCTTCCTGTCCTGTCTGGTTGATGTTCCAGTGAGCCTAGCTGAAAGTGGCTTAGCTGAACATGGTGTCTGCTGTCAATTAGGCACAGTGCTGCTTCATTCACTGCAGGTGGTGCTGCCTCAGTCTGGCTGACTTCTGTCAGCCTGGCTCATCAGTACATCAAACAGATGGGGAGCAGCAAGATAGGCGATGAATGCTGTTGGGGCGGGGGAACAGCAAGGGATTGTGGGGAAGAGGAAGAATAAAAAGGAATGGTGTGGGAAGGAGAAAAGCAAAAAAGGACAGACATCCACACAATCTATGGTTGACATTTTCAAAGTAATCTACAAGGTTTAGAGAGACCATGTGGGTGAAGTAATAGCTTTGAGAAAGACAAGCTTTCAAGCTGACTCAGATCTCTTCTTCAGGTCTTGAGTGTCACTGCTAAATAGAAGCTGGAACAGAAGGTTTAGCATAAGTAGTTAAAAGATATTGCATGAGACCATTCAAGGTGAAGTGGGCAGTTAACACATCTGCAGTCGTAGGACAAAAAAGGAGAGAATTAGTGGTTACAGATTGTTGTAAAGCCATAAATCCAGTATCAATACAGAGTCCATGATTTTTAGTGTCTAGCAAGTTATGGATTTAAGTTCCCAGGCTTGTCTTTTGAAGATGTTGTGCAGGTTTGTGTTGAGGATAAGGACTGAGAGGTCCGATATGGAAAGAGAAAAGTGTTTTTGTCCACAAGTGATATGGTGATTTGGTCTTTTACCATTTTCCTGTGAGTTCATTTGAGAGCATAGTGATGGTCTGGGTTCACCCCTATAATTGTTATTGGGGCATTTAGTGCACTGATGCGGTACACCACATGTTGTGATGGGCATGTGTAGGACCCAGGGATCTTGAAAGGTGTGTTTTTTGGGGGGGCGGTATTAATCATCATAATAGATGTCTACAGATTTCGTATTTGTTCTGTATTTTATACTATTGCAAGTTTGTGTTGTATGTATGAGCAAGAGATCTCTTGCTACCAAACTGCAAGGTAAAATGATGGGGTAAAATGCAGGTCTGAATTTGAATTTGTGAGACCACTTCACCTCATCTTGGGCTTGACCCTGCACAGTGCAGGGGAGGAGCACTACATGTATAAGCCCAAGTTAAAAAGAGACCACAAAAGAACTTGATTCTGCATGAAGGAGAGCACTGCTGCACAGTAGTCACATTACTCCTCTCTAGTAGTGGGGGAGTGTGGCCTAATAGGAAATGCATACCAAATCATTAAATCCACTCTGTGCCGTACGTGCTTCCACATCTGTGGGAGTACACCCACTGTGAACATCCTGCTTTGACTTGCGCTCGGGTAGGACAATGTTGGAAATTGTTGGCTTTCTCCCATTTCTGTTTGTGAAATAAGTTTGGTCCTCCATGGTGGAAGAATTTTAATTCTGTTTATCTTCTTAAGATTCTCATGGGAAAACTTATCTTTGTTAATCATGCAGGTTGCCAAAGGAAAAGAAATGGTAGAATCTGATATTTTGTTTGACGGGCCAGAAGAGGGCTATTTTGATCATCTAGTCTGACCTCCTGCATAACAAAGGCCATACCCATCATCCAGTAATTGAGCTCAAGGCCTAGGAGATATATTTTAGAAAGGCATCCATGCTTGATTTAAAGACTTAATTAGACTTTGTGACGTTGCTCTCCATATTATTCTATGAAAATATGCTAATGAGTGTGAATATAATGTAACTGGAATATGTTTCATGGAAAAAGGTCTCTTGTAAAATATCATTACAAGGCTTATCTACTGTGTGTGGTCATCCTAATTGTAGAATGTATATCATTCTTGTATCTGAAGCTAGAAATATGAAGTATAACTCTGAGGTCCTATTGTAATTGTGCGAAGTGTGGGCCATTAATGGTGGTTTGAAATCCTGATGGCTCCCATCAACTAGGACAATTGGTTGTAAATGGCTCTGTTTACTTGCAAGCCTTCCTGTGAGTCAGGCCAGGAAGAATGAAGGTTTGGGTCTCACAGGACATGTGACCATGTCACCTGGTACTGAAATCCATCTTAAACCTGGTGCTTTTCCATTTAGAAGGAGGGGTGGGGACCCAGAGAGACACAAGATTCCTGCCTTGTGCCAAAGCTATAAAAGGGGGTGGAACAGAACAAAGGAGGCTGCAGTCATGAGAAATCCCCTAGCTACCACCTGAGCTGGAACAAGGACTGTACTGGGGAAAGGATTTGGCCCAGACTAGAAAGGAGTCTAGTCAGTGAACGAAGCTTATTGAAACATCTCTGAGGGTGAGATTTATCTGTAATCAGTTTCTTAATGTATTAGGCTTAGACTTGCATGTTTTTGTTTTATTTTGCTTGGAAATTTACTTTGTCTGTTATTACTTGGAACCACTTAAATCCTACTTTTTATACGTAATAAAATCACTTTTGCTTATTAATTAACCCAGAGTAAGTAATTCCTGGGAGAGCAAACAGCTGTGCATCTCTCTATCAGTGTTATAGAGGGCGGACAATTTGAGTTTACCCTGTATAAGCTTTATACAGAGTAAAACAGATTTATTTGGGGTTTGGATCCCATTGGGAGCTGGGTGTCTGGGTGCTAGAGTCAGGAGCATTTCTTAAACTGTTTTCAGTTAATTCTGCAGTTTTGGGACATAGGTTCAGACCCTGGGTCTGTGTTGGAGCAGACTGGTGTGTCTGGCTCAACAAGGCAGGGTTCTGGAGGCCCAAACTGTCAGGAAAAAAAATAGGCTCAAAGGTAGCCTCAGCACATCAGGTGGCAGTCCCAAGGGGTCTCTGTGACCCAACCCATCACAGACTTCTTGAAAATATATTTCCCTCGGCTGTGAGGAAATGGATACATAAATACTAAATGGTAGCTTCTAGCTTCTGTTTATTTGCCATTATATCTTTCATTAATGAGTCAGTGCAATTTGAATGAGTTACAATCCCTTCTTGGTTTACTTAAAAACTTTTTACAGAAATGCTAATATCCAACAACGATGGTAGTAAATTATAGGAGACTGGATCAAAGTTGGATTCATAAATTAGCACAGTGGTAACCTCAGGTTCGTTTTTATATATGTACTGCCATGCCCCTTGGCGGGGGGGGGGGGGGTTTATAAGCAGCAGACACTGAACCTGTGATCTTGGGATCTTAACACATGAGCCACTACTGCTTGAGCTAGAAAAGTCACCTCTGTTACCAAAGCTTCAGTCAACTCATCAACCTCGATTTGTGGCCAGGCACCTCTAGAGAAGGACAGAGCACTATGCTGAATGGGTTACATATTATAGGATGGGTTGATAACCTTATTAATAGGTGGTGGTTTCTGACATTTCCCATTATAAGACCCTGTTTTCAGTTGCATATAACTTTGCCAGACATTAACAATTTGGGCTGAAATTTTCATGCCAGGTGTCTGCCTCATGCTGAAAAAGTGTGTGTGAGATAGATAGATATAAATTTTTTTTAGCCAAAATGGTTCAGCCATTACTGAGAATGAGATGGTGAATATTAGGTTGTTTGGTCCATGTTAAATTCTGGTGCAATTATGTATGTATATATTTTTGAGATGCTCTAGGGCACTATCCTTTGAAGCAGGGACTTAAAATTTGGCTGCAGGTGGCCTTTGTCATCCTTGTGAAAATTGTCCCAAATCTGGCCAAGTTTTAAATCTTTGAAAAGACTGGCTAGAGCTCTTCAGATAAGTTCCTTGACGAGTCCATCCATGCTGGCCATGGTCCAATCTAGGGCTGCAAGGGGGCAGAGCAGGACTCTCCCTGCAATTGCAGCTATAAGTTACTGGGGTCAGGCATGGAACTAAGAGCAGGGAGCCTCTCTTCTATGCTCTCAATGACCCTCCTCCCCTGCCATAGGGCACAGGCAGCATGGAGGAGGAAGCTGCATGATTCTAATGAAAAAGGGGATCAGAGCCGGATCTGTGTGTAGAGGAGGTGGGGAGGGAGGGAGTGGTAAGGGGTGGGAAGAGTAGATTAAGACCAGAAACCTGCAGGTAGGGGACAGACTTGGAGTGAGGGCTGGGACTGGCTGGGCAAGAAGACTGGAACCAGGAGCTGGGTAGGGAAGCAGGAAGGGGAGACTGGGAGCCACTGATTGGGTGCAGTGCAGACTGAAACTGGATGAGGAGCTGGGAGAATGGAGATTGGGACTGGCTGGGCAGGGTTGGGAGTGGAGACAGAACTGGTGAGGATCCGGGCTGTGGGGAATGACTAGCACTGCTGGAAAGGAGCCCAGATTGGGGTCAATGGATGAATGGGGGAAACCCTAAAATTAGATGAGGCCAGAGATGGAGACTGGGACTTGGAGCCTGTGGAACTATGGGGACAACTGGAGGCCAGAGGATGAGACAGACAGATCAGACAAAGAGCTGGCAGGAGAGAAACTGGGACCAGCTGGGCAAGGATGGGAGGGGAGTGGGTTGGGAATGGTTGGGTGGGGAGACTGGAGGGATGCGACTAGGATTTGCCTGGCAATGAGACTGGAATTGGGATGAGAAACCTGAGGAGGGTACACTGGGGCTGACCAGGTGAGAAGAATGGGACTAGAATGAGGAACCAGGGTAGGGAAGAGACATGACTAGAAGGAGGACAGGTTGGAGGAGATGGGGCAGAAGGAATCATGGTTGGGTGGCAGGGCAGAAGTATCTGTGCCCACTAAAGCGCACACTCCCCTCCAGAGTCTGGAATGTAACCCAAGATTCCTGAGTCTCACTATTCCTTTGATTTAAGCAAATATCTGTTCCATTCCCCTCCAGTGTGGGACAACATAGAGGAAAATGACCTATTACTTCCATCACTTACTACATTAGCTCAAGTGGCAGAGGTCTGTGTTGTGGATCTCAAGGTTCCAACCCTGCCGATGATCCATGTGGGTGTCAATGTGATGCCACATGATGGAACTGCTGTTTTTTCAGTTTGCTTTTTTAAAAACCTGGGAAATTACTTTCTCTCTCTCTCACACACACACACACACACACACACACACACACACACAGAGCGTAATATGTGACTCTAATGCATTCTCCCCCCTTCAACTTTTTGTGTGTGTGTGTGGGGGAGAACTAAGATTACACAGGCAACCTGCCAATCTTCCCTTTGGGAACTATGACCAGTGTATGAATATGGTGACTCAAAACAGCCTTTTCAAAACAAAATATTGTTTAATCTTAACAGCAGGAAGAAAGCATAACAAGAAAAAAGGATTCAAACACCACTAAAGATCTATACACACATCTGATAAACTAAGGTAGGCCTAGCTTATTCTGGATACCCCCACATCTGGGATGGTGGGGACAGTCTGTCCCCCTGCAGTCTGTCTGTATCTCGCTCTCTCTTTCTCATATTCTTTGAGAGTTGTCCTTTTATTCATCTGTGGTTTACTATTGTGTCAGCAACTTGTCAGGCCTGACACACTCACTACACCTAACTCACTGTTATAATCTATATCTCAAAAGTTGTCATGTAAGGTATCACTGGAAAATTAACTCCTAACTGAGAGAGTCAGCCATGGCTGTAAAGGAAAAGATTGGTAAGAAATCTATCTTGAACCAAGGCTGTAGCTTGTTAAGTGTTAGCCACTAGAAAACATATTTACTTTTGTTTGCTTGTAACCATTTTGTCTTTAGCCCTTGTACTTTTGTTAATATCCTATATCTTTTTTGTTTATAAATTTGTTCTACTTTTCATCTGAACAACCCAGTGCCATGCTGGAATTGAAGTGATTGTTCACACCAGTTAAGGCAACAAGCTGCTGTGCTTTTTGTCTCTTTAAAGAAACAATGGACCTTATTAGTCCTCTGAATGCTCCAACTGAGGGCTGAACACTTCAGGGCAGAGGGACGGGGCTGTGTTAGGGTCACTTGTCTAGTAGTAACTAAGGTTGGTGGAGACCAGAGTGTGGCTCCTGCATTGTAGGCAGGCTGCTGGGGTCCGAGTGCTGAACCAGGGCTGTACAGACTCAAGAAACTACATACTTGTCTGCTGGCCACTGGTTTCCAGGTTGAGAGTTACAGCAGCAGACCAGTTAAGGCACCCAGGGTTACAGGATGAGCAGGGACACAACCTCTCTTTGGTCTGGGTTGAACCTCAGAACATGGCACCATACCAAAGTCCTTTGTCTTCCCAGGGTGTCCTAGACCTTGTAAAACTGGATTATGCAGCCCACTTGTGGGTGCGGGGGGAGGTCAGGGACTTGCAAGCAGTTGGTTGTAAGCATTGTCTTTTAATTATCGGTAAACAGAAGCAACCAGAAATGTTTGACCTCTTTCCCATCTACATGCAGCCTTAACCCATGCCTGACTGAACCCTTTGTAATATAGGAAACAACCGCATAGCAAACAAAAATATGAGCATGTAATATTCACAAAACATTGCGAGCATCTCCCGTGACCTTCACAACACTCTCCAGCTATTTCTGAATATTCCTCTTACTTGGGTTTAGCCTTTTCCCTTCATGCTCCCTATATTCCCATAAGGTAAAAATGTTAAAAATCTAGTACATTAACACACCCAGAAAATCATCTAGATAAACTGTTTTTTGCTCACTTACAGTTAAAGAAGCTCTCTTTTTGAGGACATTTTTTTACATCGGTCTAACAGCACTTGGTTTCAGAGAGCTTCCTGCCTGTCTCAGAAGATCTTATATAAACGAGATACATTAACAGGCAGACAAGAGAATGAGGTTTTATGATTAGATTTATGCATTTCCACTTTTGGTTCATATATTCATGATCAATAAGCATACTCAGCCCTACCCTAGAAGTTCTTAGTCTTAATATCTGTTGTAATTATCTTGGTAAAAATCCATCATGATATATTTCAAACACATCGAAATAGGGAGTTATTCAAAACAGCGGCTCCCTGGCAGCCAGTTAATAGCAATATGTTCGAACTCAGAGTTTCCCATTGCTATATTTACTTGTAGGGGCTGTCGTCATAAGACTTTGTGTTGTATTCCAAACAATAGAAGTAGTTACTTTGATTCTACCTTTCTCATGTTTCACTTACCATTTGTTTGGTTTTTTTTTATTATAGTTAGGCTTGGCAGAGCTCTATTTTACATAATTTTGATGGATAATATCGGTGTTGATTTTTAAGCGTTTTAAAAATGTTATTGATTTAAATTTTCACAGTTGTGGGAAACTTATTGGGAGGGCCAGATAGGGAGTCAAACAATTTTGTTAATGACAGTAGAAGTTGAGATTCAAAAAGTTAAAGCCTTATAATCATTAAAACAGTCAACATCACGTCAAACTAAATATCCTTAAACCAAACTTTTATAAGTTCTGAAGAAGTATTTTTCTTACTTTGCCAATCTGTGAATTTTGACTATCAATGGAAGTATCTTTTGCTGGTTTGTGTGTGTGTACAGTGAAATTGAGGTTTACTGACATTTACCAATAAAAATCTAATCCTTCCAAGCCTAATTATAAGCTTTCCAAAGAAATCTATTCTAGTCTTACTGTGATTCAAACCATAAAAACGGAGTAGTACTTGCTCTTTGGTTTGTCAGTGCTAGCTGGAATTCCTAATGGAAAGAGAAGGAACATTTTAGTCCTTGTAGTACAATGGAATGCTCTATCATAGCTGGAAAGATCTGAGAGTTTGTTGGGATCTCTCAAGCATATATGATCAGAAAACAGTTTAAAGCATCTATTTTATATGTGAAAATATTGTAATTTTTAAAATATCTTCAGAAATATTAAGTTTGACTGGTAGCCTATATCACATGCAATCTCCATCACCCATTGTTTTCACTAGAAAAATACCAGGTTCGTATATGAACCCTTGAGATGCCATAATACATGCCTATTGCATTATTATGGGCCTATTTTTTCACACAGGTAAGATTACACAGGCAACACTTGCAAGGAAGGATGTAGGACCATAGCTCTAATAGTGGTGTGCACAGTGTTGAAACTGTAATAGAACTTAATAAATCTGAGACCTGAACACACCAGCAGGCCTGTTGAGGGAAATCTAGGGGCCCTGGTATATCATGTTCAGTTCCTACCCCCATTTCGCTTCATTTACAGACATTACATATGTTTTGGGGGGGACCCAGGGAGCTCAGGGCCCTGATACTCCCTCCGGTCCCCCTTAGTCAGGCCTGAGCACCCCAATGGGATATGCTGGCATGAGGTGTCCTCCTAAGTCTCATTCTGACCCGTGATTGGTCAGTTTTTGGTTGCAGTCTCCTGCACATTCCTCCGTCCTCCTTTGCAGCTATGCTAATAACCTCCCTCTGTCCCTGCTAGCAATCAGCGGAAGGTGCCTCAGTGTGGGTGGGATAATGAGACCTTGTCTCCTTTCCAGGTCTACTATCCTATCTCCATGACCTATCCCTGTTTGGGTCTGTTTGAGGGAGTAGAAAGGGAACCCAATTAGCTGGTAGTTACTGAGGCAAAAAGAGCCTGAAAGGAAGAGGCAGACTCTCCCAGAGAGTGGGGAAAATGTCTGAAGAAATTCCCCTTGTCCCAGTGATAATACAGATTGGGGGAAGCAGAGAGCTGCTCAACAACTGCCTGGTCTCAGTGAGAGAAGCTGCTGGTAGGGAGTGGGGGACAGAAACCCACTCAACAACCTCTCACCTTGCAATGGAAGGTGAGTTCTGGTAGAACTTTCTTTTGCCCATTTCCACCACTGTGGAAGAAAAATTAGCTGAGATTGGTCCTGGAGGCCTAAATCGATTCTCCCTTTATTACCAATGGAGATTTTATGAAAATGTAATCTGTGTGTAAATCTGGGTCCTGGTTGCTTTGCAAGATGTCCAAGGCGAGTTTGTGGTGTTTTTTGAAAGCATGACTCAAATCTAAAAGGGGACAGAGTTTGGAATTCCTAATATATAGTAGCTTTTGCAAAACAAATGACTTTGGCTCTCCCTGCTCCCCTGCCTCACGTGGGAGCATACAAAGCTTCCTGAAAGCACCCATGATATCTAAGAGGTCATTTTGAAAACAGGACATTTTTCAGGTAACTTTTCATCAAGGGATGAAGAAATTTCCATTTCAGAGACTTATTTTAGCCTCACAATAACCCCAGGCAATTCAAGGATTTTAACAAAGGATTTTTTTAAATTGAGCAGAGAATGAGGACCGCAGCAAAGAGATTGTTCTTAGAATTAATGACCTTTTTAATGGATAGTGCCTAAAATACATGATCTTGAATCATGCTTTTATAAGAGGGGGAAGTAAAATCCTTTTTGTGGGTGGAAGCTGCAGACATTTCAGCAGGAGTTGTACTTTACTATGTTCAACCCCAGCCAGAACATGTTACAACATCAATACAGATGAAAGGCACAAAGGTCAAGGGGTAAATTGGAGATGTATATAGTGTTCACCTACTCTTTTATCAGATTTTCATGAGTGGCTCTTTGAAACATGCGTGGTCTCACCATATCCCAAGCTGCAGAACATACATGCATGCATACTTGACATAAATGCAGGTACACCATTCTTTGGCAGCAAAGCCAGATGGACTTTCTTAAGGCTATATAGCAGCTAGGATGCACAGTCACTAGCATTTGCTAGGGAATGCTGCAAAGCATACCCTCTAGCCCCACCCTCTTCCCTGGAAACTTGCAGCAGCATCTGTGTCTGAATATCTATTCCAGCGTCTGAACAACTCAAGTAGTGAGAATTCCTTGTTTTGCTGTACAGCTGGTTAAATCATGGAAAATATTTTTCAGTGGAAAAATGTAAAAATTCACAATGACTATTGGCCAAAATGTATAAATGTGGATTCCTCAAGTTAGGATCCTACCTGTGTGATCTGACTTTTTTCCAGAGGTGCTGACTCTCTGCAGCACCCACTGAGTAAATATGCATTCAGGTGCTTGTGTGTTACCTTAGACTCTCACATTGGAAAACATTGGCCAATATTTGCATTGAATTATTCAAACAACTTTATTTCTGTGAAACTGGATATTCTACAACATTGCCAGCTGAATCACAACATGAGCCAAAATACGGGTGCTTTGGAGTATCTTCCCAGGTAATCGTTGGGACATATTTAATTCTGTTCTGCTTTAGGCATTGAGGCAGTTTGGGTAATTAATAGGTTTCCTGACTGGTGTAATGTATTTATTTTCCAGTTTCTATCTTATATCTGGTATTTATATACTACCAGATGTCGTCATTTCTATGCACTGTAGCTATTTAGAGACAATAAAAATGAATAACCTGAGCCCTGTATATAAATATTATCTGGCTTATTCTGTCTGCAAATGAAAATTGAAAATAGGTTGCAAAAGTAGGGCAGAAGTCAGTCAGACAATAATCATAGTTTGAAAATACATTTCTTTCATTAGATCTTTAAGGTACTATTACAGGAAATTTTATACAGAAATGTCATTGTTTTGGAATGGGAAGATGTCTTCATGGTACAGACTAATGTACATAAAACTATATAAGAAGCCAAATTTCACATTTAGTAACTTGAAGGCACTTCCTGTTTGAGGAATTACACAGGAAAGAGATCTCCGCCATCAACTGGAGGCAAGAAAAGCTATGATTATTGCCACCCAAACTTCAGCAAAAAGCTGACTGATGCTTGTATTAAATAACCAGTCAGGTTGCACTTTTAGATACCTACCTTGCTTTATACTTATGCTTAGCTATTCACTGTCATGCTCTCACGGTCCTCAGATATTAACATTTGCTAGACCCTCTAGACTTGTACACACAAACCCATCCCAGAAAATGTCTGTTCCCAGCACTGTTTATCCAACAGGTTAACAGAAAAAGAAATAACAGAGGAGATGGAGAAGTACAATGGTGGCCATTAAAAACATCTGCCAAAAGGCATCAGGGAGTGCTATCTGAATGTGACCATTTTTACCCCCTATGTTTAAAACAGCAGATGCATGTGGGAACTGTTGGGGTAACAGTTGGCAATGTGTTTTGTTTGTGTTTTTTTTTTTTTAAAAAGCTTCTACTGTAGGTCTCCAAATCCATTTACCCAGTGACGTGGCAATTCCCCACCCTACTTTAAGTAGTACTTGCTCATACCTTCTGTATGTAAATTACACCAACTTGAACTCCCTTACTCATAAGAGGAGTGTGACCGGGGTCCTGGGGAGCCAACCATGGTCACTCAATTAGGGTGAACTGCAAAGAATGGGGCAGACTATCCCCAAAGCTAGTGGATATTCCAATAGTTAGATTTACCAAGCCAGTACAAAACAGCTTCTATAATACCTCACTGATTACCCAATAACACAATTCTCTTAAAGTAACCAAGCCTTAGGCTGCCATCCAGACACCCAAGTCAAATATGATGAGGATTACTGAAAGTCTTATTCATCATATAAAAAAGTTCTACAAATCCCAAAGGATGGGACACATTACCTCCCAGGTTAATCAGTATTTCAGATCTTACCCAAATACATGCTTACAGTCAATTCTTATTAACTAAATTAAAATTTATTAAAAGAGAGGGAATATTGGTTAAAACATCAATGTGTATATATACAGACATGAGCACAATCTTGAGATTTAGTTTCATAGCAGAGATGGTGAGCTGCTTTGTTGCAAAGACTATAAGGTGGATAGAAAGCTGGCTAGATTGTCGGGCTCAACGGGTAGTGATCAATGGCTCCATGTCTAGTTGGCAGCCGAGTGCCCCAAGGGTTGGTCCTGGGGCTGGTTTTGTTCAATATCTTCATTAATGATCTGGAGGATGGCGTGGACTGCACTCTCAGCAAGTTTGCAGATGACACTAAACTGGAAGGAGTGGTAGATATGCTGGAGGGTAGGGATAGGATACAGCGGGACCTAAACAAATTAGAGGATTGGGCCAAAAGAAACCTGATGAGGTTCAACAAGGATAAGTGCAGAGTCCTGCACTTAGGATGGAAGAATCCCATTCACTGTTACAGACTAGGACCAAGTGGCTAGGCAGCAATTCTGCAGAAAAGGACCTCGGGGTTACAGTGGATGAGAAGCTGGATATGAGTCAACAGTGTGCCCTTGTTGCCAAGAAGGCTAACGGCATTTTGGGCTGTATAAGTTAGGGCATTGCCAGCAGATTGAGGGATGTAATCATTCCCCTCTATTCGACAATGGTGAGGCCTCACCTGGAGTACTGTGTGCAGTTTTGGGGCCCACACTACAAGAAGGATGTGGAAAAATTGGAAGGAGTCCAGTGGAGGGCAACAAAAATGATTAGGGGGCTGGAGCACATGACTTATGAGGAGAGGCTGAGGGAACTGGGATTGTTTAGTCTGCAGAAGAGAAGAATGAGGGGGGATTTGATAACTGCTTGGAACTACCTGAAAGGGGGTTCCAAAGCAGATGGATCTAGACTGTTCTCAGTGGTAGCAGATGACAGAACAAGGTGTAATGGTCTCAAGTTGCAGTGGGGGAGGTTTAGGTTGGATATTAGGAAACTTTTTCACTAGGAGGGTGGTGAAGCACTGGAATGGGTTACCTAGGGAGGTGGTGGAATCTCCTTCCTTAGAGGTTTTTAAGGTCAGGCTTGACAAAGCCCTGGCTGGGATGATTTAGTTGGGATTAGGTCCTGCTTTGAGCAGGGGGTTGGACTAGATGACCTCCTGAGGTCCCTTCCAACCCTCATATTCTATGAAAGAGTTCTTTCAGAAATAGTTCAAAGGTTATAATCCAATGTTTATATTCAGGGTGGTCTAGTCAGGACTGGGATCTCCGTCCTTATGGCTTAGGTTTCCCCTGCATGAAGCCTCAAGCAGACCTGCAATAAAAAGGATTGGGACTCATGGGTCTTTTATATAGTTTTCTAGCACCCACTTGACCATACAGTCGTGGGTGAACAATAGGCTTTTGATGTAACCTTCTCTTTCCCAAACATCACTGGTAATTAACTACATGGATTAACATAAAATAACGTATCCATTAGGCAGTCTATCACAAACTTTAAAGAGACATATAGACAATGACATTATTGCCATCGAGATTCATCTAAATGTTAATATTCCCTTTTGATCTCTGGATCAATAGCTATAGTGACACACAATTAGCATCACATCTAATTCTCTAACCATACAGGTTTGCACCTCAAAGTTGTAGCCTATCTAACATGGAATGGCCCTAATTACCATTCACATACTTGCTAACATGTCTTTAATAGTTGGCTTTGGATCATTTAGCCTGCAGGATGCTTAATCCTTTCTGGCCATGTGTTACATTTTTTTGTAGAAGATTCATTGCAATTATATAACAGTGGTAGCAACAATAGTTTGCATGGTTATATTTGAATTAGACCAGGGTAGGCAATCTGTGGCACGCAAGCTGATTTTCAGTGGCACTCACTGGCCGGGTCCTGGCCACCGGTCCGGGGGGCTCTGCATTTTAATTTAATTTTAAATGAAGCTTCTTAAACATTTTAAAAACCTTTATTTACTTTACATACAACAATAGTTTAGTTCTATATTATAGACTTATAGAAAGAGACTGCCTAAAAACGTTAATGTATTACTGGCATACGAAAACTTAAATCTGAGTGAATAAATGAAGACTCGGCACACCACTTCTGAAAGGTTGCCTACCCCTGAGTTAGACAATGTCCCAAGGAGTGAATGAAAGTCTAAGGGAATCTGGGCTGTATTCATTGCTCTGCACCTTATGTAGTCATTTACCTCAGTGTAAATAATAGTAATACTCCGCTCTTACATAGCACGGCTGTTGAACACTCTCATATCAGACTGGTTGCATTTCATACTCATTTTACACTCCTTTTCATATATTCCTAGATTTTTAAGGCAATAAGAGATCATTACAATCTGACCTTCTGCATAACACAGGCTATAGGACTTCCTATGTTAAAGCCCATAGCTTCTGGTTGAGCTAGACCATCAGTATCTTTTTAGAAAGCCATCTAATCTTCAAGTGACTGACAGAGAATCCACCCCATCCCTAAGTAAGTTGTTCCAATGGTTAATTACTCTCACTGTTTAAAAGTTACACCTTTTAGTCTGAATTTGTTTAGCTTCAGCTTGTAGCAATTGGATCTTGTTATGCCTTTGTCTGCTAGACTGAAGAACAACTCTACCATCAGATGGCTTCTCCTCATGTAGGTACTTATACAACATGATCAAGTCAGCTCTTCACTTTCCTTTGGATAAGCTAAACACATTTACCATGGTGAGTCTAAAAATACATACATTAATACATACAAAAGATACATTCTCTGCACTGGTGCAAATGACTACACAGGATTCAGGGCAATGGAGAATCAGGCCATGGCAACTGTAATTAAGGGCCTAAAATTAAAGGGAGTCTAGTTTACAACATCTGAGGCATCACTTCTGATTTTGATCCACAGATTAGTATTGTTTTCTCCTTTATTTAAAATAGGCAATAATATCACTCTATTGCTTGAGTACAACTTGTGATACTTATTGGCAAATGTTGCATTTTGAATTATACTATTATTTGGGGGGAGGGTGGAATCACATATGATGATCAGAGCTGTATGTGTTATGGCAACACCACCCTCAAACAAGGGGCTAATTCTAAATCTGAAACACAGGTCAGATTTCTCAAAAGGCTCATTGACCTTTGTGAAGCTTTTGGTGAAGGTGGGCCAAATTCTGAGCAACCTCAGATCAAATTTTAAACAAACATAGACCCATTTATAGCTAGAGGATGAAACCATTCTTTGCAGTTCATCCTAATTGAGTGACCTTGGTTGGCTCCCCATAGGGTGACCAGACAGCAAGTGTAAAAAATCGGGACAAGGGTGGGGGGTAATAGGCGCCTATATAAGAAAAAGCCCCCCCCAAATTAGGACTGTCCCTATAAAATCAGGACATTTGGTCACCCTAGCTCTCCAGGATCCTGGTCACACTCCTCAATGTAAAATTCAGTAGTCCTCAGAGTTTTTTTTTTTTTCTTGGCATGGAATCAAGCAAAAAACTTGGTAGCTCCACCTGCGTTTCACTTTGAAACTTTTAGTGATTTTAATTTAAACCTGGAACTCATACCAAAAATTGGGGTGCAAATCCATATGAACCAAAGCTAGACACAGTGTTCACACAAACTCCGGTGACCTGAAACTACCAAGTTTTGAATGGCTTGAGTGATGATATCAGAGTGATCCTCACTGTCCTTCAGGGGCGTCAAGAGATGGATTTGATCATTCAGGATCTTCCAAACACCAGCATCTATTGAAATTGACATGGTTGAATGTATGAGTTCCATGCTCAATGTAATACAGTATTTATGTACTGTTTTGTTTTAACTTGAAAATGTTTGAAGTCTTTTTATAGTTTAACTATTTTAACCAATGTTTAACAAAGCAGGCTGGAGAAACTTGGGTTTTAGGGCATTTTTCCCCATTTAAATGTAAACATATGTCATTTTATATCAATAGACCATATTGTGTCATCAGACTTCAAGTGGAACTTGAAATCAGTGGGGACCTTGCTTAAATGCTGATACAATATCACCTAGTGATACTTGTAGTTTATTTGACTAGCATGCCATATGTGTGTATAAAGACAGTACTTTATGATAGTATGGTAGCTGTAAAATATACCTGTGGCATGAATATTAACAATGAAGCAAGTAAATAGAGTGTCATATTACATTTGGAAACAGAGTTTGAAGCTAGTAAGTTTTACACAGTGATTGTAAAATGTGTAAACAGTGATAATCACACACAGCTCTGGATTCAGAGATTCCTAAATTCCAAGGCCAGAAGGGAGCACTGTGATGGTCTAGAATGACCTCCTGCTTAACACAGGAGCTCCCCCAAAATAATTCCTAGGCATATCTTTTAGAAAAACATCCAAACTTGATTTAAAAATGGTCAGTGATGAAGAATCCACCATGACAGTTGGTAAATTGTTTCATATAAAAAAAAATCTGTTAAGACATCTGTTTGTAAGAGCCAGTTTCACAGTTCTTAGTACAATTCCATTTCCTATATGGAAACCATTTTCAATGGTTAATCACCCTCATAATCTCATTGTTAAAAATGTACACCTTTTTTCTAATCTGAATTTGTCTAGCTTCAAACTTCCAGCCACTGGTTCATGTTATCTATCTTTGCAAGACTGAAGAGCGATCATCAAATAGTAGGTACCTATTGAGTATAATCAAGTCACCCCTTAAACTTCTCTTTGTTAAACTGAATAATTGAGCTCCTTGAGTCTTTCAGTATAAGGCATGTTTCCTAATCCTTTAATCATTTTCATAGCTCTTTCCTGAACCCTCTCCAATTTATCAATATCCTTCTTGAATTGTGAATGCCAGAACTGGATGCAGTATTCCGGCAGCAGCTGCACCAGTGCCAAGTGAAGAGATAAAATAACCTCTCTACTCTTATTATACATACATAGGCCACAGCATCGAACTGGGAAATCCTGTTCAGCTGATTATTCACCGTGCCCCCTAAATATTTTACAGAATCCGTTATCCTGTAAGTATTAGCTACGTTCTTTGTTCCCAGATGTACACATTTACATGTAGCCATAGTAAAATATATATCGTTTGCTTGCGCCCAGCTTACCAAGTGCTCCAGATCAGTGACCCGGACTATTCATTATTTACCACTCCTCCAAATTTTGTCATCTGCAAACTTAATCAGTGGTGATTTTATGTTTTCTTCCAGGTGATAGACAAAAAATGTAATTAACACAGGGCCAAGAACTGATCTTTGTGGAACCCTACTAGAAACACACCCATTCAATGATGATTCCCCGTTTAGGTTTTAAGTATGTGAAGGTGTGTATCCCAGACTTTTCCTTTAGAGCATATCCTGTGGTATCCGAGTGCCTGGCTGTAGATAACAGGGTTGAGGTGGAAATCGATGAGGGAGTTTAGTTTCTGTCCAGAAGATGAAAATATCATTAATGTAACAGCTTCATGGTGTATTTTCCCCAAAATTCTTCCTCTAGGTGGCTCATGAAGAGGTTGGCATACTGGGGAACTATCCTTGTACCCACGGCTGTTCCCAAGGTTTGGACAAAGCATTTGTTGTTATGGATGAGGATGAGTGGATGTGTTTATTAACTTTCCATTGTCCTACTACTGCAGAGGTGTTAATTGCCCCTTCATGTTTATTTTAAAAGGTCTCCTGCAACAGGTGTTAACCCCTTATGCTTAACAATTTGTTCCACCTCGTATTTAGCTAGGACTTTCTGGTTGCCTTCTCCAGACCTGAGGAAGAGCTCTGTGAAGCTTGAACACTTGTCCCTCCCACCAGCAAAAGTTGGTCCAATAAAGGATATTCTCACCTACCCTGTCTCTCAAGTGGATTTTGTATCATTCTAGTTCTTATCAAGTCAAACACCTTACAGATGTCTATTTGCATTTCAACAACACTATTACTTTTAGCAACCAGACTTGTTATCTCATTTTAAAAAAAAGAAAGATATCAAGTTAATTTGACAGGATCTATTTTCCATAAACCCATGGTGCTTTGGTATTGATTTGTTGACCAAACTGAACCAAAGTCCAGTAATGCTTTATGGATAGGCCAAAGGTGAAGTAGAAAAACCTTGCCTGAGAAGCTATAGTGCTGATGTAGCACTGACAGTTTCACCATATAGGAAATGGAATTGTACTAAGAACTGTGAAACTGGCTCTTGCAAACAGATGTATTAACCAAAATGTATACAATTACTTCATTGCTATAACTACAAGTGTGATTTGAAGGTGTATTGTGCAATTAAAATAAGATAGTAGCTAAGGGTAAACAAGGTATAGTCTATAGAATACTTTTATATCTATGGATTGTACTCTCAGAATTCTTTATACATTTTGCTGTGGAAACTTACTGGGAGATGAATTGTTGCAATCTCGATCCTGGGTACGTGAAGCTCTGTTTTTGTATATGTAAAATCTATTGGGAAATAAGATGGATATTCTGTTGGGCCTTGTGAAATCAGTCTATCAGGTACAGATGAATTGTATTTGAATATAGCTCTTCTCAGGATACTTTTTATTTATGTTAAGCTGTTTAACAAAGAGGAAATGTGAATTGTTTTAATTTCAGTGGTAAGTGTAGAGATATACCAGGATAAAATAAATGATCTGGTTGATGCTTGACCATCATGGAGGCTGTACCAAGATGCAGATGTCCCTATGTTTTTTCTAGCTTCTAAACTGTCATGTTGAAAATAAAGTGAGGAATTGTTAAGAACTCGTGTGTAAATCTTGGATAATGTTCCATCAATCGTAAACAACCACACTCTAAATATAAATAGGCTTGAATGCAAACCTTGGAAACAGGTCGTCAGTGTGAGGTACAACACTGCAGACTGCTTTCCAAAGAAGGTAGTGTATGACTTCTTTTCGTGTTGTGCTGTTTTGTCTTTGACTAATCAAAGTGATTGAGCCTGGTTAATCAACATCTCATGTTATTAACAAGCACTGAACCCTAACAGATTATTTTACCATTTTAATTCATCATTAATTGAGGGACCGATGTCACACTGACAGGCCTATAATTACCTGAGTCAGTCTGTTTACCCATTTTAAATGTTGGCACAACATTTGCTTTCTTCCAGTCTTTTGGAACTTCTCCAATGTTCCCAGACTTATTGAAAAGCAACATTAATGGTACAGTGAGCTTCTCAGCCAGTTCGTTTAAAATTCTTGGATACAGATTATCTGGTACTGCTGATTTAAAAATGTCTAACTTTAGTAGCTGATGTTTAACATCCTCCTGAGATACTAGTGGAGTGGAAAGAGTATTATCATCATCTGATCTTATGACAGACAACTATCTTTTTTTCCCCAGATACAGAACAAAAATATTTATTGAACACTTGTGCTTTTTTTGCATTATTATTGATAATTCTACCATTTCCATTTGCTAATGGACCAATATCATTGTTAGGATTCTTTTTTGTACCTAATGTTTTTAAAATTCCTCCTTATTCTCCTTAACTCAGTTGCCTTTGCTTCCCTTGCCAATTTTCTACAATTCCTAGCTTCTGATTTATATTCAATACTACCAACTTCCCCTTTTTGCCATTTGTTTTATATATTTTTGTATATCTGTCAAAAACAAGGAGATGCATCTGAAAAAGTGGGTTTTTTACCCATGAAAGCTTATGCCCAAATAAATCTTTTAGTCTTTAAGATGCTACCGAATGGCTCGTTGTTTTTGTGGATACAGACTAACACGGCTACCCCTCTGATACTTGTATATCTATCTCCACTTCACTTCCAAACCTGGTTGGTTTTTAAACCAACATGACCACTTTCCTTGACTGTGGCTTTTTGGGCATCTGGTAAAGTGTTGTTAAATAATTTCCAGTTATCATTCACATTTTTCTAATTAAATTCTTCCTCCCAGCTGATTTGGCTTGTAATTGTTTTCAGCTTTGTGTAATTTACACGTTCAAAGCACCAAGTATATATATTGCTGGTCTGGACTTTATTCTGTTTGCACATTGAGTCATGATCATTTGTACCTAAACTACCATTATCTTTTAGTTCTGTGATCAGTTCCTCTTTATCTGTCAAGAAGAGGTCTAATATAGAATTCCCCTGTGCTGAATGCAATACTTTTTGATTTAAGAAATTGTCATCCATAATATTTAGAAATGCCAAGAATGTTTTTAATACGGTCAGCAAGAGACCTCTGGCATATGTCACTCAAATTGAAATCCCCCATGATCATGCAGCTTTTCCCCCTACACTTTATAGACAGGATGACCAGCTCCTTACGCACCTATTTTTTAGTGTAACTTGGTTTTCTGTAGCAGACAATAGCTAATACTCCATCTTGTGCTTTCTGTTAGGACATTGATCCATAAGCATTCAAGATCATTTTCTTCTGAGTCATCAGTTACTCGGAAACAGATAATGTCATTTTTGATAGTGCCACTCCCCCACCCCTTTTGCTCACTTGAGCCTTCCTAAACAGGTTAAAACCATTGATTTTTAGCACTTCAATCATGCAAATCACCCCACCAGGTTTCAGTAATACCAACTAGATTGAATTTATGTTTCTAAATAAGCAATTCAAATTCCTCTTGTTTGTTACCCAGGCTTATAGTATTGGTGTACTGGCGATCAAAGAATTTCCTCTCTCCATGTCTTTTGGTTAATTTTGTTCTCAACATCTTGATTTTCTGCTAATGGAGTGTTCATATCTTCCCTTATTTTTACTTTCCCCTTTTGTTACTAGTTTAATGCTCTCCTGAATAGCCTAGCGAGCCTGTCCCAGAGGAGATTGGTCCCCCTTCTGCTGAGGCCATCCAAACTAGACAGCCCCCACTCCTCCTAGAAGGTGGGCCAATGTTGCAGAAAACCAAACCCCTTCACCCTCTACCATGTACCTTACCAGTGGTTAGGAGGATAGGTTTTGGTTTTATGGGGAGTTGCTGTCACCTTCATTCTTTAGTTGCATTCTTCTACAAATATAAAAAGCTTCATGTTATACCATGAATACTGAGTGTGTGTATATACATTCATGGAATGATCTTCATTAGCTGGACTTAAGGAAAAACAGGTTATATTTAAGGTTCAGTAGCTGGCGCTATAGAGATCTAACAAATACTGGAGCTAGCTTGGACATATATATATAATAACTTAGCACCTCCCAAAGTGTTTTACAAATGGAGAATGATAACAGTAGAAACTATACACACACATCTCTGTGGCCATGTCTGGGATGAATTGGGGCAACTCTTTAACAGCACACGCAACATTATATAACAGTTTAGGTCAGGAAATGAATATAATCCAATTGAAAACTGAAGGAGAAATTAGGTAAACTATAATTAGCTGAGTTGGAAACTGGTCACTGTGCTTTTTCATTTCGCTCTGCCAGATTATCTAAGAGTGATGTTGCATAATGTCAGGATGTCTTTCAAGATTTTCACATTTCTGAATTTTGCCTCCTGGCCTGCTATTTTTATTCTACATTATTGGGAGCTTGCCTTGAAAAACTTTCCATAAGTTTTTTATTAAAAATTGTCCTGGCTGGGGGCTTACCCTATTCAGTACTTAACTTCTCTCTGTTTAAATTCTTTGCCTTAGTAATTAGCTTTTTTAATTAGCTTCCTAAGGTAGAGTTTTTAGATGGATAAGTTAGCTATTGGCTGTAGTAAAATGTCCACTACCTTGAAAAGAGAAACATTATCAGTGAAAGTCTTCAGAACCTGTTTCAGGTAGATCAACATGGATCTAATCTGATCCGTAAATAAAGAACAATAATCACCCCTACCTTTTAGCAGTGCCTTTGCTCATTAGCTACAGATGGCAAACATCCAATTGAGTGAAAACTGTGCATGATTTTAAACACTGACGTTATATTCCATATCATTGCGAACTTCCAGTCTGTTCTTCACAACAGCATCATGACAGTGTTGTATGTTGTTGATGAAATATTTTGGGAATTAAATAATTCAACTGGGAGTTGTGATAGGCAAAATTCAGACACAGTGAATTGGTGTCAATAGGTACAACGCCATTGCAGTCAATGCAATTATACGAGGACTGAATATAGACAACTGTATTGAATATTTTAATTTCTTCCTCCATTCAATTCTTTTGAGTTTATTAACTACTAATGATATATACTCTACAGAATTTAAGAAGTAAAACACATTATTTATAGATTTTATTTGGCAAACCAATTTAGATAAAATAAAAACTGCCCTGGACCTTTGCTCAAACTGGAATTAAATAAAAGTTGGTGTAAACCTCTGCAGTTGTTGCTTTAGGCTGAGACTGGAAGTAGAAATAATAAAATAGTACACCAAGACTTTCATTAAATATTCCTAGGACATATTATGGAGCTGGAGGCTCCTTTAAAAAAACCTGCCCATTGAAAGATATGGTCAGGTGTGCAGGATTTTTTTAAGGTTGTTGTACTTTCTTGGGGCAAGAACCATCTCTTCTTATGTTTGTGAACTCTTATACAGACCTATATAAATAATAACTGGGGTGTCCTGAATCAGAGCTTCTCCTTTTTCTGATATTTCCTTTTAAGATTTTTCTCATAACTCAATGGATTCTTGTGAAATATAGACCATTTTTAGGATGCTATTTAGCCTGTAAGTGCCTGAGAGCAGACACTTTTTATTCTCTTCTCAAAAACTACGGACATCTAAGGCACTGTATAAAGATGTGAATTAATGAGGAGTAGGAGCATTGAGGGTTTCCACAATATCTCTGCTACAAAATAGAATGTTCTTTGCCCCTTCACTCTAGCATTATTACTTGATTCACAAATGCTTAAGGCCATGAAAGACCAATTTGATTATCTACTCTGATCTCCTGCATAACTGGGGCCCTACCAAATTCAGTCCATTTTGGTCAATTTCACGGTCTTAGGATTTTAAAAATCGTAAATTTTATGATTTCAGCTATTTAAATCTGAAATTTCACAGTGTTGTAATTGTAGGGGTCCTGACCCAAAAAGGAAATGAGTGTGTGTGTGTGTGTGTGTGGGGGGGGTTTGCAAGGTGGTTGCAGGGGGGGGGTTGCAGTACTGCTACCCTTACTTCTGCACTGCTGCTGGCAGTGGCGCTGCCTTCAGAGCTAGGGCAGCTAGACATTGGCGGCTGCTGGCAGGGAGCCCAGCTGTGAAGGTAGAGCCCCCACTAGCAGCAGCACAGAAGTAAGGGTGGCATGGTATGGTATCACCATCCTTACTTCTGCACTGCTGCTGGCAGGGCGATGCCTTCAGAGCTGGGTGCCCGGCCACCCGCTCTGAAGGCACCGCAGAAGTAAGGGTGGCAATACCGTGACCGCCTAAAATAATCTTGTGACACCCCGCCCCCCCCGCAACTCCCTTTTGGATCAGGACCCTCAGTTTGAGAAACGCTGGTCTCCCCCTTGAAATCTGTATAGTATAGGGTAAAAACGCACAAAAAACAGATTTCATGGGGGAAGACCAGATTTCATGGCTGTGATATTTGGTAGGGCCCTATGCAAAACACAGGTCCTAAAACCTCCTTCAATAATTTCTGCATCAAACCCAAAACCTCTGTATTTCAAGACTTAATCTGTGTGTGTGTTATGTAGGTGCTGATTTAAATGTACATGAGAGGTTTCTCCTGTGTAAAGACTGCTCTGGCTCATGAAGTGCAGAGCGAATTTACAACAGTCTCAAAGAAAGAATAGAAACAGTTGGAATATACACCATTCCTAGAGTGGCTCAGGTTTATGATTGGGTGAGTGTTCTCAGGCAACACTAATGGGATACAGCAAAATATTAAAAATCACCCTTCCTCCCCCGCGCCATCTATGCCAATTTTATGGCTTACAAGCTTAACCTTGTTCTTGCATATGCTTGTAAAATAAACAGAACTGTGTTGGGATTTCAGTGTTATGGGATCACTGTATTGCTATTTCTCCATGCCTGGGCTCCACAGACTGTACAGCATTCACTAGGAATCAAGCCTGTTCAATAGACTACTTTGAGTGATCCACATTGGGCAAGTAGATGAAGAAATGTCAGTGCATGCAAATCCACCTTGAAAGCGCTCGTCCAGTGTCTAAATGAGTTCGGCCAGCCACGAAGTAATCAATGCTTTGTTGAAGCAAATGGTTTACTGCAGCAAGTGCAAAAAAGTAGATTTTATTATATGACTTGTAGTTTTTGATCATCTGCTGTCATTCAAGTTGCTCACAAGGCACTGCAAGCCAAAAGGGCCACACTCTCCTCAGCAGCAAAAGTAGTTAGTAACCACTGCAACTTTGGAAATCTGAGAAATAAAAAATTATGGAACAGCATCTGTACCGTTGTCTTGCAAGAGGGCAAAAATGTTGGAAACTCGATTGTGGGAGAGGAAGACAAAAGTGTTTAGTGGCCAACAAAGAGTTTAAAACTGAGCAACTTTGTGTTGTACATGAGGTGTGGAGAGAGAGAACGCTTTCCAGATGAGCCACTTAACTGTAAGCAAAAGTGGTGCCAGCAACTCCCCCCGCCCCCCCCGCAGTTATTAATGCATTAACAAGGGAAATTAAAAAAGGTTTTCTGAGGAAACATTTGTGCTTGCCAAAGTGCAGATGCTGTTCTGGCTTGTGACCCTGTCACAGCTGACAAAGTGCTGGAAATATATGGGAAAATTATAGGAATCAATGCCAGTTTAGCAAAATCTGAAATGCAGATTGCATGTTCTGATATTGACTCTTGTAGAGATGATGTAACATTAGAAAATCTGAAATCCCACATGGAGCAGCCTTGGAATAGCCCAGTTTCTTTAAGCTGGTTAGCAATTATATTCCCTGTTGGCTTAGAAAAGCCTAAAATGTCCTTTGCAGCTATGCGTTCATTTAAAATGCACTTGAGAACATTGAACCAGGAAAGGTTTTTGGCTTTGGCTACTCTGATCTTTGAATATAACATCACCAAAGACATTGATTGTGCAGAATTTGTGAAAATTTGTGCTTCCAGGGCAAACAGACAACTTGTATTGGAATAAGAATATAAGAGCAAGGTTTTTATTATTCATATTCTTGCAAGCTGAATGTGTTTTACTACTGATTTAAGTGGACTAAAAAAAGATAAACAAATTACAGCTAGGGTACGGACAAATGCTGTAGGCAGTAAATCAAACTTTTTTTTTGTATTGTTATTTAGTAGCGGTCCCTTACTTTAATGTGCAGCTTGAATATATATGCTAATATATGCCATTGGTGATAAAACTACTGCTGTAACTATGAACTACACAATGCTGAACACCACATAATGTTCCTGACCATACTAGCTATTAAGTTTTACTGAGTCCTCCCCAAAGAATATTTTCACCCGCTGCCTATGGGTGCCAGTCCTGTACTACCACCCTTTGGAATTTCAATCCAACATGAAGGTAAAGAGGCAACGGAGGAGGTAAAGAACCCCACATCCAAAATGGAACCTTCAGTCTGACACTGATACATATGAAGAGGCCCCAATATCAAACAGAATTCTTAAGTTGTACAGACAGATTCCTCAAATCATCACAAGGGGAAGGGCAGGAGCCAAAGAAGGGGAAAGAATAGGAGTATTGGTGGTGAAAGAGCAATGGCAGGAAGAAGGGTACAATGGCAGGAACTGGGAACAGGAGCAGAGGAATGGGAATGGGGGCAGGAGCTAGAGGAGAAAGTCAGGAACTCGGGAGAGGGTCGATAGGAACAGAAGGGTTTGTAGAGACAAGAATACACTCCTTCCAGAACTTGGAGATAAACACATTATACCTACATTGTTTTGCTGCCCAAGAAATGGCTGTGAAACCCATTGGTAAAGTGTGTCTATTCCCACAGTGGAAGGTCCACACAGAAGTTAACATCTTTCTACTGCTACCAGTTACTGTTAACACAGTTAGTAGAGAGTTGTGCTGCAGAGCTGATGACTCTTGGTGGGGTGGGATGGGGTGTCAGTATGGTACCACAGACAGAATTTCTTGTTTCCAATTTTAAAATTTGTAAATTTTAAGGAAATTACATATAAAAAAATTGACATTAAAAGTTTAAGGTTGCGAAGTCAAGCACTCAAAAGTTAGTTAAAAGTTAATTGCCTATACAACTTTAATTTGCCCCCTCCTTGTGTGTGTGCATTATGATACACTCTTTAATTACATGATCACATAATACCTTTTTCCACAAGACCCCTTCTTCCTCCTTCTCTGCACAGGCTGTACCTGATCTGGGGAATGAATCAGGGCTGTCTAATGAATGAGATTGTTGTCTGTAAAACTCCCTCTTTGTTGCAGAAGCTGGAAGGTGTTTGGTGAACGGTGAGCCAGGGAACTGTACGAAGGATGGTCTCGAGTTTAAGGCAGTTGAATGCTGCCCTGGAAAACTGGATTCTATTCATGTCCCTGCCACAGAATTCCTATGTGATGCTGGGCAAGTCATGTAAATCAACATTTTCATAGGTGACCACTGTGTGCGCCTCATTTTCTGGGTGCACAACTTGAAACCCTGGGGTCTGATTTGCAGAAGTGCTGAGCCATCATAGCTGCAGCTGAAGACAATGGGAGCTCTGCTCTGAACAGGTAAAGTGACATAAAATGCAAAGTAACACGAAAGATGTGGTACTGGGCCTCTCAAATTGGGCACCCAAAATTAGTGAATATTTTTGACTTTAATCTCTCTGTGCCTCCATTCCCCAGCTGTAAAATGGAGATAATCTCACAGCGGCCTTGTGAAAATGAAATCATTAATATTTGTAAAGTGCTCATACACTGTAGTGACGAGCGGCACAGAAAGGCCCAGGAGGAAATTAATAATTCTGACTTCAGAGCAGGGTTTGACTAGTATGCAGTAAATAAGCCCTGGGGCCACACAGTGTACTGCCACATGCCGCTGCCAGTAATAGAGAACCACTGCTACGTTGTTCCTTCTCTTTCACTTCTGTGGTGCTCATTAGTCAATGAAGCCAATGAATCTTAGAATGCCCTAATAGATTACCTAATTGCATTTGGTTCTACTTTTTACAGAGCTGGCACAAAAGCTTCCTCTCAATGATGCCTCCTTCTCTCTTTACAATCCCCCTGCGTCTCCTACATCGGTTTCATCCTTCTGTTTTCTTCTGGATCACAGCTTGAGCGGTATCTTTTCTTCAGAGTTGTAATCCTTTGTTTAACTGCATGTCCTTGCCTTTGTTTCACTGTGTTTATTAAGAACACTATGTCTACGCTACGGACCTTGCAGCAGCATAGCTGTGCTGCTCTCCTGCCGCATTATTAAACCACCCCCGACGAGCAGCATTAGCTATGTCAGCAGGAGAGCCTCTCCTGCCAACATAGCACTGTCCGCACCAGCACTTTTGTCAGTGAAGCTGATGTTGGCCGGGGTGTGTGTTTTTATTCTAACTCCCTTTTAGTAGCCACCACCATTGCCACTCTTACCTGGCTGATCTTGGATCCTTCTCTGTTAATGGGACACACTAGAATAAACCACGGTTTTCAAAACTAGTTGAGGGTATTAGTGGAACCTGGCCACTCGGTCACTTGCAAATTTTCTTCATCACTATAGCATCCCTCCCTGGAATTTCATAAGTCAGTTGAGAATGACTGAAACAGAGGCAGTAACCAATATTAAAAACACTGTGCTTTGCTCTTTCCTGCCGTGACAATGCCTGTTTATTTTCCCAGCTGGCGCTGTGCTTACCATTGTTAGATGCTATTAAGTCAACACTCTGCACCAGACAATTTCCCTCAGATTGAACTGGCTCCTCTGTTAAATCTGGCAGTTCGTCCCCAGTGCAAAGTTTAGAATCAGAGAATGTTTTTTCAACTCGCTATCTGCTCATTGGAAGTTTTTATCTTCCCTTTGTTTAATATGCACCCTATGGATTCTCAACAAAGTGGTGAGCTTTCTGTAATTGAGGTGTGCTAGGTGGAGATGTAGACATGCTGAGAAGATTTCAAGGATCTCTGAACTCAGACATTTAGAAAATGGCTCTTCTTAGCCAATACAAACATTTTACTTCTATGAATCTGGAATAACTTACTGTAACAGGATAGTATATTGACATGATTGAAATGGCTACCCATGAGCATTTAATATACAAATTATAGGACAAAAAATATACATTTGGAAAAATTTGAGCATTTCAATGAAGAAATGACCAGCATAATACACACATTTTGTTCCATTAATTTTAAATAGTGGTAAGGTTTTTGGAGGTGAAGTCTGGTTTGGCGCACTCACAATTAGCTGAACACTCTTCTTTTTCGTATTTATTTGTATTACTGTGCTGCCAAGGAGTCCCAGTTATGGGCCAGAACCCCAGAGTGCTGGGCAGTGCACAAGCACAGAACAAAAGAGGTGGTCCTTGCTCCCGGGAGCTTACAATCTAAGTATAAGACAAGAGACAAGAGATGGAAACAGACAGACTGGGGAGTCCAAGGAAAGTACTGGACAGCATAATAAGTTGCTGGTGTGCAGAGGCCACTGCCCAACTGTTAAGTTTTTATGTAGGCATCACATCAAAGGAGAGTTTTGAGGAGGGATTTGAAGGTGGATAATTAGGTAGCTTTGCAGATGTTTTTGGAGAACACATTCCAAGGGTGTAGGGAAGCAAGGGAGAAAGCACAAAAGTGCTTGTTAGAATATTTAACAAGTGGGCAGTAGAGGTAAGCATTGACAGCCCGTAACTACTGAGAGATGTTAGGCTGGGTGGGGATTGACTATAAAGGAGTTTAAATACAAGCAGCTTAGGTATGATACAATAAGAAGAGTGGGAGTGAGTGGAGGGATTCAAAGAGAGGGATGACCTGGTCAAAATGACAGGCTAGGAAAATGATGTTCACAGCAGCATTCAGGATAGATATGAGTGGGGCAAGATGGCATTTGTCAAGGCCAGAGAGGAGAATGTTGCAGTAATTGAGGTGAGATGATGGGCTTGGATAAGAGCTTTAGCTGTGTGGATAGATAAGAGAGGCTGTATCTTACAGAGATCTCTTATCTACTATTAATAGTTTGTTTACCTCCCTTAATATATTTAGTTGTTTTGGGGTTTTTTTGGTGGCATAAGCAACAAATTTAGGTTTGTTTTGCCATGGACTTCAAAAGGGCCATGATTTCATCCTTGGTATCTCTGAAATGGGAAAATCTGACACTAAATAATATATTAAAAAATAATGCATGTATATTAGACACTGGCATATACACTACTGCAATAAGAGCCCTTTCGGGAAAAGACTATGGATTAATCAGTGGCTATTCTTGGTTAGTTTGGGCTATTCATTTTGCCTGATACTCTAATTCTGCTCTCTGCTACATCTGTGAAACTCTGATAGTGAGAATTTCACAGGTGTATCTGGGAGCAGAGTTTGGCTTCACATCTTTGTGTACATGAGCAATATCTTGTGTGCTGTTTTCCCTTTGTATTTATTTCTTGTGATGGAAGGAATGATAAAAATGACAGAAAAATATTCTTCCTTCAACCTGCAGTTGTCAACACCTGGTAGTATAGTATACAGTGTGACTTGAAAACTTTCCATCAATCCAAACACTTTTCAGGAATGTTGCTACAAATATTTGCCAAGTTACTTTTGTCACATTGTAAGGTGTCTGTGTGGGAGACAAATAGCAAAAGTCTAATCTGACTTTTAGCATGTTTTACAGTGAAAGGGAGAGTAATAAGCATCTCTGGGGAAAACAGCTGACTGAAGTGCATACTGTTTTCCTAACACTTCTTACATCTGCTTCATATAGTATTTCGTCTGTAAATATCAAGTTTAATGAAATTTACTCTGCCAGTTGGAAAGTATAATGAAGTGGGAATAACAATCATCCAAATTCTGACTGATGTGTTTACTATAATAAATGAGCTGGGTGAAAGAAATTTTCCACAGATAAAATCACTAATTCCAATAAATGCCACCTGAAAATTTATAGCCGTCCTGGAGATTCTTACAAATGAAAGGATGGCAATATTAGATCTTATATCTGTTTTAAGTGAATGGATCTAAACTACATAACGCAGAATTAGAGAACATATAATGACATACAATGAACTTTGAGGTATTATTTTACTGAGAGAGAGGTAAATGAGTAGACTGCCTTTCTAAGGTGAGGCATTGGAACTAAATCATATTAATGAGCTAAATCTATCTCTGTTGTAACTCTTCTGAAGTCAATAGTGTTACACAAGGTATTAACTTGATTAATGAATTAAAGTGAAAGTTGGGCAGCTGCAGGGAATTTAAATTAAAAAGATATTTGGTTTCTCCTTCAGAGCTAATACTCTTTCTCAGTCAGGAAGAACCTTTTTAAAATCATATATTTATTCCCCCTCCCCCCCACACAACGGATTGGTTGTTAATTTAGACTAGTTGCTTGCTTGTTATGGAGGGGGGTGTTCTTGCCCTTCCCTGGTACAAAA
Organism: Chrysemys picta bellii; assembly: GCF_011386835.1. NCBI lineage: Eukaryota > Metazoa > Chordata > Testudines > Emydidae > Chrysemys > Chrysemys picta. The sequence continues at coordinate 138,912,357 of NC_088793.1, read as the reverse complement.
AGTTATTGTTCATACACTAAAACATTTTAAAGGTATGAAAATGTTTAAGTTGTTTAAAAGTTGAAAGCATTATAGGATAGTCATCATATGTCATGAAACTATTTTAAAAATGAAAGCCTGTGATCTATTTCTAGTCTGACGCTCTACCTAGAGTGAGGTAACAATTTTTTACCAACTAGCTCTTTTTATATATTATATTATATACATGTTATGCTATACAAAGCACACGGGATCTTTTCAGGGGAAATACAATAGTTAGCATATGCTTTTCAGTCTCTCTCTCTCTCTCTCTCTCTCTCCTGCCAGTTGATGTTTATAGTTACCAGTCTGTTGTAGCTGAAGTCAATCTAATAGCCAGTTAGATTGAGCACAATTGAGGAGCTGGGCTCTTGTCGGTTGCGATCCGATGCTCCAAGGCTTTGCAGGACTGAACCCAAAGTTCCAGGGCAAAACACCCCAGCTTTATAGTTATAAATTCCCATTTGAGTCCATGCATTTTGCAATGTCATCCTGTCCTTAAGTGGTGTTAATCTTGGGGTTTTCTTCTGTTATCATTTGATGGTTATTGTCGGGCTTCCCATCGTTATCTCCTATTTGTTGTCTCGCCTTCGGGGGTGCCTGCCTCACCTCTGAGGTTGTCATTGCTGCTAACATGTTTAGCATCGGATACAATGGATGTTTTCTGATTGTCTCCTGGTCTTTCCAAATCTCTCACTTTTTCTTCAAAAAGAAGAACAGGAGTACTTGTGGCACCTTAGAGACTAACAAATTTGTTAGTCTCTAAGGTGCCACAAGTACTCCTGTTCTTCTTTTTGCGGATACAGACTAACACGGCTGTTACTCTGAAACTTGTCACTTTTTCTTGACCATCTGGACATTTGTGATGGCTTTCACACCTTATCTTTTCCTGATGCATGCATTCCTCATTCACACAAACAATCTTTTACAGAAACCTTCAAAGGTATACAGACAGCAGTATTTTATTTTTAGCAGAATACATTGTAAATCAAGCCTTGCTAAATCTTATAACTGAAACAATTCACATTGGGGCTTCAGGCCCTCAGCGTTCCTCTAATCTCCTTAACATAGACACAATACAGGATCCTGTCTCTTACTTTCTAAACCTTAAAACAAAGAAATGTATATTTAACTAGAGTGCCTAATTTGTAATACATATAGGAAACCATAGTAGACATTATAACTTATCTTAAAACAAAAGGGTGACCATAATCAGTCATAAGGATTGTTCTGGTCCGTCATTCCTTTCTGCTATTCAAAAAGGGTGGCTGGCAGGATGAAATCAAATCATACATTAATTATCATAGTACAACTATAAAATCCTGCTCGCGCGCTCTCTCTCTCTCTCTCTCTCTCTCTCTCTCTCTCACACACACACACACTTTTAAAGTGAATTTTGCACTTGTGAAAGTGGCTTGATTGACAGCCGTGGAGGCTGAAGATTATAAATATTGTAGTAAAACCTATTATTGTTAAATTTTTAATTTTTTTTTTTTGTAGTTCAGTGCTAGTAGTGACAGGATAAAGCTGCATTAGGAATAAACCGCTCCTTATGCTTCTTAAACTGCATGTTTTTTCCCCCTCTCACTCTCTAAAGAAAATAATTTATGGAAAAGGTAGCTGCAAAAGAAGTGTTAGATAAAGCACATCTTTTGTTATATAAAACGGCTGCAGTGGGAACTGTATGATGGTGAATCAGAGTGGCTGAGATGAATCCTGTTTTCAGCATTTTTGATAGTGTAAAGTGTAAATTGAAGCCATTGGTGTGTTCTTTAGTCAGCACTGTATTAACTCGGGGAATAAATAATGCATGTGCTTTTCTCTTTAACATCAAACATGGTGGCTAAAAAGGGAAAAGTTCAAACTGTTCCAGGGGTTCTAACGTGTAGAGAATTCTGAATTCCAGTGTTTACTGCAGAAAGGATTTGTCAGCTATAAAGGCTATGGTACAGTAAACAGAGCAAGGAACGAAAATATAAAGATGGCTCTTGCTGATATTATCTTAATAGAACAGGGTGAGAGAAACTGGTACTGTGACAGACCCAGACCAGTGGGGTACAGGAGTCTGGTAGAGGGCAAATATACTGGTCACTGGATGAGTAGTTTTCTGTTCCCTGAGTGACCAGAGCAGGGGCTGCACTAGAGTAATCAGGAACCTGCTAGAACCAGTTAAGGCAGGCAGACTAATTAGGACACCTGGAGCCAATTAAGAAGAAGCTGCTAGAATCAATTAAGGCAGGCTAATCAGGGCACCTGGGTTTTAAAAAGGAGCTCACTTCAGTTTGTGGTGCAAGTGTGAGGAGCTGGGAGCAAGAGGCGCAAGGAGCTGAGAGTCAGAGGGTGTGCTGCTGGAGGACTGAGGAGCGCAAGCGTTATCAGACACCAGGAGGAAGGTCCTGTGGTGAGAATAAGGAACGTGTTTGGAGAGGCCATAGGGAAGTAGCCCAGGGAGTTGTAGCTGTCATGCAGCTGTTACAGGAGGCACTATAGACAGCTGCAGTCCACAGGGCCCTGGGCTGGAACCCGGAGTAGAGGGCAGGCCTGGGTTCCCCCCAAGCCTCCCAATTGACCTGGACTGTGGGTTCTTCCAGAGGGGAAGGTCTCTGGGCTGTTCTCCAACCCACATGGTGAATCTCTGAGGTAAGAAAATCCGCCAATAAGCACAGGACCCACCAAGATAGAGGAGGAACTTTGTCACACAGCATAAAGTGCAGTATCTCTGCTTCTTGTGAAGTAGAAAGAGGAGTGTTTGTTCTTATTCACGTAAATCCATTTTAAGAATAGGGGACATACACTCCAGGGTAGCAGCAATGAATAATAAGCCACATTTAGTTTTACTTCAGAAACTGGTAGACCCAATCCTGGGGCCTTTGAAGTCAATTGACTTCACAGAGAGCAAGTTCAGATGTACAGTATACAGATTAACCAGCAATAATTTTATTTGTTTACAAAAAAAAAATACTTGATGGTGTCTTTATATAACTGTGCATCATGTTATGCTACTTTACAGCAACTATGTGAGACAAAAAAGAGAACCACAGTGAAGTTTCCTTAGCTTCTCATTTCAGTGAATGGAAACCACAATCTCTTATTGTTCATGCTGTTGAATTTTCAGAGTAGTTTCCAAAGCTGATCTTTAAACTGAAGATTTAGGCCCCAATCCACCAAATCATTTAAACACATGCTTAATTTTAATCACATGAGTAGTTCCACTGATTTCACATGCTTAAAGGTAAGCACATACTTTAAGGCTAGCAAAGCACTTAGAGAGAAACCATGTCTCTTATAGGTACAAAAGAACCAGATTATCTCAATATGTGTATGATCCACATAGATTGTTTTGATAGATGACATTTAAAATGGGCACCTCCTTTGAATACTTGAGCATCTTTAGTTTCAGGCCCTGAGGCAAAATATTCAGTCACCTCAGGAGATAAGTAACAATGTGTTAATACTCCCCAAAAAGTATCTCAAGGCACCGAAAGCTATAATAATGTATACAATATATATTGTCATTATCAATATCTTTTTCCAACTAGCCAATTCAATTACTAAGTGTTATATATAAACAGAAAAAAAGTTGTTTGTTTGCTACTAATATTTGGGTATATAGATGTGAATGGGAATTAGTGCTTGAATAAAGAATGTAAGTTCAGGACCTTAAATGTAGTTTATTAATTTAATATTAGTGATTATAGATTTTTTTTTTAAACTGTAGCTCTGCAGAATGAATAAGGATAAAAAGCATATTTGTCACTAAATTAAGAAGATCTGACGCTACATGTTTATAGGGAGCATATCTGCTGAGTAAGGAGGATAAATTTTTATATAGTCTCTCTTCAGGTAAACACTACAAAGTGTACTTTTACTCTATCTATTTATGAGTGCATCCAGGCTGCCATCCAACTATTTTACAAGCCTTCACAGGATCTGATTTCCTTTTTAAAAACATGATGAATACAAATGCAGCTGGATATGTCGGTGTACAGTGTGTTGAAAAAAATGTAGTTGTTTGTAAAAAGAACGAGGAGTACTGGTGGCACCTTAGAGACTAACAAATTTATTTGAGCATAAGCTTTCATGGGCTAAAACCCACTTCATCGGATGCATGCAGTGGAAAATACAGTAGAAAGAGATATACACACAGAGAATATGAAAAAATGGGTGTTCTCATACCAACTGTAATGAGAGTAATCAATTAAAGTGGGCTATTATCAGCAGGAGGAAAAAAAATATTTGTAGTGATAATCAGGATGGCCAATTTCCAGCAGTTAACAAGAAGATGCGAGTAACAGTAGGGGAAATAATTAGAATGGGGAAATAGTTTTTACTTTATGTAATGACCCATCCACTCCCAGTCTTTATTCAAGCCTAATTTAATGGTGTCCAGTTTACCAAGAAACTGCAGAATTGGAATTAATTTGCAGTCTGGTTTTTTTGTTTGTTGGAGTATTGCGACTTTGAGATCTGTAATTGAGTGACCAGGGAGGTTGAAGTGTTCTCCGACTGGTTTTTGAATGTTATAATTCTTGACATCTGATTTGTGTCCATTAATTCTTTTGCGTAGAGACTGTCCGTTATGACCAATGTACATGGCAGAGGGGCATTGCTGGCACATGATGGCATATATCACATTGGTAGTTGTGCAGGTGAACGAGCCTCTGATAGTGTGGCTGATGTGATTAGGTCCTATGATGGTGTCTCCTGAATAGATATGTGGACAGAGTTGGCAACAGGCTTTATTGCAAGGATAGGTTCCTGGGTTAGTGTTTTTGTTGTGTGATTATTTGCTTCAGGTTTGGGGGCTGTCTGTAAGCAAGAACTGGCCTGTTTCCCAAGATCTGTGAGAGTGAGGGATCATCTTTCAGGATAGGTTGTAGATCTTTGATGCACTGGAGAGGTTTTAGTTGGGGGCTGAACGTGACGGCTAGTGGTGTTCTGTTACTTTCTTTGTTGGGCCTGTCCTGTAGTAGGTGACTTCTGGGTACTCTTCTGGCTCTGTCAATCTGTTTCTTCACTTCAGCAGGTGGGTACTGTAGTTGTAAGAATGCTTGATAGAGATCTTGTTAGGTGTTTGTCTCTATTTGAGGGGTTGAAGCAAATGCAATTGTATCTTAGAACTTGGCTGTAGACAACTGATCGAATCTGTTTATGACCCATAACAACTTAACGAAGAGGCATTGAAATGTAATCAAGACAATTTACTTGCATGTGAATTTCAAAGAGATGCACTAGACCAGCAATCCTTAACTCATTCATTTGTAGTAATAGAATTCAAGGCTAGATCCTAAGTGTATTTGTCTGTGTTTACCTATATCCTGTTAGAAGTTTAACAATGTAGCTTGTAGATGCTAATTCCCTTTCATGTCTTAGTCACATATGTAATTAAGGCAATTATGTCCAGTTAACCTTAAGATCAAAGATGTGAGAGATACTGCAGGACACTAATAATATTATCTACGTTGTCGTCAGCTTAACTAATTGCCTTATGTGAATAAATGCAGCTAGTTTACCTGGATATGCATAGGAAATAGAAGATTAGCTTCAAAGATCTATATTTGCCTATTCTTTCTGGGGAGAAGGCCCTACTGTGACAATTGCTATGAGGAGACTTGTCAGTCCCTAGAGAGTTATAATGGAAAGCCTCTGACCTGATCTTTTCATCTCAGGCCTGCTTAAAGTTTAACAGGGAAGGTCAAAGCCATAAAACTCAAGTCTCCAGGTTTACCCTGGATTACCCTGGAATTCTCATGGAAGAATTTGAACAGACTCTACGCCTGGACTGCCTATTGGACTATAACCCTTTAAATTGATTCCAGAAAGACTTTTACAAATCACCAGTCTCACTATCTCTGCTATGAAACTCTGCTAAAGACTTTACACATTTGTATGTATATTGATCTTTTAACCATTTGCAACTCTCCTTTCTTTTTCCTTTTATTATTAGCTCTTTAGTTTGTTACTAGAGGATTGGCATCAGTGTGATTATTGGGTAAGGTCTGAGACTCATATTGACCTGGAGATAAGTGTCTGGTCCTTGGGGATTGGTGAACCTCAAGTATGGTGAATCAAGTTTTTGGTACCACCTCACTATATTAGACTTGGTTGCCCAGATGGGAGCCATGAGCTGGAATGCTAAAGGGGTCTGTGTTTGGCTTCTTATTAACCAGTCTGGTATTGCAGAAACTGTTTTGGCTGGGTGAATCTAAGTATAGAATAAACGACCAGTTCTGGGGATAGTCTGCTCTATTTCTTGAAGTCTGCCCTGAGTGAGGCGTTCTCAGTGATCCATCCAGACACCTGATCACATTGTTTACTAGAAGTTTAGAGATATTAAAAAAAACCAACAACAACAAAAAAAAAAAACTATTGCACTCCAGTGACTCTGCAGTGTTGAGTATCAAGTTCCCTGCTTATACGTTGTCTTTTTCTTTAAATGCTGATCAAGCCTTAACGCTTCAAGCTTTTCAGTCCAACACTGTGGCCCTGACAGCGCTGAGGCACAGCCTTTGAAGCTAAAGATTACCAAAGGCACAGACCAAATCAATATTTTATCAATTCAGTAAGTATTCCCTATCTACAATATCAGAGAGCCTTTTTGTTTTTCATTAAAGGTTCTCAGTGCAAAATTAATCCCTCATTTAGGGTGGTTTTCTCACTGTAACAACTTAATCATTTGTTATGAGGCAGACTGAACTTTTGATTGGGGTGGCCTGGAGAGCAGAATATACCTTATTCTTGGAGAGAGACACTCTGACCCAGTTTTCAACTCAATGAAATTTTCATGCAAAAATAACAGAGGGATTGTGATTACATAACTCTTCATGTTTGTAGTTCTTCTTTTGTGATCCTGCTTTGCCATAGTGCATTCACGCACTCTCAGTATGACATTCAGATGTTCTGATACTCTTCTACATACTAGATTGCTGTTCTTCCCCTGTCCTTTTTTTTTTTTTTTTTTAAAGTATTGACCTCAACCCCCTAAATAAATAGAAATAGACACCTTATTAATGCCACTTAAAGATGAATACTGAGACTGGAAAAAGAAATGTACATTAAACATATTATATCAAAAGGAAGCTTGTGGCAGTCTTTGGTCTGGTGAAATAAGGCCCATCTCTCATAGGCACCAGTCTGTCTCAACTGACACTCAGATCCAAATGTGAACTGCAGAGCTCTGTCATGGACTGAGCCTGTCCTTTGTATTTCTATGGGGGTTTGAAGTTTGTATCTCTGGATGGACTGAACCAAAATCCTATGAATGCTCCTAAACTTTTTTTAAACAAGGGAGGAGGGGTGTTGAAATCCTCTAAACTTTCCAAAATTGTAGGTTGTTTGAATTCAGCTTATTACAGAGGGAGACTGGAACTGCAAACTTGGATTTGAACCCGGATCTGGTCTTTGGTCTATGAATCATTCCATTTGAGGGACGCTGGATAGTGACTAGCAGGGATATTCTAGCATGGACAGGAAAAGGGGTGTTGTGAATTAGGGTAATGGGGTGGTCAGCCAGTGGTCTTCCTATATATCCTCCTATAAAGGGAGGTATGTCACCTCCTCCAGACACCATGCTTATAGATGGAGGCAGAGGGGAGAGACCCTAGTCACATTCCTCAATGTTGCAAATTAACTCTATTAAGAAGTATTGTTTTCAGGATATTATCTAAAGAAGTCAGTCAGAAATCTGAATTCACTTTGTAATGTAGGCCTTCATCAATAGGAACGCAGGTGAGTGGGTGTTGATTATCCAATGGCGCTATGATCAGGTTTGGAAAGGTTATGGATGAAAATTGTTTTCTGTATAAGCATTGTTCTTGTTTGGTACTTTGCATATCACTTTGTTAGATTTTTGTGTTTGTTCCAGATGAGTGATGATAAACAGTGTAACTTTCCAATGATACAGCTTGGCAGTTGGTACCTGCTCCTGCAAACTCTTACACACAAGTAGTCCTGGAAACAGTTATTGGTTTCACAGGGGCTACTCACATGAATAAGAATTTGCAGGCTTGCATCCTTTATTTTGTTATCCAATTAATCATCACAACACTAATGTGAGAGATGCAACTGAGAAAATAGTTACCTAGCTGCAATTACTGAGACACAGAAAGCTTGTGTAAGTGACTTGTCCAAGACCACAACGGGAGTCAGTGTCAGAGACAGGACTAGTGTTCCTGATTTCCAATCCTGGTGCGCAGACTATTGGTTGCACCTATCTAATCACTTAAAACACACACATACTACACTTTTTAAATCTGCATTTTGTTCAGATCCTACCCTTGTTTGATGACTATACTATATGAGCACTGTGTGTTTACAAGCAAAATAGTCATGTTCTTTGTCAAGGGATTATTTTTTCTTACTTCTATGAATATTTAAACCTTATTTTTGTAAGACCTGAGCTGTCAGAGAATAAGTATAAATTTGCAACCAAAACTGTGTATTCTCAAGGGATTCCTTTTTCTATTTACCAGTGTTTAAATATTTGATTTTTTGTTTTGTTTTCCTTTAATAGACTTGAGGTAAAGAAAAACACAATTAAATTTTATTGTAAGATTCTTTTCTGATTTTTAAATTCAGATGACTTTCAGATTTAAACCGATAAAAATCTGTAATGAGTAAAGAGCCCATTTTAGGAGCACCCAAGAGTGTATTCCTGAATTACATAGTCGAAAAGCAAGTAGGTGCCTAAATATTGCTCTTTACTAAGTTATGTTGAAGTAGAGAAGAATATTATATTGGATTCTGAGAGACCGAACTTTTGAGTTTTAACCCTAATTCTGCCAATTATATTCTACATGGTCTTGGGCAACTCATTATCCTCTAGGTGTTGGGTTACTCCTCTGTAAAATGGGGATCATGATACTTAGCCAGCTTTGTAAAACTTTCTGTAGATGAAAAGTAGAATATAAGTGCAAAGTATTATAACAGAGAATTTTCTCCTCACTATCCAGTTTGACTTCTCTATTTGTCATGTTTTGAAGAAAAGTTGTTGCAAAGCTGAATGAAAATTGGAATTTCTGCTCCAGAGCAAATTCTGATATGTTAACATTTCTCAGGATGAAAAGTATGAAAAATATTGATTTCAGAAATGTTTAAACGTTTTATTTTGAGATTTTTTTTTTGACTGAAATGAAATGTTTTGACATTCTTGAAATGGAAGCATTTCCATTTGGAATCGAAAATGAATTGTAATGAGTCAGTCTGACATTAAACAGCATCTGTCTGTGGTGCCTCGTGGGAGTTGTAGTTTGGATGCCTCTTGCCCCCATTCTCCCATATATGCCAGGCTCGTTGGCCAGACTACAGCGCCTCTGGTACACCACATGCCTCAGTCAGATTTTGCAGAAACTGGATTTTCCACTGAAAAATCTCTGAGGTGGAAAATTCCCAACCAGCTTTAGTAACTGCATAGTTGAAATGAAAACTTCAGTCTTGGGGTACTTTAATGATAAGGGTTTCAGTCATCCGGGTGGTGCAGGATGTGGCAGCCTACTAATTAAGCAGTGTGGTGTTTTCCAAAGAAAACTTGTGCTACAGGATCTGCAGTTCTGCCTATTTTTCCCCCCAGGTGAAGTTTAAGATGTAGGTTTTGAGCTGTAAAGCCTCAATGACTTGGGCCCTGCCTGAAATTATACCACTCCCCATATCATATTATTGCAGTTGTGGTCAGAAGACCAACATAATCTGAAGACTCCTTGGTATAAAAGAGAGAATGCAGCCAGCGTTGCATTGTCCAGGAAAGGACTTCAAGCTTCCCTCTCCCCGTCTTCAATGGCCTGAATTAGCTCGGGTTTGTTGATTTCAGGGCATGCTGCTCTACTCACCTATTTACCTGGAATTTGGGGAAATAAGGAGCAGGGTGATATTAAACACTTGTATTACTGAAGCATCTACAGGTCAATGGAAGAGAGTGTGTTTTGTGTGGGGAGGGAAGTATTGTCAGGCCTGAATTTTACTATGGTTGATTGTCCATATTGCCAAAGGTGCCTAGAACGTAGGATCAGTGCTTTTGTGTGTGTCTCTATATAAAATTCTTGTAAAATAATACAATGCTTCTCTAGTTCGTGTCATTTTAAGTCACACTAAAACACATTGTCTTGTGGTGTGTGTGTATATAATATTTAATTGCACAGCAGGCAGGTCCAGTGAAGTGCTTCAATGCCGGAGTACAGTGTTAGTTTTCTGCAGCTGCTGACCTGAAACTAAAAGAGGAGACACCAGCAGATAAAGAACAGAGCGTTAGAAAGGAAGGGAAGGGAGAAAGATACAGAAACACACAAAGAATAGAGATCGGAGGACTCATATTTTCAATAAAATGCAGGCATTGAAAACCATTGTATTGTTCTAGACTGATGATGCTACTATAATGGAGGGTTTTTTGTGGCATATATTGGAAACTGACTGTATGTGGAATTTTATATACTGTAGCCAACTGGTTGGCAAAAGGAATGGATTCCTAGAATACAGACTCCCTTTATCTTTTTGATCCTGGTAAAGGTAATGGGTAATGAACTCTCTGTATACAAGGATTCTCAAACTTTCTCCACTAAAATTGCACCTTTTATTTCCTGCCAGGATCTATTCCAGAATACTTTGCATGTTTACTTCAGGATCCTTTATGCTGTTTCAATTAGGATGACCAGATAGCAAGTGGTAAAAAAATCGGGACAGGGAGTGGGGGAGTAATAGGAGCCTATATAAGAAAAAGACCCCAAAACCGGGATTGTCTCTATAAAATCGGGACATCTGGTCACCCTAGTTTCAATGTTAAAAACAACAACAAAAGACCCCACCCATTAAAATACTGGCAGGGGAGCCCCTACTTGCCTTAGTGGCTGTGCTGGCTGGCAGGTCGGTGATCCGTCCCTTGGGGCAGGCAGGCAAACCGACAGAGAGCTCCTGGCTCCTCCCTAATCAGCCCCCGACTGAGCCAGACTCCCTTCTTTTCTCCCCCTCCAGGCCCGGCATTGGCTGCAGGTATAGCAGGGCTGGGCTCGCTGAACCCGTTCTTTCTTTAACCCTTGCTGTGCCGGACAGCAGTTTCTCTGCTCCCTCACACACTCAAACAAAAATGCAGAGTTTGAAAAAGGCTATGATTGTATGTGTGCAGCAGGGCCCTTTATAGGCAGCTAGAGTGTCTTGCTCCATGGAGGGAAAAAAAGATATTTACATTCAGTACATAAAAATATGATGATTTCACAATTTAAAATATGCCAAAATATATAAGCGATACATTAACGTATTATTGGAAAGGATATAACATATACTAAATAATGCTATTCCATTAAATCATTAAGGTTTTTCTCCCAACCAGAAGGACTGGAACCCTGTTTTTAAATGAAAGCATAGATTATTTAGACAATTGTATGCCCCTAGAAAAAAGCTTGACACCCCACTTGGGGGACATGACCCAAAACTACAGTTAGCTCTATTCTCAGCTAGTTAATTCCCCCCAACACACACTTTGTCTCTCTGCTTAAGAGTAGGAAAGAAATAAAGAGGAAATCAGTAATGTACGTTGCCTCTTTTTCATGTTATTTCTTCGTGTCCTAAAACCTGGTTTCTGCTTGGTTTTAGTTCATTAATAAGCGATACAATGTTCCCACTTTATTTTAGCTCTAGGCTTGAGAGCTGAACAGATGACACAGACTGTATTGTGAATACAGTACGTTAATATTTCAAACACGGACTTGCTGATGAGCCATTCTGAGTTTGATTATGCTAGAAATACCCCGAGTAGCTGGCTGAATCAAGTCTCTCAGTGAATGAAACTCTGTGGCTGGCATAGTGTGCTTTAGTGCTACTCTAATTTCATTTTCAATTTGATTTTCCTCCAATATTGCAACCATCTCCAGGGCTCATATTTTATCCACTAGCAGATAGATGCTACAGCAAAACCTTCTCATCCTCCATCAGAGCCCAATGCTGTATTTAGCAGAGCAGAAGTAGGAGTTAACAGAAGAGCTCAAAGGGACTGAAATAACAATTTCAGAGTAGCAGCCGTGTGACTTCCAAAAGCCTCCGGCTGTATTCTCCGTCTCCTAATGATGTATTAATTGAGTAATGTTTGCCGAGAAGGTAGTATTAAATCCCATTGTATTTACTCTTAGCTCCCTTGTGTTACCTGTTTGAGCCATCCTCCACAGATTCCTGTGTGTAGCCAGATTACATGCTGGAGATGTGTGGATCTCTCCCTCTCCCCTCCCCAATCAAAGAGGAGGTGCCACTTTAACAACATGCTGTCTCTGCTAGGGATCTGCATATTTATATTCTGAGGATCTGGAGATGGTAGGGCAAGGTAATAGGTTAGTCTCTGCCAGATTCTCCCTGCAAACCAATGGGGGAAGCTGTTGTAAACCACTGTAGACAAAATCTGCATTAACTTTTATTGCTCCTTCCTATCCACCTTCTGGACTCCCCTCCCCAACATTCTTGAAGGGGCTTCTTGTCGGAGCCCCAGCAGCATGGCTCCAAAGGCAGCAGTGATCCCAGGGGAGATAAGGGCTGGGCGGCAGAGCAGAGGCAAAGGTCATCCCTTGCTTTTTGTGGATCCCCTGAGATCCATAGGTTTGGGATGGAGCCTCTGGCCTCTTCTGTTGAAGGCTTGGGGGAAGTGGGAGGACAAACCGCACCCACAGATAGAATTCCAGGGAAACTTCATGTTCGACTCAATTTCTACTTCCTACACGGGTTATTTCTACAGAGGTGGGAATAGCGACCTTGTTGTGTTGTCTGTGCTTTCAGAAGGAGCTTATTCTCTTTCCAGTGAAAATCTCTTAACACCGCTATATTTGCTCACCACTTCTTCAACCATTGTTGCTGTATCTTTAAGCTTACTAATTTCTCATGGGGCTAACTAAACACTAGCATATTTGGAGTTACTTGGCTATATCAGGTGCCCACACACACAGGTAGGGAGACAGGAGTTTTAAATGATCTACCTTCATTCATTTGCATTCCCCCTTTGGGGAGAAATAGGATTAAATAGGGAAACTGGATTGTTTAGGGGATTCATAATGGAAGTTTCATCTATATGTCACCAGTTAAATCAGCTGAGTTTGCTAGAGGTCAGAGTGGCCATTTTCTTAATAGTCTGAGTACACAGTTTCTAATGACAGGTGTTCATATTATAAAAATCAGCACCACAGTTGGCACTAATTAGCAAGAATATTGGCAGTCTCAGCAAAGATGCCAAGAATCAAGTGGATGTGAAAACTAAATTATCTCATCTGTTGTGCTGAGTTCAAGTACAGGATGCTGTAGGGAAACTTCTGCTGCTGTCTGTCCTATCTATTCTGTGGATAAATATCTGTCTTTGACAGCCCTGAAGCTCAATCTGGCAACTTTTGTGAGCCATAAATTCACTTAAATAAGAAGATTAAAGCAATAGGATAGGGATAGCCGGTAACTGTTAGAAATGAAGTGAAAATGCCAGTTTGCAAAACCCAGATACAGACTTGGCTCAGAAACTCTAACGTTCTTTATAACTGATGTGGGAGAACGAACAAACAACAAACAGTAAGGAAACCTTCTTACAGATATTCTTCCTACTCTTTTTCCTCTTTGGATGCATACAATTGGTGCTAGAATTAGCCTTTTTTCTGTCTGCAACTCTTTCATGAACTAAATCAGATTTCCACAAATGTATTGGTTATACATAAGTATTTGCTGAATAGTTTAGTGAACAAATTTCACCTGGTGGGTGGGACATGAACTGTTTGCTTTAACTAGCTAAGTAACTATTTCTTGTTTATTATTCGTGATTCGTCCCTTAAGTCACATGATAGAGTATCTGTTCCCCAGCTGGATTTTTTAAAGCAATAATTAATTCTGAATAGCAAATGTCAAATAATTAATGTGAATTTCCAACAAGCTGTTAGCTGAAGTAAGTGAAACTCTCATGCTTTGTGAACATTTTCAATTGCCTTTTAAAATTCCACCTCTTCAAGTGTTGTGTTGGTCTCCTGTACAACTATTATAACCTGTGTGATGCTGGTACACCATGTGCTAGCTCTTACCAAGGCTGTAGATGTCAGCTGGAAACAAATTCATAGCTGGAAACCAGACCACCTCACCAGTATGCTAGTATTCAAGATGCGTGTTAGATTTGTAAGGATGTGTTTAGACTCTCTAAAATGCTTGTAAGTTGCTGCATGCATTAATATTACTTGTAATATCTGTATCCCATGTGATACCAGACACCTCTGTGTTCCTGGGGAACCAGGGTGCAGTATCCAGCCGGACTCATGAAAGACACCCCCCCCCCCCCAAGCCTCTGCTTAAACCAAAACCCATCAGAAAAAGAAAACTTGCAGAGAGCAGTGAAGGGTGTTGGGAGACACACCTAGACCCCTCCTGACAAGGGTGACAAGATTAAGACATTTCCATTCTCCTACAGAATGGAGAGCAAAGACAACTCCCCTAGCCCGCATGAAAGATGGGACAGGAAGACATCTCAATTTACATACAGAATGGAGAACAGAGAACCACATTGAATTCTGGGACCAGAAAAAGCAGGGAAGCACTGCATCCTGGGAATCTCTGCTCCAGATGCTAATGAACCTATGCCTGCACACACACCCAGCTCAGCAGTTATCAGACCAATTCTAGTAATGAATCCTTAATTGATACCCAAATACTGAAGCAGCCTAGTTGCATTGTGAGTTCCCTGGAAGAAAACACCACCCATAGCCAAGAGTGATCAGATCCTATTGTCTAGTCTAAAGAAAACCCTTGTCATCAGTTTACCTATAAACAAATCTAGTGTTCTCCCTTGAACCATTGTATTTTCTCTACAAAAATCCCTACTCACCCTCTAGTCAGGGTTCTGATGCTTAGATCCAAACTATGCATCAGTTCCACTGGAACTCCATCTTCTGACTGATCGTGCTGGGGGCTCTGCCTGTCTCCATCATTCAGGACCCTCAGCTACCACCATCACCTGGGAACCACGACCAGTTCAAGCCTCAAGGAGTGGGTGAGATCCCTCCCCCCCCTCTGTTTTCCTTTCTACCTTAGGTATTAACCTTTTAATCATGTATGTTAGGTTGGTTTAGTCCTCCTTATGTAGTTATCACTATTATTCAATAAATAACTTCTATGGTTAAGTTGGTTGCTTCTCTCTCTTGCTGAACTTTACTCGTTTGTGTTTTTAGCTTCCCTCATTCACTCTACAGCAACGCTTCTTTTACCTAAGCTAAAGATCCCTGCAGTACCCAAAATACTGCGGGGTTTGCTCATTGAGTAGGTTACTGCCAGTACAATTGTGTTGGGGGAGTGAGGATAGGGACGTGCTGAATTTGGGACGCATAAGGGTAACAGCTTGAAAGTGCTGCTTCCTCCAGTCCAGTGAGTCCAGAGACATATAAGGGGTCTGCTTGACAGTGCTGATTGACCCGGTCTGCTCAGACTTGCTCTGTTAATGTATGTGTGGGTGTTCATCCGGTTCTGGGGTGGGAGTAACCCAGCCCTAGGGAGCCTAGGTCCTGCAAGAGAGCTCCATTGGGAGGGGACTTGCAGAAGGGAGAAGTAGAGCTCCATATGTAAACACAAGTGACACAAGCAGTACATTGATAGGATTACAGAACCCCCTTCCCCCCGAATAAATGAGCATACCCCAAAGTAATGGGCAAATCTGGTAACAAATGCTATAAGGCAAGGGTGGCCAAACTGCAGCTCGAGAGCTCTTTTACAGTTAAAGTGCAGCTCGTGGACTTCCCCCATTCCTCTCGCATTCTCCACCTACCAGACTGGAGGGGGGAGGCTCAGGGCTTCTATCCTGCGGTGGGGTGGTGGGGCTAGGGGCTTCTGCCAGAGACTGGTGCCTGCTGAGAGTGGGAAGCTCAATTGAAAGGTTCACCCCCCCCCCCCAACAGCTTGAGTTGTGCCTAGGGAGGGGCAGCAGCAAAGAGCTGGGAGCTGCAGGGAGGGGCCGCTGCTTTAGCTAGGGTTACCATACGTCCGGTTTTTCCCAGACATGTCCGGCTTTTCGGCAATCAAACCCCTATCCAGGGGGAATTGCCAAAAGCCAAACATGTCCGGGAAAAATAGCGGCTGGGCACTTCCCCTCCCGTGGCTGCTCTGCTCCTCCCCGGACTCTGACTTCAGCTCTGTTTAAGAGCGGAGCTGCCCGAGCCAGCGCTACCGGCTTCGGGCAGCCCCCGTGCCTCCGGACCCTGCGCCACCGGAGCAGAGCAGCTGGAGCCGGGGAGGAGAAGTGCCCGGCCGGGGGCGCAGGGTCCAGAGGCATAGGGGCTGCCCGAAGCCCGACTGCTACCGGCTTCATGGTTTGCTGGGCAGCCTCCAGACCCTGCGCCTCCGGCTGGGTGCTTCCCCTCCCGGGCTCCAGCTGTGCTGGGGAAGCGCCGGCCGGGGACGCAGGGTCTGGAGGCTGCCCGGCAAACCATGAAGCCGGTAGCGCTCGGGCAGCCCTTGTCGCGTGGCTGGGAGGGAGGAGGGGGAGTTAGGGCGGGGACTTTGGGGAAGGGGTGGGGAAAGGGCGGAATTGGGGCGGGGCCAGGGGTGGGAAAGGGGCGGGCCTAGGGCCCGTGGAGTGTCCTCTTATTTTTTATTTATTTATTTTTTAAATATGGTAACCGTTTAGGGTTACCATACGTCCTCTTTTTCCCGGACATGTCCGGCTTTTCAGCAATCAAACCCCCGTCCGGGGGGAATTGCTGAAAAGCCACACATGTCCGGGAAAATGGCCGGCACTTCCTCTCCCCCTGTGGCTCTGCTCCACTCCTCCTCTCTCAGATTTACAGAGCCAAGCTGCCCGAGCAAGCGCTACTGGCTTCGGGCAGCCCCCCCCCCCCCCCGCCTCCGGACCCCGAGCCCCCAGCCAGGCACTTCTCCTACCCGGCTCCAGCTGAGCTGCTCCCACGGTGCAAGGTCCAGAGGCAGGGGGGGGGCTGCCCAAAGCCGGTAACGCTGGCTCCTGCAGCTCTGCTCTGTAAGTCTGAGGGGGCGGAGCCGAGCAGCTCAGTTGGAGCCGGGGAAGGGACGTGTCCAGCCAGCTCTGGGTCCTGAGGTAGGGGAGGGCTGCCCGAAGCCAGCAGCTCAGCTCTTACAGTCTGAGCTGGGAGGAGCAGCTCAGCTGGAGCCCAGGTAGGAGAAGTGCCTGAAGCCGGTAGCACTAGGGCAGCTTGGCTCTTAAACAGAGCCGAAGAGTCAGGGAGCAGCAGCAGTCGCCAGAGCCTGCTCTAAGGTAAGCCAGGGATGCCAGCAAAGCTGGGAGTACCATGCGCCGCTGATTGCACAAGTGGGGGGCAGCGCTGGGGGAGCTGCTCCGGGGAGTCGCCAAAAAGCACTGACTGTGGTGGGGGAGGAGGGGAGGGCAGTGTGAAAAAGGCAGGAGTGTGCAGAGGGATCAGAGCTCTGGCTGCGATGGGCATCGGGCTGCCTTGCCTGCAAGTGGATCAGAGCTCCTGGGGCTGGGGTGTGCTGTATGGCACTCAGCTCCCCATTTGTGATGAGACACAGCAGTGTGGTGGATCACTGCGAAATACCTGCCCAATCAGAGCTGCGGGGGCAGGGCTTGCAGGGGCTGGCTCCGACAGCTCCCATTGGAGCTTTTCCCAGCCAATGGGAGCCTCTGAGCTTGGCTTGTGGCGGGCCCAGCACGTGGAGACCCTGGCTGCCCCTGATCCTAGGAGCAAACACAATGCCAAAACGAAAATACAAAGTTCACTACATATAAAGAATTACGTTTTAGAATTAAAGAATTAAATAGCTCAAAATGTCCGGGATTTTACCGGGCAGGGAGGAGAACTGGGTGCTCCAAGGCATCTGGGGAGCTGGGAAACAGAACAGTGTGAGCTGCGTGTCCTGACCGCTCCCAAAAACTGAGCGCCGGGGCAGATCCTCCACTGAGCAGCTTCATTAAAGTCATGGGAGTCTATACTAGTGGAGTGCCTGACTTTAGAATTGGTGCAGCTGTTTCGTGTGGCTGGGAGGGAGGAGGGGGAATGTGGGGTGCTCAGGGGAGGGGGCGGAGACTTTGGGGAAGGGGTTGGAATGGGGGCAGGGAAGGGGCGGAGTTGGGCGGGGCCGGGGGTGGGGAAAGGGGTGGGACCGGGGGAGGGGAAGGGGTGGAGTTGGGGCGGGGCCGGGGCCCCATGGAGTGTCCTCTTTTTTCAATATTCAAATATGGTAACCCTAATAAAGACCGCTGACATGAAAATTCATCATCTCCTTGCTGTTTGGACACTCCCAGGGCTGGAGTTAGGAAACAAAAGCAGAGATTCCCGGGGTCAACCTGCATTAGCCATAAAAGATTTTCAGTGCAGACAGATTACTACAACCCTGTCACCTTTTAGAACCATAGACTGCAACTCATTTGTGTATATATTTGCCTGCTTTAACCTGTAAATAACTCTGATTTCTTTTTCTTAGTTAATAAATACTTAGTTAATTTACTATAAAATTGGCTGCATGCATTGTCTTTGATGTGAGAGCTGAGGTACAAATTGACCCAAGGTAAGTGACTAGCAGTGCTTAATTTGTAATAAAAGAGGTGCCAGGTTGCAAGCATTTTTTTACGTTCATAATTGATGCAGAAAGCCCAGATGTGCCAGGGCCATGAACTGCCAAGCCTAGAGGTGCCGGGGTTCAGCTCTGGCATAAATTAAGGACTGGTGATAGGTCTCTTGGGGCTGGAAGCAACCTGAATCTTTTGTGATCTTTGGTCACCATGGCAACCATTATCAGTAAGCCCAGCTTACCTGGGTGGCAAGATGGACAGTCCCCTGGGGCATTCCAGTCTGTCGCTTCATAGTAAGACTGTTGAAGCGCTTCAGGAATTACACTTGTTACTGGGTTGGTGAAATCCAATTATAGAACATACAACTGGTTTGAGCTGTCTACGTGCTTTTTTTACATGGTTATGAACCACTCCAGACAGTGTGACAACCTGTACCTCAGATTTCAACCCCTAGTAGGAATATTGGCCTTCAGACTAAGAGCAAGCCAGGCCCCAATCACTGCCCTAGATTGGGCTAGGATGGATGGCTGGTGCCTGTGATGAGACACTCCCACTCCCTGCCCTGGCTTGCCATGCCCCTCTACGCTCCCATGAGCAGCTCAATCAGCTCAATACCATGATTTTTCCAGTAGTGGGGAGGCGTAAGCAGGGATGTCCATTTATGTCACCAAGCTGCTGGAAAGTTCACAATTTCTGTGCAACCTATGAAATTGTGATTTTTACATAAGGTCTTATGAATGAGAGATCAAAGACCAACTGCTGAGACAATAGTGACAGAGAAAGGAACCCCGTCCTCCACTGTGACAGAGGAAGGAGCATGCTCCTATTTCCACTGAATTCTAGTGACTGAAGGGCTGATAGTCTTCCCTCCCTCCCGGTTAATTATTTTGTTTTAAAACCCAATTGCTAGGGCAGCGGTTCTCAGACTGTGGGTTGGAATCCTAAAGATGGTCACAACCCTGTTTTTAATGGGGTCGGCGGGGTGGCATTAGACTTGCTGGGGTGGAAGCCAAAGCCCGAGCACTACCGCCCACGGCCCAAGCCCCACCACCCAGGGCCAAAGCCCAAGATCTTCAGACCTTGGGCGGGCTCAGGCTTCTGTCGCCCCTCCTGTAGTCGTGTAGTAATTTTTGTTGTCAGAAGGGGGTTGTGGTGCAATGAAATTTGAGAACCCCTGCCCTTGGATGAACCAGAAAGCATCTCTTTCTGTCAGGTTGCATCGTGCAATCTCTGTGGTTATACGATTATAACAACTCAGATGGGAAAACATAATTTGGGGCTAGTGAGATGAACTCACTGTCCCTCTGTGCCACTCAGCCCCCCAAAATTTGTTTGACTGTAGCCCATTTGAGCACCTTTAAAACCTTTTGTTTGCTGAAATGCTGTCTGTCAGCTTGTAAACAGAAACAAAACTTAATGCAGCTGGTTTTGAATGGGTGACAATAGCAGGCATGATCCAGCACAAAAATAAGTTATCAACATCCCAGATCTGGTCAGTAGCATAGACATGATGCAGGTCTTATTTTGAGGGAGAAAAGATTAATGTGCTGCCTTTTTCTGAATATATAAACCATATTTTCCCTTGTATAAAGCTGAACAAATTAAGCAGAAACAGAGAAGATACAGTGCACTGTAGCGTTACATAAAACTTTGTATCTAGCCTTTCCCTTTGAAACCTATCAGTGTCCACTCCCCATGACTGTATGCTGCATTTTAATAAATATACAGTATTTTGAAAGACCTTTAGCTTTAATACTTTTTCTGAATTATTTCCATCTTTTAAGAGGAAGCAGGAATTGTTTAAAGGGACACTGTCAATTTAAAATCTCAATTCTGTCTAAGTTTTAAAACTACTATAGTGCCAGGTAACACCTAATATTACTATAACTGGGATTTCAACAGGAATTTTTTTTAATTACTCTGTAAATGTAGCTGCCATTTGCATATAGCCAGTTTAATTGTTTCCCCTGGATAGTCCGTTTCCCTTGTTACTCTCTCCTTTGTTGGTGCATGAAAGACCCTCTCAAACATTTTTGAAAAAAATGTGTTTGTAAAACTGCAAGATTTGACAGGGGGACTCAGAGCAGCTGAAATGCTGAAACTTTTTAAACTAATTTTTAAAAAATTGAGTAGAATTGTAAATTAACGGTGCCCATTTTAAATGTGTAGAGCTGTTATTTATTTTGGAAATTACTAAGGCCACGATCCTGCAAACACTTACAGATGTGCCTAACTTTATGAATTTTAGGAATTCCATTGAAGTGAATGAGATCACTCACATGCATAAAGTTAAGCAAGTGTCTAAGGCCTTGTCTACACCAAAAAGTTGTAACAATTTAATTAAATTGGTTTAGAAACAAATGTAGTTGATTTAGTGCCACCTCCTTGTGTGAACACTTACGTCAGTTTAACAGTGTCTTATATCTATTAAGCTTAAAACCCCAATTTCATTAAATTAGTACATTTTTCCCACTTGGACAAGGCCTAAGGATTTGTCTACACTATCATTGTGGGATGTGATTGCAGCTTGTGTAGACATACCTGAACTAGTTTTAATCTAGCTAGCTCAGGTACTGATAGCAGTGAAGCTGTGGTAGCATGCACTTCAATGTGGGCTGTACAAACCTGTCTGGAACCTTCTGATTCCAGGAAGTCTGAGGAGTAATTTTAACCTGATTAATATTTCCAGAATTACACAGATGTGACAATATTGTATTAGGCCCCATTCCTGCAAATCCTTCGGGTATGTCTACATGAGCTGCAATCACGCCCGGGAAATCGGTGTAACCTTTTGGTCACTCCATCTTAAAGATATAGCAGAAATAGAAAGGATTCAAAGACTGAAGAAAATTGTTAGAAGCATTGAAAAGTCTTCTGTATTGGAACAGACCAAAAAGATTGGGACTACTTAGTTTAGAGATGAGATTAATAAGGGAAGCATGTTAAAGGAATTAAAAATGATGAATAGTATAGAGAAGGTGAATTATATGCTCCTATTTACTTGTTCTTATTCTGTGAATGTCCCCTTTTCCCCAATGAAATTGAAATACAAAATACTTAAAGTATTTTCTTTTATCACTTTTACCGCAGTGCACAATTAATATGTGGAATTCATTGCCCAAATTTATCATTGAGGCAACAGTTTAGTAGGATTAAAAAGAAATAGACATTTATATGGAAAAAGTGTATCCACAGTTAGATTATATAGGATATATGTTTTTAATGGGATATAAACCCTCTCACTTCTAGGCATAAGCCAACCACAAACTAACAGGAAATTGGATGATTAAATGCAGGTCTTTATTACCTGTCACCTCTGTCCAATCAACAGGGTTCTTTGGGGGTTTGCTCCAGCCCTGAAAGTAATTCTAAGTGACTAATTCCGTGGTTAGGTATAAGGCTCGGTGTGGCAACTGAAAGCAGCAACATAAGGTGAGGTGCAGTTCAAGTAAATAATCAGCTATTACCTAAAATTACACAGAGGTATATTGGTATGAACTGAAACACTTTACATTTATGTGGGCATGAATCTACTGTCCATGTCAGTACACAAAGGCACAGGTACCACGCTTAATAATTGTATTTATCGTCAGCTTTCTATAGCACAAAGAGAAAATAGGATTTCCAGATACTGAGAGGAAAGCCCTGCAACTTTCACATAACTTCTGCACCAAACAAATGAAACCTCCAACCATTTTAATGCCAGAGAGAGAGAATGTGTTCCTGGATAACCTCTGAAGATCTTTACTGTGTTTCTAGTGGTGATTCACTGCAGCTTTCCCACTCAAGTTTACAGGTTTATAGTTAGTATGAGTGAGAGTGGGCGAGTATGTGTATTGTGTTGGGAGATTTTGTGTTGATTTGTGTGAGGTGCAAAAGAGGGGTGTGTTGTGGTAGTGGGGTTACGTGTTTTTGACATACATTTTGTTACATGGCAAACTGGACCAAGTAATCCACCATCTCCACAGTCTCCCTCATACAACCAGTGAAACTGTTGCATGAAAACTAGCTGTGGAATAAGGATAGAGATTGGTTGAAATATGTCTCCTATCAAAATGGTCTAGGATCCTTGGCATGGCAAAGACCAAAGGTTCTCTAACTATGGGGTGTGCCTCCATGGGGAGGTGCAGGCATGCACCAGGAGAGGTGTCAGTTGCCTGTCTTTTGGCTATCAGTAGGGCCCTACCAGTTCATGGTCCATTTTGGTCAATTTCACAGTCATAGGATCCTGTAAGTGATGCCAGCATCAGGAAACAGGCCATCCTACCTTACCCAGTAGCGTAGTTAGTGGGTGCAGGGGAAGCAGCTGCTTCCCCTCAGCACGTTTTTAAAAAGCGGCATGCCTGCCGGCTGGCGCTGATCTCCTGCAGGCAAGGGCGGGCAGCACGGTTGAAGGAGCTATGGGGAGGGGGCAGCACGACCGGAGGAGTGAGGGGGGCGCAGCAGGGCGGCGGCCAATGGGGGGGGTGGCGGGAGAAGGCAGAGCGAGGGGGGGGGGAGGGGGAGAGGGGACGCAGCATGGCGGCCCGCACAGTGTGGCCAGCAACTGCGGCCAGAGGAGTGGTGGGAGGGGGGGGCGGAGCGCACCAGGGCGGCCGGCAACCGTGGCCGGAGGAGCAAGGGGGGGTGCAGCAGGGTGGCCCGGGCCCTGCGATCGGGGGAGGCGCAGCAGGGCCCCGCAGCCAATGGGCCGGGGCCACAGGCACGGCCCGAGGAGGCAGAGCGAGGAGGGGGGGCGGCGCAGCGAGGGGGGGCGGCGCAGCAAGGCGGCCCGGAGCACGGCCGGCAGCCGTGGACGGAGGAGCGGGGGGGCCCAGCAGGGCAGCCCGGGCCCCGCGGCCGGAGGAGCAAGGGGGGGGGGGGGTGCAGCAGGGCGGCTGGCAGCCAATGTGGGGGGTGTGGCACAGCTGGAGGAGCCAGCCAAGGGGGGATGCAGAGCAGCCAGAGGAGGAGCCAAGGGGAGGTGCCTTTTTTATGTTTGCTCCCCCTGCTCTTGGATCCTGGCTAGGCCACTGACCTTACCATCTATATCTGTTGTCTTTTTTTCAGAGGAAGTTGAATGAGTTAACAGAGCAAAAAAAAAAGATTGTTGAAGAATATAGTACTGTTCATGTGAAAGCTACTGAAGCTTCTTATCTTTGTTTCTTTGCAAATTGCCAAACCACACAACACAGATGAGAAATTACTCCTTCCCACCACAAAGAATCTGTGCTCAGCGATGCAGGGAGAGAAGGCAGCAGCACAGTGATCCCGCTTTCCAAGGACACACTGTCATGTCGTGTTGCAGATATGGCCACTGGTGTAAAAGAGAAGCTCATCCAAAGTTGTTCAGCAGAACTTGAACAATTTCATTCAGACTGATGAATCTGATCCATTGAATGCTGCACACCTACGGGTGTATATTGGTTATGTTCTTCTGAAGGAAGAATTTCTGTTTTGTGTTATACTCCCCACATGAGCAACTGGTGAATAGCTTTTTAAACTATTACATAATTTTGTCCATAACATGAGCTTTGATTGTGGATGTTATTTTGGAATTTGCAGAGATGGCACATGCTGTATGACAGGATGAATCATAGAATATCAGGGTTGGAAGGGACCTTAGGAGGTCATCTAGTCCAACCCCCTGCTCAAAGCAGGATCAGTCCCCAAATTAAATCATCCCAGCCAGGGTTTTGTCAAGCCTGACCTTAAAAATCTCTAAGGAAGGAGATTCCACCACCTACCTAGGTAACCATTCCAATGCTTCACCACCCTCCTAGTGAAAAGTTTTTCCTAATATCCAACCTAAACCTCCCCCACTGCAACTTGAGACCATTACTCCTTGTTCTGTCATCTGCTACCACTGAGAACAGTCTAGATCCATCCTCTTTGGAACCGCCTTTCAGGTAGTTGAAAGCAGCTATCAAATCCCCCCTCATTCTTCTCTTCTGCAGACTAAACAATTCCAGTTCCCTCAGCCTCTCCTCGTAAGTCATGTGCTCCAGCCCCCTAATCATTTTTGTTGCCCTCCGCTGGACTCTTTCCAATTTTTCCACATCCTTCTTGTAGTGTGGGGCCCAAAACTGGACACAGTACTCCAGATGAGGCCTCACCAATGTCAAATAGAGGGGAATGATCACGTCCCTCGATCTGCTTGCAATGCCCCTACTTATACAGCCCAAAATGCTATTAGTCTTCTTGGTAACAAGGACACACTTTCAACTTATATCCTTAGCATAGCAGGCAGGGTGCAGGCAGAGGCCGACGCAGCAGTCTGTAACCATTGTATGATCTCACAGATGTTGGCTGCCAAGAAGATGTCAGAGGAGCTCAGCAATGTCCTTTCTGATGCAGTGAAAACTGAACCTTATAAAGAGCTGGCCAGCTCAAGGGTTTTTGCCATTTTATGCAAATTGCTGGAGGTAGCCTTTACACAAGTGTTACATGCAGAAGTTTGTTGGCTGTCCAGGAAGAAGATACTGATAAAACTGAACTGCACAAGGAAGTCCATATTTCTCTTGCTGATCGTAACTCTCCATTTGTACAGCATTTCAGTGACACTCAACTTGCCTTGTTGGCATACCTAGAATCATAGAAATACTCTCACTGTGTCACTTCAGAGAGGAGATGGAAATATTTTAATTGTTAGCAACCTGAGAGAAGCATGCATGAACAAGCTAGAACTGTGTGCAGCAGGGATCTCCTTGCATGGTTCCAACACTGGAAGACATTGTGTGTCAGTGTAGTAATCGGTCAGTTGACAGTATCAAGGAAGTAATTGCTCAACAGCTCCATGGCCTGCAGGAGCATTTACACAAGTACATTCCTGAAGTTGGCTGGATCAGAAGCCCATTCAATTTTTAAGCCAAACCCTGCAAATAATTTGTCTCCGAAAGGCGAGGAAAGACTTGCTGACCTATCAAGCAACAAGAAACTGTATTTTCACAAATGCCAGTCACAGATTTTTGGTTCAATGGAATGTCAGTTTCTTAAGTTAACTCACTGAACTCTTAGGGTAGGTTTACATTGCAATAAAACACCTGCTGTTGGCCCATGTCAGCTGACTCGGGCTTGGGCTGCAGGGCTATAAAACTGCAGTGTAGACGTTCTAGGTTGGGTTGGAGCCAGGACTTTGAGACCCTCCCCCTTGCATACCCACAAAGTTCTCATTCCTTTTTCTTCACCCTACCTATGTGAATCAGGCCTTTCGGCTTTGGCCTCAATCAAAATTAAGTGTCACATCTGTCTTTCAGTGGAAAATGACTTACGTTTCTATTTTTCTACGCTGCAACCCTGAATTCCACTACTTTGTACATCTAGGAAACACTCACTCCTCCCACTGACAAGGAGGAATGGTGGATACTGCCAAAAGCGATAATTGTTACAAATTCGTAAAATATTATTGTAGTTTTATTTTAGCTGCTGCAATTTCTACTCTTTTTGGGTTGCTGGACTTAAGACCCTGAGCGGATAAGGACACTGCCAAACTTACTTTTGCTCATGGATTGTGTTATAAATCCTGTTTGTGGTGGTTCCCCAACATAATGCCACGTTGTTTCCTTCCTTTATTAAAAGGACTTTGCTACACTCAGACTCCGTGCTTGCGAGAGGGAAGGTATTGCCTCTTAGAGATGCCCAGGTATGTAATTGTCCCAGGTCATTGGGTGGGGGCTTGAGCTGGTTTTGCATTGTGTTTTTGAAACGGAACCCCTAGATACTAAACCCGGCCCTTGTGGCTGCCAACTCAGACGGACAGAAGGGTTACACATGAAAGGTGCTTTATGAAATAAAATTAGTACTTTTGACACATACTCTTATAACTATATTGATCAAAGCCACTCTACTTTATTACTCATATTCTTGCGAAGTATAGGATTTTCAGTTTTTTTGTATTGTAGTAAATTATGCGGAGGCAGAATTGTTTTGGGTTTTTTTCTTAGCTTAAGGAGGCTCACTATGCCAGTGTGAGAACCCCTGGCATAGATACCTGCTTTGCTGTAGCTATACACTGCACAAGTGTAATTTGTAAGGTCAAAATGGCTGAGAACTTTAAAAGGAGATGGTAACAGACCGCGAATGCCAGTGTTGATTGAACCTGGTGACATTCTGAACATCTGAAGATCCCTCAGCCATGCTTGTAGTTGTTTCCATCACACTGACTGAACAGACATTCTAGGCTTCAGAGTGACACACAGGCAGTGACAATCTTGGAATCTAGTGTATAGATATTTTAAGCATGCAACAGTGTGCTTACAAACAGCTGATAAGTTGCTTTAAGAGTCAAACAGTGTTAAGTGATTGCTATTTTAGCTGATAGGATATGCAATAATATGAACATTGGGTCTGATACTAACGTCTTTCCTCAGATAAAACTCCCAGCTGTGGAGTAGTGCCTACATACGTTTATTTACATCACTGTTTTATAATACACTTTTAAATTGCACATGTTAAGAGCTAGCAACAATGCTGTATAAACTGGAATATTGCTGGGATAACTTTTAAAAAACTGGTAGGTAAGAAGGAGCAGGCAGACAACATAATTGCAGGTATTGATGTGTTTTTATAATGCTTTTAATCAATAAGTCTTTTCTTTTCTGCCTAGCTTATTCTGTCATCCATCACAGATAGTGCCAGGTGAATGATCCATATCAAATAATGTATCCAGTGAATTGCCCCTCTTTTCCTATTTGTGAATTGTGCACAAACTGTCTTAAATGTATTGTTTGAAATTATTTGCTGAATAATTTCTGCAAATAATTCTTAGTCTGTTTATGAAAAGGTTAATGCATACATCATGGTAGAATCAGGTTTTCTAGTATATATACACGGCATCATAAATAAATGGGAACCCAACTCAAGGAAAAATAGATTCAAATTATTTTAGGCAGGATAGAAGGTTTACAATAGTTTATTGAAGAGCTGTCCCTTTGAACGTATGTATGTATCACACATGCAATAATGGAAATGTACTGCAGAAGAGAGAACTTATTTTCATACTAGTGTATCAGATTGCAGTGAAATGTTTGTATTCTTTACTGCATGTTGCCAGTCAAAGCTCTCATGTTCTTGCAGGTCCATTTACTCTTTTCTTTAACATGTGGGGTTTTGTTATCAGCCTTGATTATAAAGAGTGTTTCAGGGTAAGTATCTTGTCTCATCTGCAGTACAGGGAGGAGACGACCTGGTGGGGGTGCTTTTAAGTGGAGACAAAAGAGACAGGTTCTCAGGGGGCCCAGTTGGAAGTAGGCATTTGGGAGTCTGCTGTATTTGTGCCTCAGCTGAAGCCAAACCACAGGGTGAAGGCAGCCCTAATCAATACAGGGTTTTATTGCCTGTGATCTCAGCCAACAAGCAAATGATACTGCTCCATCTGGGGGATTACAGTTTTAAAAAAGGCATTAAACTAATCAAAATCATGTCCTTATTATGATGATCTTAATAAGCCAGGGGCTCGATTTAATTAATTAGCTTTAAATCATTTTCTAAAAAGGGATCTTGGGTTTAAATCAAGACCTGAGATGAACTTATTAGCTAATGTTTGCAAAGTGTGTTGAATACATAATGGGAAGGGTGGGCCTATAGTTCAGGTGCTGGACTGGGATTCACTCCTTGGGGAGTGTCGTCTTGTGGCTAGAGCAGGGAAAGTAGGAGTCAATACCCTGGGTTTTAGGCTTGCATCTAGGAGGTTAAAGTAGGGTACAAAGCACTAGAACTGCTTGGTTCTAATCCTGGCTGTGCCACTGACTTGCTGTGTGACCTTGGGCAAGTCTCTTCAGCTCAGTTTGTCCCTCTGTAAAATGGGGGTGTTTGCAAAGCTTACTCTGGGATCATGTGTAATTCCATGGGCAAATTAATGATAGAAAGGTAAGGGAGGTGTCATTTTCTTCATAAAATCCTACAGAATAATCATTTCAGTGGTATTGCCCTCTGTGGGTTGACAGGGGGAACTCACTGCCCTCCCAGGTCCTCTGATTAGTGGAAATTTTGATAATAAATTGTCATCGGAAATGGGTAGAGTTGGGTGTCATTTGAAAGACCTTTCTCCTAAGAATCTCTTTCAGGCCACCTGCAGGTGAATGGCCGTAGGTGTGTGGAGGTACATTATGATGACACATGAAGAACCTTGTGTGATGAAGGCTGGGACTTTGGTGAGATTTCAGGGGCATGGAATTGGCTGTGCTGTGGATCTCCTGTGTTGGCACAAGGAAAGTGGCTTAGTTAATCCACAACTGAGGAAAAATAACCCAGTCAGGCAGCATGGCGCTAGAGAACAGAAGAGTCAGTGAGAGCCTGGGTGTAGGCGGCAGGACAGCAGAAAGTAAAAGACAACAGGGAGGTTGCAAGTTTGGATGGTTGGGATGTCCCTGACATTAGGCAGCAGGAATTAACTTCAATGACTGTTGTTTTTGTCTCCTGTTGCCCCGGTCAATTCAAAAATTTCAGGGAGTGTTCTAGGTATGAATGGAGAGAACCATCATGATTTTGCTGAAAACAGGAAAAACCTGATTTCCACTAATCTCAGTGTTGTTATATAGGCTCTGGATATGGGGTGAGGCAGTCACCGCAGGGTTTGGATGCCAGAAAGTGTCCTCTGCCTGCCAGCAGTATATTGGCATTCTGTGGCTCTGACTTCAGGCTGCTGAAATCCTCTCAGCCTCCACAAACTGGCCAGCCTCCCCCAGCCAGGCCTGTCACCCAACGCTCCAGCCAGTCCCCTCTCCTGCCACAAACTGGGTGTACAACTTGGCCTACATACCAACAAAGAGTATGATCCTCTAATATAGATCGCAAAGGAGCAGAATCTGTCCTCCATGAATGACAGTTTAAAGCCTTGGGAGACCATGATTGTGGCCAGAGGGAATATACCAGAGTGGTGTGCTTAGGTAATGATAACATTTATAGCACACTGTGTAGGATATGTGCCTGGCACTTCATCTAGTGAGATTAAAAAAAAAAAAAAAATTCCTGAGCAATTTACAAGGTGATTCATCAGAATACAGAAGATTGAGAGGCACTGCTGGTGAAAATCAATAGGAAGGACTCCAGGAAGAAATCAATCTGAGGTGGGATTTGAATAAGGAAAGTGTGGGGGTTGCAGCACAGGCAGAGGTGGCTCCAGGCACCAGCGCACCAAGCGTGTGCCTGGGGCGGCAAGCCGCGGGGGAGCGGCCTGCCGGTCGCTGTGAGGGCGGCAGTCAGGCTGCCTTCGGCGGCATGCCTGGGGGAGGTCTGCCGGTCCTGCGGGCATGCCGCAGAATCCGCGTTACCAGCGGCGCTCCCGCAGGCATGCCGTCGAAGACTGACTGACTGCCATGCTTGGGGCGGCAAAATACATAGAGCCACCCCTGAGCACAGGGAAAAGGAGGGTTGCTTCTGATGTAAGAGGATCTATGAAAGATAGCAGGAAGCAGAGAGTTGGAGAAAGGACTGGGAAGAGCAGGGTACATAAAAGAGGGAGTAGGAGCGAATGAGAACAGAGGAGGAGGGGAAGCCAAAATTATTCAGAGCCTTAAAAATGTGAGGACCAGGATAAATAGAAATTTGAGAAGTATGAAACTTCCTCAGCTCTCAGTGGATGACGTGGCAGCTCTTGATAGGCAAATTGCTGCAGAGGATGTTGAAGATATAATTAAGAATTAAAATTCAATAAAACTTCCAGGTCCCAATGGGTTTTCTGGGGGGGGGAATTATAGAGCTTTAAAGTAATTGTTGGTAGTTTAACAGTATTGTTTAATGGTATATTGCAGGGGAATGAGATTCCAGATTCATGGAAAGAGGCAAAATTGTGGTCATTCCTAAAAAAGGAAATGATCTGACCAATTGTGCATCAGACCAATCTATTTATTTAATTAATGTGGATGCTAAAATTCATGCCAAGGTTCTAGCAAATAGATTGAGTCTGAAATCTGGATATGAGGCAGTTCTAGCTAGACCTTTATTCACATTTGAGGAGTTGATCTTGGGAGTAAGCTGGAACAAAAGGTTTGATTTCTAATATATACACAATTTTGATTGAAAAAGATGTTGACAAAAAAACAACTGAGATGAAACGATGGGAGAGGGATTTGGACAAAGAAATTGATCTTCATAAGTGAGTCTCTATATGGGAAAGGGGATAGACACCTTCAATTTGTGTAGCTTATAAAGAAATTTTTTAAAAATTACTTGGTAGGTAGCACTTGACTCCAGTTAAAATCCATCGTATTTTTGCTATTAGGGAATTGATCTTTTGGAAGGGTTGTGGAGAAAGTGGAAAATACTTGTACGTGTGGTGAGAATTAGTGTCTAATAGTTTCTTCTCAAAACTAACTCCTAAAGATTCATCTTATGACAAAATGCCAGCTTCCTACAGATCCCCTGATCTGCTTACTTGCTGTTCAAGAAAAGGATCTGCATTTTAAACAGGATGACAAATTAATTACTTTTTTATTGTTAGCAGCTAGAGTCTATATTGCACATTATTGGAAATGTATGATACCTCCTCCTATGGAATTGTGGTAATGTTTGAATTGTCCTTATGACAGAAAAGCTTTCACACCATGTATGTACACAAGAGAAGCACCAAAAAGAGGATAGATATTTAGAAATTTGATCCTCTAGATCCACAGCAGAGTTTGAAAACCAGTAGTCTAGAAAGAGACATCACGGAGTTGGCAGGTCTGGTCATTGTGTAGCTTTGAGACCATCAGTTTACTCTAGGCAGAGCTGGTAGTGTACCCCTAATAATTATGTTGTTTAACGCTTTATCAACCTTTTTCCAATTTGAAGAAATTTACATACCGCAAGAGTCCAAAAAGTGCCTTTTTTATGCCAGTGAAAGTCCCAGGATTGCATAATCCCAGTATTCCGATGTCATATGTCAAGTCCAAAAAATCATCAGATTGACTTAAGTCATGAGGTGTGTTTTTTTTTTTTTTTTTTTTTTTTAATCCATAGGTTTGGGGTTCTTTGTTTGGCTTCTGGTTTCTGAGCCATTGGTTGCATTCACTTCATGTTTTCAAGCTTTTCTCCACAATTCTGAGATCTAAAAGCTTATTTTAAAAAAAAAAAATGCAAGCTGAGATTCTCATACAATCTTCTGATTCCAGCAGCTAGGGTTTCTTAAGAAAAGTACCAAATATTGTGAGACTTACGATTAAAATCATGAGCGTTGGCAATAGTTAAATCCATGGATATAAAGTGGCCATCAACATGTTTAGGCTTGAAATTAGAGGAAGGTTTCTAACCGTCAGAAGAGTGGAGTTCTGGAACAGCGTTCCAAGGAGAGCAGTGGGTGCAAAAAACCTAACTGGCTTCAGAGAGTGAGCTTGATAAACTTATGGAAGGGATGGTATGATGAGACTGCCTACAATGGCATATAGCTGATCTGGGACTACAAGTAGCAAATATCCACAACGGCTGATGATGGGACACTAAGTGGGGAGGACTCTTACTACAGAGAATTCTTTCTCAGGTGTCTGGTTGTTGGCTCTTGTCAACATGTTCAGAGTCCAACTGACCACCATATTTGCATCTGGAAAGGAATTTTCCCCCAGGTCAGATTAGCAGAGACCCTGGAGATTTTTTGTCTTCCTCTGCAGCATGGGGAATGGGTCATTTCCAGGTTTAAACTAGAGTAAATGGTGGATTCTGTGTAACTGGAAGTCTTTAAATTGTGATTTGAGGACATTAGTAATTCAGCCAGAGGTTATGGGTCTCTTATAGGAGTGGGTGTGGTTTTGTGGCCTGTAATGTGCAGAAGGTCAGATTAGATTATTATGATGGTCCCTTCTGGCACTAAAGTCCGCGAGTCATTCTGAGTTGGCCAAGTTATAAGTAAGAGCGAATTTCGCAGATGTGTTCATACAGTTGTATATTCCATGCAACCTTTACTTCTGTGCTGCTGCTGGCAGCACTACCTTCAGAGCTGGACACTTGACCAGCAGCTGCCACTCTTCCACTGCCCAGCTCTGAAGGTAGTGCCACTGCCAGCCGCAGCACAGAAGTAAGGTGACATGGTATGGTATTGCCGCATTTACTTCTGCACATATTCATGGCATCTTCATCGTAAGGTTCAGAATCCCAGGCTCAATGCAGCCATGCCTTTCTAATTATAAAGATATGGGTTCTTGACTGTGACTACTGGCCAACAAAGCTTCTTCCCTGCTACGTTGAGTTAGAAGTAACCTCTCTCTGCAAATGGTTTAAATTGCAAACTACTGCTATTATAACTGCCTACAAGCAATTATGTCGATGAAGTTGGATGTTGAATCCTTCAAGAATTAAAACCATTGTTGACCTATACAAAAATAATACTAGGCAGCTCTGCCATACAAACTTAATAATAGCTCCTACATGGTCATGACTTCTGATTCCTCGGGTATCTTCACTTATGTTTATAAAACTGCATGGACCTGCATTTCGAGACTAGGACCTCACAAATTATGTTAATACTTGGTTATGCAGTCACCACTCAGCTGAGGATACCAAAACAAGAGTGGCTACACTGACTATGAGCAGTATCATGGACTCACTGTGGGAACTGTTGTGGTGCTTTAGTTTGGGTGAGTAGCTTTTTACTAAAAAGCACCAGAAGGTCCTGTGGCACCTTTAAGTCTAACAGAAGTATTGGGAGCATAAGCTTTCGTGGGTAAGAACCTCACTTCTTCAGATGCAAGAAGTGAGGTTCTTACCCACGAAAGCTTATGCTCCCAATACTTCTGTTAGTCTTAAAGGTGCCACAGGACCCTCTGGTGCTTTTTACAGATTCAGACTAACATGGCTACCCCTCTGATACTTAGCTTTTTACTGTTTCCTTTTAAAATACTATTATAGTCTGAATCCCCTTATCACGGACACATCATGTTTTCAAATTGAGAATCACACTTCTTTTCAAGCTAACCTCATTAAATCTTATGCATTGGTGCCAATCTACCTTTTTCCTAGAAGGTTAATAAGTGGCTGTAAAATATGAATAAAGTTCAAAACCAGTATAAAATACTCTTTTTGGAATCGTAAATGGCTTATTTGAAGTTTACAGAGAATATTAATGTTGTAAAAACGGTATTTTACGTGCCCCCCGTGGCCTTTTGATTAACTACATGTATGCTTTAGATGTGCCTTGCTACTTAGTTTATCGTTTGGCATGTGAAAGCTGAATTACATGTGTTTTATGTTGATACTATATGTGTATTTATTATTAATATGTGAAATCTCATTATTGCTGTTGTGCAGATTTTCAATTGGATAAAATTTTCTGGTAAAGTATTAGGTTTTGAATATGGATGCTTTCTCTTATGGTGAGATCACACATGAGAGATTTAGAAGATTATCTCACATATGTTAGAACTACTAACTTCAGATCGCTTCTATGGGGCTCCGGCACTATATAATTTAGCATTATATGTTATCACTGGTCCTTTCAACTTAAGCCCTAGGGATAATCCGTTATTATTGAAAGCTTCTCTGCTGACTGAACTCCTGTAGACTATTGATTACTACTTATATACCAAAACGTTTACTTTGATAATGAGATGAAAACTAGGAACAGCTAGCTATAGCTTTCATCTTAGTAAAGTTAGACGGTACTGAGGTAATAAAGTAATTACAAGCATGCTAAGTGTATGGAATGATTAAATCAGCTTAGCTACAGTTCCCAGAAAGATAATGAAGCAAATAATTTAAAAAAAAATCAATTTGTAAGCACCTGGAAGAAAATAGGTAATAAGAAACAGTCCACATGGATTTGTCAAGAATAAATCCTGTCAAACCAACCTAACTTTCTTCTTTGACAGGATAATAAGCCTTGTAGATAGGGGGAAGCAGGAGATCTGATACATCTCGACTTTAGTAAGGCTTTTGATACTGTCTCTCATAACCTTCTTATAAACAAACTAGAGAAATATAGCCTAGATCAGGGGTCCCCAATGTGGTGCCCGCGGGTGCCATGGCGTCTAAATGCACCCGCGTACTGGCTGGCGGAAGAGCATCCGTAGAAATGCCACCGACAAGCAGCATCATCCAGAGGCGTCGCCGCCGAAATGCCGCCGATTTTTGGCAGCCACGCCTCTGGATGACACTGCTTGTCGGTGGCGACACCTATTGACGTTGCCGCTTGTCCGCGGCATTTCGGCGGATGCTCGTCCGCCGCCATGGTCCTCCGT
Organism: Chrysemys picta bellii; assembly: GCF_011386835.1. NCBI lineage: Eukaryota > Metazoa > Chordata > Testudines > Emydidae > Chrysemys > Chrysemys picta. The sequence goes on along the minus strand of NC_088793.1, from coordinate 138,877,734 downwards.
GGCTTGTCATCTGGCACCCGCCAGATGAAAAACGTTGGGGACCACTGGCCTAGATGAACCAAGGTGGGTGCACAACTGGCTGGAAAACCATACCTGAAGAGTAGTTATCCATTGTTCACAATCCAGCTGGAAGGGCATCCCACAGGAATCTGTCCTAAGTCTGATTCTATTCAATATCTTCATAAATGACTTGGATAATGACAGAGAGAGTAGACAAAGTTTGCAGACAGTATCAAGCTGGGAAGGGTTGCAAGCACTTTGGGGTACAGAATTAGATCTCAGAATGATCTTGACAAACTGGAGAAATGGTCTGAATGAAATAGGATGAAATTCAATAAGGACAATTGCAAAATATTACACATAGGAAGGAATAATCAAGTGCACAAATACAAAATGGTAAATGACTACCTAGGAAGCAGTACTGCAGAAATGGGTGTGTTATGAAGGAGAGACTCTTCATACACACAGACCAAAGAATGTAACATAAGCAAAAAAAGAGTGACAAGCCAAAAACTTCCCACTCTGCCTATCTTCCCAACTGCCAGAGCATGTGGAGGGAGCCCTTCCTTCTCCCAGACTTTCTCCTTCTTTCTCCTTATATTCCAGGGACTAGGTCAGAGGTGGGCAAACTGCGGCCCGCAGGCCACATCCAGCCCGTGGGAATGTCCTGCCCGAGCTCCTGGCCCGGGAGGCTCGCCCCTGGCCCCTCCCCTGCTGTTCCCCCTCCCTCGCAGCCTCAGCTCGCTCGCTCCTGCACAATGTTCTGGGCAGTGGGGCTGTGAGCTCCTGGGGCAGCACAGCTGCAAAGCCGGGCCTGACCCGGTGCTCTGAGCTGTGTGGTGGTGGCGGTGGCAGTGTGGCCCCACTGTTGCACTGCCAGCCACCAGCGCTCCAAGCAGCACGGTAAGGGAGCAGAGAGTAGGGAGGGCAGGGGAGTTCGGGTTGGTGGTTAGGGGACGGGGGTGTGGATAGGGGTCAGGGTGGTCGGGGCGGAACAGGGGGTTGAATGGGGACGGGGTCCCGGGGGGGCCATTAGGAATGAGAGGAGGGGTTGGATGGGGCAGCGAGGGTCCAGGGGCGGTCAGGGGTCAGGGAGCCGGGGTGCGTGGATGGGGCATTGGTTTCAGAGGTGCTGTCTGGGAACAGGTGGGGTTGGATGGGGCAGGAGTCCCGGAGGGAGCAGATAGGAGGTGGGGGCTGGGCCACAACTCTCTCCCCTAACCGACCCTCCATATAATTTATGAAACCCGATGCAGCCCTCGGGTCAAAAAGTTTGCCCGCCCTTGGACTAGGTAGAGTCCTTGCATATTGTCACATAGATGGCTTATATCCAATCCCTGTAAATTGGACCTTGCAGGGTGCAGATTGAGTATATTACACTACCAAACCCTTTGGGATGCATTCAGTTCTACCTACTATCCCACCCTTATGTCAATGCAGGATAGTCTTAGAATATTATTTTCTAGTGCCCCACATGTTGGACCGCTCTTGTGTTGCTGGGCGGGGGGCTTTCAATCCACAAGCAATATTGTTGCTACAGGTGTATATACTAGGATAACTGTTGTATGATATACAGGTATACCATACCTATGGTTGTATGGTATACAGCAAGTTAATGGGCCTGATTCTCTTTTCACACCAGTTTTACACCATTGTAAATCCATTGGCTTCAGTGGAGTTATTGCTGGCTTACAGTTCTGTAAGGGATCAGCCCCAATGTCTTTTAACACTTTGTCTTTATCCTAATATCACGACTCTCTACTATCAATTTGTTACCTATTTCCCTTAGGTTTAGGATTTTCTGGAAGTGCATCGAAAGGCTTTTATTATATAAGGATTTCGATGCACTTCCAGAAAATCCTAAACCTAAGGGAAATAGGTAACAAATTGATAGTAGAGAGTTGTGATATTAGGATAAAGACAAAGTGTTAAAAGACACAGTCCACAAGGCGTGCTGCATGTTAACCTTGAACTTTAATTTTTTAATTTTAATTGATTTCTAGGTGTTAGAGTTCCAGACAGATATTTTCATCTTGAAATGCACAATTTTTGTGCATATATTATAAACTCCCACCGTTAACATATTTACAGTATTAGTCTGACACTCAGGAAAGAATAATTTAATAAAATGGAAGTAATTAGCTAATATTTTAAATTTCTAGTATCAATTCTGTGAAGCCAACTCAAGACCATTCATCCCCACCAGGCTGCTCCAGTTTCAACCTTCTTGTTGCTTAAGGATTTCTTTAATTATCTTTCCTGTTTCATTCCGGATATGGGTATAACTTTACAGTTCCAGAACCATGGAACTCTTCTTGACTACATACGTGGGATGTGTTATGCCTTCTGCATACAATGGGAGGGATCCTCAGCCGGTGATGCTGGTACTAGTTTCTGAACAGACCTCTATCAAGTCCTCTTTCAGTTCATGCTATGTTTCTTTCATACTTAAAATAAACACAACAATATTCTCTTGGTCAGTTATCCTTACATTATATAAATATTTAAAGAGAGAGAGAATAAAATGCACAAAACTTCCATTTATTGTAGCTATTTACAACTATTTTGAAATGAAGAGAATAACTAAATCATTACATTTTCAATAACCAAAGCAGAGCTTCTTTAGAACCTCATCCAGTGAGATCTAGAGGAGCACTTTAGAACCAGGTTTTCAGATTTTTCACAGACACTCTTACATTAAAGAGTTTAATATCATTTTATATGGTAATTTATTTTGGTTTTGTGGAATGTGTAGCTATGTAACTGTTATGACTGTTTTCCTCTGTATTGGCCCTTTACATTTCTAAGTCTTCCTTTCTGTGAAGCCGGTTTTTATAGAGATGACATTATGTTCTCTGTTGAAGACTTAAGTTTTGTTCTTTCTTATTTTCCTTAATATAAGTCATTATAGACTGCAGGTCGGTTTATGTTTGCTCTTTGTATATGGAAAAACATAATAATTGCCTTTACTAATGTTAAAATAAAGAAGAGAGAGGATTGACTTTAATGATATGTCTGCACAGCCTGTGGAAGTGAGTCTCCCTGCTTGGGTTGGCAGACTTGGGCTAGCAGGGCTCATGCTAACACTTCTAAAAATAGCTATCTAGAAAGCACTTTGCAGTTGCAGCTCAGGCTCTGAAGCCTAGGGTGGGGGATGGATTTCAGAGCCTGACCTGCTGCAACTTCCAAGTACTGTTTATGTAGCTGTTTTTAGCGCGCTAGCGTGAACCCCGTTAGGCCAAGTGTGTTGACCCCATCTGGCTGTGAGGACATATCTTAACAGACAACAGTGAGGTTTTGTTAAACACTAATGATTTCAACAGAATCACTGGGTTTCATAAATTTCCTTTGAATTGATTTAGTTATTCTTGAACACTGAAACAGCCCAATGCTTTGCAGTATATGAAATATTGTGGTTCTTTCCATAAGATAGATATTACCTTACTGGTCTTCTGAGACTGTATTCAATCTATATTGGTTTGCTATAACATGTTTAAACAATTTTATTTCATAAGATTTTCTAAATTAGAAGACCACATTCTGTTCTGTTCACTCAAATAAATAGCCCAGTTGAAGTCAAAGGAATTACTCATTGAATAAGTTGTGCAGGAGTTAGCCCCTAAGCAGGCTTGGAACACAGTGTTTGCATTCAAAAATACATTTAATTTTAAGACCGGGACTGGGGATTTACTACAGCTGAAGGGCAGCCACAGAAGCATGAAAGGTTTATGTCTACAAAAAATACTAGCAAAGAGCTACATCATTGATGAAGATTACAAACCCCAAGAGTGCAAATAATTTGTATATCTAGGGTAGAATTTTTTGTGGGGGAGGAGTTCATATGAGGTCAGGAGATCATACATACTGTTTGTATTATAAGCCAAAATTTTGCTAAAAAAGTGGTTATGGTGTGTCTGTGGAGAGACTGATACTATTTTAGTCTTCTGTTGCCTAATGGCTCATGTCATACTCCCACATAGATTCTTTAATTTGCTTCTCTAGGATGCTTGCAAATATTTTCTCCCAAGAGGTACAATCACTGATACCATACTTTTTTTTCTCTAGATTATATGTGATGTTTTTCACAGGGTATTAGTTCAGGTGTGCCTGGCACAGCTCTGTAAGACAATCTGTTCTCTCTCAGAAGATCTTTGCAGCAACATATTAAAAATACCAGTAAGAAGCAAAACATAATTTCCATTTGACTTTTTGGGAGGAGAGCCAATTGCACTGGAAGTACTCAGAGGCACCAGGACAACTTTTATTCTTCAATTACTTTTTTTCAGTGCATCTTGGAAAAAGTGAGAAGACATGGTTTCAGATGTGTCCAAACTTCATCATAAAGTAGAGTCACAGATGTGGACGTGTTCTTAAGGATCATCAATATATCATCAGAATAATTGTTTACTATGTTTTCTTGCCAATATTTATACCTTCTGTGACATTCTGTACCTTGGGGGAGCATGCTGTAACCCCTATATTCCTCATTTTCATATAATCGTGATCTTACATATAAAGCATGCCTTGTACAGTATCAGGGGAAAGGTTATGATCTGCTGAAAGTCATTTCTCTATCCATATATGTATATCATGAATGCATATGAAGTTATGAGAATTGCGTTGTATGGTTGTCACTAAAACATGTTGTATGTTGGGGGAATCAGCCAGATATTAACTCCCTAGAGGCAACTGAAAGGAAAGTAACCAACGTCTGGGCAGGGTGTAAAACAGCCCATCAACAGCTATTGTCCAGCAAGGGAGCTACAATGCAATGACTGGGGGGAAGGATAGCTCAGTGGTCTGAGCAATGGCCTGCTAAACCCAGGGTTGTGAGTTCAATCCTTGAGGGGGACACTTAGGGATCTAGAGCAAAAATCAGTACTTGGTCCTGCTAGTGAAGGCAGGGGGCTGGACTTGATGACCTTTCAGGGTCCCTTCCAGTTCTATGAGATAGGTATAGCTCCATATATATGTGACTCACCTGCATGAGGCCCCACCAGGGGCATTGCTCAACCTCGCTGGGAGAGACTCATCAATGAAGACTTTGAAATGTGTCAGAGGGTCCCCTTAGGATACCAAGCCTGGTACATATCAATTTATCTGTTAAATTGACAAACTTATATAAGCTTGCAGCATCCAGCGGGCATAACTGGACACTGCAAGACAGAAGCTCCTGGGGTTGTGTCTGGGACCAGAGATATTGGCTAGCGTCATTTGCTTGCAAGTAGCTGGGAGCAGTTTACATGCCAGAGGCTGTGCGTGAACAGCCCAGGAGTGGGGGTTCTCACAGCAGAGCAGGGTAAGGCTGGCTCCCAGAGTCAAGGATTGGAGTGGCCTAGCAGATCACTGGTCCAAACACCACCAGAGGGGAATGTCACATCTTCTACATGAAGATTTTGTCTAATAAGCATAATCAAACACTCCAATGACAAATTAAATAGCAAGTACCTCTGCCAAACTGGAATGTAGTAGACATTAGTATATTTGCTAATACTGAAGTTAAGAGTGAATTAATAGAAATTTTATGCAGTTGGGTGAGGCTAATCCAAAACCAATTATATTCAAAACAGAAAATTAGGTAAAAGTCACTTAATCTTATCAAGTGGTGTCCATCTATCAATTGTAGTGTAATTCATCATTTGAGCTTGACTAAGGTGAACAGTTTCTCTAGTGTTGTCTGCTGTGAGTATCCCTTTCATGAGCACTATTTAACCTTTATGTGGACAGGTATGAGGTCATTAATATTATATTAAGATGTTGCGTTCTATTTTCAGCAAAGATATAGGGCAAGTCTTCACAAGCATGATATAGCTTATCTTTTTAATGTATTACATTATTCAAGGCTGTTCTCCGATGTAGGGGCATGATACCTTTCTAATGTTGTTTTGAAAAATCTCTTTTCAGGATCAGTGATATCTGTTTCTGAAACATTTTATAGAAAATCAGTTGGGAGAAACCTATCTGTTTCAGGGCTTTGCCATGTGCCAAGTCATGAACTGCCTTTTTTAATTCCTGAATTGTTATTGGGTTATAAATAATGTGAGCCTGGTCTGGCAGAAATGTAGTAACTGAGTCATGAATAGGCCAAAACCAGCTGAGTCAAAGTGTCCTTCTGAAGTATAAAGATCGTGATAAAGCTAACTGAATTGATATCTTCAGGATCTATAGAAATCTGGTTATCTCCAGGAGTTAGGGGGTTGGCAGCTTGTTTTTCTTTAATTCTATTTTGTCTGCTGTCTTGCTTTATCTCTCCATTTATAGCACTGTTGCTTAATTCTGAGAATAAATTCAATTTGGCTAAATACGCATTCAGCATTTATATTTAGAGTTGATAAGCAATTGCAGCAATTCCTTATTAGTTGGGTTGTCTTCGTCTCTTTTCCTTTTTCTTGTAACATGCAACTGGATACATCCTTCCAAACTGTAGCTTTCCTAACTTCCTTGCAGGTAGCTCCAGACTCAACTTAAACCATCATTTTCCTTCACAAAGCAAAGTATAATTGTTTCAATTTGAGTACAAAAAGCTGCATCCCTCATAAGAGAGGTTTTAGATTTTTAAATTTAGAAATTCTTGTATGTAGTCTCTAGGGTTAATAAGATTGGGGTATGATCAGAAATTAATGAATAGTCTATTTCGGCATTCAGTCATGAAGGAACTATGAATGTAGCACAAACCACATAACAGTCTGTTCTTGAATATGATGGATGCACATTTCACTAATAAGACTTACATGGTCATTGAGTCATCAAATGTCCTTTTAAATTGTTAAATGTCTTAACAACTTTGGTCCGGTTAAGATCTCTGCTGTTGTTGGATCTTGTAACCTTGGATTTGCCTGAATCCTTATCTGCAACCGAGTTCCATCTCCCTACTGGTGACACTTGGAAATCTTTTTCCAGGGATAAAATTTGAGAAATTTTCTTGACCACCTCAGATTTTGCCATGTGCCCAAAAGGAATTGTTTAGATTATATGGTACCTTTTAGTTATCATATACCTGTCCTCTGAATCATTCCAAGATTACATACATTGAATAGTACCATTTTGTGAATTAAACCAGTAAGATGCAAGGTTCGCCTATCCTACTCAGTTTTTTAAAAAATTCTGTTGGCATGATTTTTCATCAGGTGTGTTTCTTACAGCATTGCAGTTTTGACACTTCATAATTTGAGATATCATAAAACTTCTGCTTTCTGTGGTGGTTCATTAAGGCATGAATTTTCCAGGAATGGTATTTTTAATTAATATTATACTTTTGTGAGTAATATGGATTGAGGTCCTAGAATTGGCCGTTTATTCTGAAAACATAAGTAACTGCATATAACAACTCTATTGATCTGTGCTAGGTCTCCCTATTATACCTGTGACCCTACAGGTTTTAGTAAGAATACTATCTTGATACAAATAATTTTATCTTGAAACAAAAAAGAGAGAGAAAAAGTTTAGCGTAAAGGAATTCAGAGAGTTTGATAAGAGATTCCAACAACCCTTTTTCTCTCCCCAAGACATCTAGGAACATCATACCATACATAAACAAACACAGACTTCAGAATGAAGGCTAGTCAGAAGAACTTTGTAAAACATTCTAATATGAATTAATTATTCTTTAATGAAAAGTGTAGCAATTATATATGGTCTATCCCAGGGTTTCCAAAAGTGTGGAACAGTCCCACTCCCTCCACGCTGCTAAGGAGTTGAGGGACTGCCTAGGGGGCGGGAAGCATGGAAGATGTATCTGCCATGCAAGATGGGTCTGCCTTTAACGACAACATGGCAAAGATGTAAAGGAATGGAGGAGGGAATTCTGATTGCTTTCATTTTCCTGAACGGGGACTCAGCTTTCAAAGGTCTGAGAAATGCAGGTGGGGTCATTTTAATAAAAATTAACCATTCCCTAAAAAAAAAAAAAAAAACATTTATAGTATTTAGCTCTTCCAAAAGTTTTCAAAGAAATAATACTTTATTACCAAATTTTGTTATAAACATTTACATTAACACCAACTGCAAAAAAAAAAAAAAAAAATGGTGGGACACTAAATCATTTACCTCACCGGATAAAGACCAAATAGTTATGACTATATTTACAAACTATCTGTCAAACATATTTAACTGGGGGAACGCTGTTATTCTAATTCATAAATGAGAAATAGGATATCATAAAATGTCACCAGCAACATTTTTCTACTGAGGGGAAAACAAAGCAAGCAAAACTAAAGGCAGTCATCCATTTTAATTCTTACTGCCTGACCAGGGTTTAATTTAGGGAGGCACATGTTGTATTGCTTCTGGTTAATTCAGGACTATGTTTCTGGAATGTGCTTGTTACACTTCATTTGGAGTCTTAAAGGTTTTGGTAGAAAAAAGCCATATCCATGGTGCAGATTGCTGGGTATCTGAGACCAAAAATCAGAACCAGCTCCAGCCCCCTAAATACTGCCCCGTTTCCCCCCTGAGCTCTGCTGAAAAGACTGGAAAGATAGAAATCTTGATCCCATTTTCAAGCTGTGTTCATTATCAAAAACTTAACAGTTTGAGATCTGCTCATGAAAAGAGGTATATAAGAACTAAGTATTATTATTATCACCTGAAGTGCAGACATTCAAATGTTGGCCTTGCACTTAATATGTTCCTGCCTTTTTCACAGACTCCTCTCTCTCTCTCTCTCTCTCTCAGAGGGAAAAGAACAGGGGGGTAAGGTTGCCACCTCCAAGACAGAGGAAAAACCAGTCTCTGGTCATGCCCCCACCCCGTGCCTGACCCTCTTTTTTTCCCTCTCAGTTGCCCCTCCACACGCATCGGCATTTTGACCTCCTTCACCCCCTTCATGCAGGTGGCAGTGAAGGTTAGGGTGGGGGAGTGGTTCATAGCTTCTTTGTCTTTTACCTTTTGTGGCAGTCTGTACTCATAAGTTTACCCCTTTTGTAAGACTGTGTTAAATTTTGTACAAAGCATACTGTGTAAGTAAGATATCCTTTGAAAACTCATGATTTGCTGATCATTATTGTTCTGGAAAAATATGTATGGCAACATTGTATGTACATATATGAGTGCACTGTATGATATTAACAAGACGTGTTCCAACATGTTTTGGAGGGCAGTTGCACAGAAGTTCCCCAGAGACAAAAGGGTAGCCAATACCTCAGCAAGGTGACAATGAGATCAGATGGACCACCACCTGATTAAGTGGCCACTCTTCGGCAGGAGAGGAGGATACTGGCAAAAAAAATCGACATGTTCATAGAATCATAGGACTGGAAGGGACCTCAAGAAGTCATCTTGTCCAATCTCTTCTTTGACAAAGAAGCAGCTTAATGTTCCTGGCCGCACAGATTTTCTGTCTCCTGAACATCAGCTGGAAATGATTATTGCACAAGAGAAAGGAGGAGAATGCAGATGCACCAAATCATCTCTTCCTTGTTCTCTATCCATAGCATTATCAACCCCTGAAGAACAAAGGAAGCAGCACTAGGCTGGGGGAGAGATCCTGACTGAAAGGGTTTCAGCCAGTAAGACTGCTAGAACATGTGGTGAGTGAGACCTTTATTTTGTATTCACTTTGCTTGCTAAGTTAGGTGTTAGTTGCATTTTACCTTTTATTTCCTTGTAACCGATTCTGACTTGTATGCCTCATTACCTGTAATCACTTAAAATCTATCTTTCTGTAGTTAATAAATTTGTTTTGTTGTTTTTACCTAAACCAGTGTGTTTGTTTGGGAAGCTCCATTTGGGATAGCAAGATTTATGAATATCATTTTCTATTAATAAATGATGGACTTTATGAGCTTGTATTGTCCAGGAGGGTGCTGGGCAGTAGAAGACGCACATTTCTGGGGAAAAGTCTAGGACTGGGAGTTTGCTGGTGTTGCCTTGAAAAGCAATTCCTGAGTGGCTGGCTATAGCACTCATACAGTATAGCTGGGAGTGATTTACATGTTGGAGGCTGTGTGAGAGCAGACCAGGACTGGTTGCTGTCACAGAAAAGAGGTGTAAAAGGCAATCCAGGCTGGGAAATTGAAAGGGGACAGCTGTCCATCTGTCTGAATTGTACTCTGGGTAACGTCACACCTTCCCTACCTCCTCACCCCTGTCCATCCAGGGAGGAAGGTGGCTCAGGGCCCTTGTCAAATCCACAGTAGCTGGCAGGGAAGGTGGCCCCACAACAACAACCCTCCCCCCAGGCATTCCTCCTATCAAGATGTCAGCTAAAGAGTCCAGCCAACCCTGGAGTATGCCAGGAAGGAGGGGAAGGAAGCCAAAAAGTCCTTCATGGGAGGCCCAATTCTTAAAGGAATAACCTAATGAAAAGTCCCCACTGAACTTTTCCTCCCCCTTCACTCTCAAGATGGGGGAGCAGGGAGCGCCCCCCCTCCCCCGGTGCATTAAATTTTTTCACTGGCAACCAGTAAGGCAATACAAATGGCCAAAGTAGTTAAAAACCAGCAGTGGGCCTGACTTGGGGAGATTTGGGAGCATTGTCTGAAGAAAAGGGATGATATTTTTACCTTCCCAACCTTTTGTGGTGCTATATATAAAGATTGTTCTTTCTTGACCTGTTTCCCAGACTACATTCTCAGTGTAAAGGAAGTGATTTCCCCCTCTTTTCTTTTGTTTCAATGGCCACTTTCTGTAGATCGTTTTCTGCGCAAGACATTTGGAAACGGACATCAGAAACATGGTTTCTGAGGGAACATATGAATGTCTGTTAAATGTTGTCTAACTTTTCTGTTAGGGTTCCCCTCAGTTCTCTACATCCTATGCTAGGCCTTGCTGCTATGCTTCTGTCACAATGAGGTAAAGTCTGTTTTGGGAGAATTGGGCATCACTCTCTTATTATCTCTTTGTTTGCCATACAAATTAATCTTTTGATACAAAAGGCATCCAGAAAACTTATTTTTCTTATATTTGTGCCTAATGGGGAATTAAAATAGTGATGAATAAATGTATCAAATTTTGAGTTAAACTGCCACCTTTTTCTAGGTACCATGTGCCCACCCCTCCTGCTCAATCAACTCTTTGGATGTAATCTTTAGATGAAGAAACTAGTGTGACCTTCAATTATTATTTGATTAAAGCAAATATTTGTGAGGATTGCCAACCATGTAGCAGAATTAGCAACTACTCTATTACGTGCTCTCGAATCTAGCAGAGAAAGGTATTACACAATCCAATGGCTGGGTCAGATGGGAAATAAGGTGTAAATTTTTAACAGTGAGGGTAATTAACCATTGGAACAATCTACAAAAGGTTGTGGTGGATTCTCCATCACTGGCGATTTTCAAAATCAAGATTAGATTTTTTGCTAAACCGTATACTCTAGGATTATTGTTTTGGGGGAGTTCTATGGCCTGTGTTGTAAAAGGGGGGTCAGACGGGATGATGACAATGGTCCCTTCTGGTCTTGGAATCTATGAATCTCCATAGTCTATGGCTCCTCAGTGGATTTGTGTAGTGAATGCTTATTTATTGAATATATAACATCTCTCCTGTATCTGTAAATAAAATGTGTAGTTAGCAATCTTAATTTACAGTATTAAGAGAATTGTTTCAATTGTTTAGAAATGAATCCTGAAAAGGTCTAAATTAGCATCTGAAAGGGAGGATGTGTATTTAAAGTATTTAAGACATTGGACCAGCACCTCCTGTGTTTCAGGGCACATATTGTGAACAGTTGCCCTTTAGATTTTATCCGAATCTGCAAATCTATAGATATACACTTTTTTTTTATAGTGTGTGTGAATAGCATCTGATGGATGTTGGAAAAGAACATTAAAGCAACCAAGACTGGATATTTTATGAACTCCAGAGAACATCATCTGTCAGTGTTGTGACAGTGTAATGCATTACTTAAGGTAATTGAGGCAATTAACACATTTCAGCGTGATCTTTTCTACAAGGGTAAACTTGTAGAAAAAAAATCTAGAGAAATAGGGTCATTCTTGATGACAGAGAGGTGTTGGATTACACCAGTACTTTGAGGGTAAATAGGAAAAGGCAAGGCATCATTATCAAAGAGCCTGTAAACCTAGGGGTCAGTCTGATCTTTCTTAGTAAAACACAAATAGCTTGGAAATGTGGGTGCAACCCTGGATGCTGTGAGGTAGAACAGTTTACATCATATCATATCATGTCTTTGTGCTTCTGACAAAAATGGGGCCCAATAGAGTCCTAGCATTTAAGGCCAGAAGGGACCATCATCTAGTCTCACTTCCTTTATATCACAAACCACCAGTACCCCAAACTAACTAAAACTAAACTCAACAACTGAAACTAGACCAAAGTGTTATAGCCCACAGGAGACTAGACTATAGAGTTGCCAATCCTCCAGGATTGTCCCAGAGTCTCCAGGAATTAAAGATTAATCTTTAATTAAAGATTGTCATGTGATGAAATCTCCAGGATTATCTCCAGCCAAAATTTGGAAATCCTACTAGACTATTATGTGCCACAGGCTGATAATAGGAGGGATCGAGGTCCCCACGATGGCAGGGAAATGAGTAAGTGAGATATACCTAGATGAGCATGGCAAGTGACCTACACCCACATGAACAGAGAAAGGTGAAAAGACTTGCTATAGCAGTCACTTAGGCAAATTTCCTGTTGTAATCAGTTGACCCAAAATCATAGCTAGATTGTGGCTTTTATGAAAATGCAAGACATAGTAAATTCAGGCTGATTTGCAGAGAATGCTGTATGCACACAAAGACTTTGGTATGAACTAGGGTGGCACGCTTTGTTCAGACTCTGCATTCCTTATTTTCAAATTATTTTTCCATGTAATTCTCCATATATTGTTGCAGTCACTGAACAATAGAAAAGACCTCTGGTTAATGAGAACACCTGTAAATTTCCATGAATGCAACCAAAAACTCTGCAACTGAATGGATTAAATTGCTGTTTCATCATATTTCAAAAGGCATTAAAATTCTGTTAAGGTTATCCTTTTGTTCAAAATTTCTATGAGCTATTTTCCATTCATGCAATTACCAATTAATTAACACTTTTTAATATAGCAATGCTTTTAATTGAGCAAAAAAGGAGGCACAATACATTATACATAATTAATATTGCTGTTGTGAATACATTCACAGCTAGGTCTTAAAGTTCATTCAGATTATAGGAACTATGTAATCATTGCTCAGAATTCAGTCCTCCCGGGCATACATGGACTGCAACTGCATTTATAAATTGCTCCGTGTTGTTCCAGAGAACCTAGCATGTGTGTTAGGATTGGGTTGTGAAAAATGTTTTTCTTGTTCTATAAATGCTATAATACATAATATATAACAACTGTGACTCTATATTGGTGCTCTGTGAATGTCAAACAACAAGCATAACATGAACAATAAAACCTCTGAACAATAAAACAATACTATAAACTTTGGATAGCTCATAGCACATTCATTACCAAGATCAGCTTCAGTAATACAAAAAATAGCCATAGCGTATGCAGGCAAAACTCTGTAGACGTAAGTAGAATTCAGCATGCTTAGACCAGCGCTGAATTTGACCCGAAGTGATTTCCCCGCCCCATCTCTACTACACCAGTGTTGGTCATGCCTGGAAGGAAGCAGTTTTGATTTGCTGGAGGTCGTACAGTAACTGTGCAAACCACATAGGAGTCTATACAGGATGGAAGTTCACGAAGTGAACCACTACATGCTTCAATTTCACAAATGTACAGAAGTTCATTTCATTAATCATGTCTGAAGTTGTGAAATATGTATAGGAAATATAATATTCCTTCACCACCAAAACAAAAAGGGAAAAGAAACCACAAACAGTTAAAACTCAGCTTGGTGTCCAGTCAATCATAGTCATTGTACTCTGTTTTGGTCAATTTGTCAGTGTTCACTTTTGCAGATCCCTGTATGATTCATGCTTTATGAAATCATTCTGATTTGTCTGTATTGGTTAAATATTTTTGGTATTAAAACAATCAATACATGAAAGACTTTAAGAATAACATCTTGTTTTCATCTATCAGACAATTCAGTCCCTTGTGTAGTCCTGTTGTGTCTATTGGTATTGCAAAGACTAATGAAAAGTTGATGATTTAAAAAAAAATTAAAGATCAACCACTAAACTTATTCACCATTGTTTTATGTGGAAGATGTTTATCAGTCAGCCTGGCTCATCCCCTCTGAATTGTCCAATACCCAAACACAGAGATGTTTACAGGTCCAAAGGAAGCCAGTGTAAGCTTGTACTCACTCTATACCTCTGTAAATCAGAGCAAAAGCTTTCAGTAGGGCTAGTATTTAAAAGGGATGGTAGCAATGTAACATTTAATTTACATGATAAATGAGCCCAAATATTACCAGGGATATGGTTCTGCTGAGCTAAATAGTTCCTACAGTTATGGACAAAGGTACAGTCAGAAAATAATGAATTATAGTGTGTGTGTGTAAAAAAAAAAAAAAAAAAAAAAAAAAAAAAAAAAAAAAAAATCCCTGATCAGAGGGAACTGAGAATCATATCCACAATCCTTGGTAAATTGTTCCCCTATTTAATTATTCCCACTGTTAAAAATGTATGCCTTATTTCCAGTCTGAATTTCATGAAGGGATTATCTAGCTCCATGACTTCTGTTTGAGCTCTAGTATATCTTTTAGAAAGACATCCATATGACGGAGACTTTGCCACATTTCCTGATGATCTGTTCCAACGTTGTCACCATTAAAAATGTGTATCTTATTTCTGAGTTTTAACATTGATGACCTTAACTATCTATCTTTGGATTTTAGTAAATCCTTTCCTGTTCTTCTTAATGTTGTTGACCAGTATTAATTCATTGCACTTATGATGTGCCGGGAATAGTGAGAGGGATGATAGGGCCTGGTGGAACCTGAAGGAGACAAGTGCCAAGCTCTGGTGGCATGGTTCTGTCACACCTTTCTCCTTGGTCAATGAGACAAGGGTCTAAGTGAAGCCACAAAGCCTTTTCCTTTCCCACCCTGTGATAAGGGAATCCAGGGAGCAGTAATGGAGGCCTCCACAACCTCTTCCCTCGATGAAGTCAGCATTAACACTTTTAAAAAGTTGGCTAGGGTTTGTGGCATTTTGATACCGTAGAGTGCCAACTGACTCCCCCACAGCCCCTTTCTTCTCCCTCTTGTAGAGTAAACCATACTGCCCTTAGAGGGGTACTGTATCCTTTTCCATGCCCTCTGTCCCCTTGGATTTGTCAGGTTCTTGCTCTTCTGCCTGCAAGGCAAATGGAATGATATAACCCAGAATGCGCTTCTTTCTCTGTATAGGAAACATTATTTAATGGATTTAACCTCACAAATAACGGTGCACCATTGCTCGCTCATATCATGTCTGCTGTTGCTCATCTAATTGTATAAAAATCAGGCCCTAAAATCTGCAGTTTAGGTGGATTCTAATCCAAAGGATTTTTGTTTCCCTTTGTCTGGGTCTCATTTTAAAATGTGTCCTCTCAGGTTACTGATAATGTAGCATCACAAACACATTGCTTGGGGCTTGGCATTTTGTTCCAACATTTAAAAGCATTTAAACCTGAATGCTAATTCATGAGCTGGCCCAAGTTATGCTATTTTCCCATTATTTCTGTTCTGAATAATTCCTTGTGGCAGTTATAGTATGGTGCTGGGTGTTAGAGTGAAAAATGTGCCAATCTTGATTTAGGGGAAACATAAGCACAAGAAGCAATACTTGGATAAAAATTGGTATTGCATTAATGTTCCTGAGTATATTTCCTCAAAATACTATTTGCTAATGTAAAGTTCTTACAGCTAGAAAATAAGGTAGAAATGTTGTTGCCCTGAGGCTTTCTACAGGCTGTAAGAAAGAAGTAGGCCACGGTTTAGTTGCAATAAAAAGAGACAAATGAATCACTCTAGTCAAAAGGTGAAAACCAGAGGGCAATGTAAATGAAGAGAAGGATGGGATATGAGCAGATAAGAAACTTTTTGGTTTCCCAACATGCTTACTACATTGCACCTGTACAGTACATTATTGCCTATAGATTTCTATCATATCAGTTTTCAGAGTAGCAGCCGTGTTAGTCTGTATCCGTAAAAAGAACAGGAGTACTTGTGGCACCTTAGAGACTAACAGAAGTGGGCTGCAGTCCACGAAAGCTTATGCTCTAATAAATTTGTTAGTCTCTAAGGTGCCACAAGTACTTCTGTTCTTTTATCATATCAGTAGCTTCCCTCCCTTCTTGGTGCACCCTCTCCTGAAAAGAAAAACACAAAGTAATTTTCCCTTTTCATGATGGAGTTAAGAAAAATGGAAGCCCTTGTAGTAATTGTGCTCACTGTGACTCAGCTATCTTTGTGGTGCTGTTCTGTCCTCTCCTCTTCTTTGACTTTTGTTCTGATATGTGGTCCCTTTTTTAATGCTGTACCTCTGTTACGTTGGTGTGTGTGTAGCTTGGTTTCAGCATAATAGTCACTCAAAGCATCCAGATATCCTACTGTTTGCTGGTCTGTACGATGAATTAGGGGAGAAGGAAGATTGTGTCTGAGCTCAGATTTCAACGGTGAATTTGGACTTTTGACTTTTTAAGAGAATAACATATGTACACTTTAAAGATGTGGCAGCAGTGATAAAGGCAAAAGAGTCAGTATCAGTTAAAACCCCCGCTTATTCAGTCCTTAGCAATTGAAGATTACTTTTTATGTAAAGATTTCCTGTGATACCATCAAGGTCATTGAGACTCTGGGCTGCCTATCACCTGTGTACCCAATACATAAGTTATAACTTAAGCCTACTTCTGCTTTTTTTTCATTTTCTTGAGATTGTATTTGTGATGCTTTGCCTTTAGGATCCGCTTTGTTAAGGTAGTTGCTAGGTTGATGTTGAATGACCTATCAGAGGCACCCAAATAGTCCCTCCATATCATGTCTTATTAGTTCCATCTTGATAAATTACAAAAGAGACAAAATCACCAGCGCTTCATATGTGCACTACTTAAACACTCAGAACACCATAGGAAAAAGGAGTAGGCTGAGAAACTAAGCAGGAGGATTCATGGAGGTGAGGCCCTTCTAGAAGTGGAAGTAGATGTTCAATTCAAGTACCTATTCCTGCAGCATATATTAAAATTGGTAAATGCAGAGTCTTAGCTCAGCTATGCTAGGCTTGAATAGAGTCCCATGCAATTTCCTGGCCTGCTGAGTGAATTATATTGAATTACACTGATTTTTCTGAGGATGGGGTGGGGAAAGAAACTCAAAGCAGAACCCAAAAACAAATGAATAAAAATAACCCTCACTGCATTCCTGCAGGACAGATGGAATTTTAAGTCCATGTCTGTAGCTTCCAAAATAATTACTCCTGCATCAATTGGCCATATGCATAGAAAGACTCTTCCTCTAGCATCGACATTAGCAGTAAGTCTATAATGAATACACTGCACTGATAACCTGCAACCTCCAGTGTCACAAGGAACTTCATGTTCAGGCTGTGCTAACTCTTGAAGATCCATACTTGATATGTGTGGGCTATGTACCTCCAGACAAATAAGCTTTTCACAAGGAGAGGAGATTTTCAGCAGCTTCAGATACTGTGTTTAGTAATAGGCATGTCCATAGACTGAACAAAAGCTGCCATACAGTGAATGTCTTTTTCTTTAAAAAAAAAGTACGAGATGCCTTTCCATATCACCTACTTTGTTAGTTTCCCTTTCTTCTTCTTACACTTGTCTCATTCACTGATGATTCTGCCCCAACAAAATCCAGTCTTCTACTCAATACAGCTCCGATGAAAGGAGGTGGAGACAAAAGAGGAGTTGCTTTGCCTTTAGAGGACCTATTCATAGTGTATTGACTTGGAACCCACTTCCAGCATCCTGCTTTTCTTCTCCACTTTTACAAACAGCCACAGCACATTTGATCTTGGGTTCTCCAAGGTCAAGCCAGAGTTGACCGAGGAATGTGCCTCACTGGAGGAAGAGTCAGAGCTCACTGAAAGGCTCACTATTTCAGGAAGGCTGATGGTAGGGGGAATGCTCATTTACAAACTCCATGGTCACACTATAAAGATGCATCACAATCTCACCTGTGTTGCATTGTCGTTGTGTTACCATGGCCAGTTCTCTCCCCTCTCCTTTCTCATGAGGCATGAAGGGAATGAACCCTTCTCACCCTTAGTTTTTCAACTGAAAAATAAGTCTATATGGAAATCATTTGAGAGAATAAATATGTAAACCCAAAGAGCCATTTTCAGAATTACCTTTCTGTGAATAACAACTGCAGTTTAACAACTGCTCTTGTATGGAATCTTTTAGCTTTTAATAAGGAGAACTGATAACTTTTTTCTTCAGTTTTCTCTGCTTTCCTCCTTGCACCTTTTGTAGATGTGAATGGCTATAGTGATCAAAGCAGTTAGAGAAAGAAAAGGCTTTTTAAATCATAGTCTGAGAGACCTCTTCAAAAGCAGGAGATACTCCCCCAGACAGACTTTGTTCGATATTGCACTTACACTACACTTGACCATAGGCAAAAGGCCAAGAAGATGTATGTAATATTTCTGCAGCTTTTCCCAATATAGTAATGACAGCCTTAATTATCTTCCTCCTATTGCTTCCAAAGCACACAAAGAACAATAAGTTTAAAGTGTCAATATTTCTACTGACTCTGCAATTAAGGTAGGTTTGCAGGCTCAGGAGCGGAAATTAATTTTTAGTTTCTCTTTGGGTGATTCAGTAAATTAGTTCAGTAGACTTTCTTTTCAGGAAAAAGGGAGGGATAGCTCAGTGGTTTGGCCTACTAAACCCAGGGTTATGAGTTCAATCCTTGAGGGGGCCACTTAGGGATCTGGGGCAAAATCAGTACTTGGTCCTGCTAGTGAAGGCAGGGGGCTGGACTCGATGACCTTTCACGGTCCCTTCCAGTTCTAGGAGATAGGTATATCTCCATATATTAGGAGACCTAGGATTACATCCTGATTTGGAAAATCAGGAGGTCAAAACAACCAAGGAATAGTCATCCCCAAACCAGCAAATCCCAGCTCACAGGCACCAGAGGAACAGGATGAAGAAGCTAAAACTGCTTATTACTTAATCCAATGACTATTCACATATGTGGTGGTGTAAACTCTGATTTTATAGTGTCTCAAACTATTTGGAATATATTTTCTTACAGCTTCAGCTTCTGGAGTCATGTGAATACATGGGAAAATGAATTTTAATTAAAAATAATGTAAATTTCTAGCCTATGATTGTGGAGAAAAGCTTAAAAATATGACCCAACTCCACCATAAAGGTTCAAAACCCAGAAACAATCTCATGATTTTTGGATTCCTGATTCATGATTTTAGACCCCTTGGAGTTTGCAATACTTTGTATGTAAGAGTTGAAGGACTGGGTCTGTGATGGGTTGAGTACTCCACAAAGGCTCTGAATGGATTAATGTGGGCCTGAGAGGCCAGTTACCAGGCTGCATCTGAGAAGTGGACTGGCTTAATGAAAAGGACAATAAATAGAGGAAGTTCAGAGCAGAAGGTGATTGCAGGCCTGGGAAGAAAGGTTGGTTTTGGGATCCTTTCCTAAGTAGAGAAGTCTGGCAAGAGGCCAGGAGAGAAATGAAGCGGCAACTAGGAAGGCAGCGAGCTACATTGTTAAGCCCTGATAAAAGGTCAGGAACTGGATTTCCAGGGGAAAGTCTGGGAGACCTTTCAAAGGGATATAGAGTAAGAGGAAACTAAAAGGGGATAAAAATTCAAGCCCAGGGAGGGCAGGAGTTGGGTTTATGTTTACACTTTTAGTTTGGGATTTTGTTGGGGGATTTCAAGGGAGAGGCCTGAGAGAAAGTTGAACCTAGAAAGTTTGCAGGAGAGAAGGCCTGAGAAAGGCCATAGTAGGAAGAAGCCCAAGGCAGCAGCAGCAAGGAGTTGGACTGAGCAGACCTTGGATGCTGGTGATAGATTTTTGGGGGGTGGGGGGGGCCTGGAATCTGGTGTAGTCGGAGGTCCTGGGTTCCTCTACCAGCCACTGATATGGTGGCATGAGGCCAGAGAAAGGGGCAATGACAACAGAGAATCCTGAGAAAAGGGGGTGAGGACCACAGGGCCCAGAGTCAGGGCTGAAGACTTAATAAAACATCTTGGACACTGGTTTGTTGGACATTTTGTTACCCTGGAAGGGATGGACTTAAATTGTGACCTAGCAGAGAGATGAGTCACAGGAAGAGATGAACAATCAGAGGACCAGAGAGGCTGTCAACAGGAAGCAGCAGACCAGGAGAGAGCTGCTATGCTATGCCTGGCCACAGGAGGCACTCTAGTGGTGAGTCCCCACCTTTACAGGGTCCTTTGAGTTTGTACTGTAAAATATATTAATGGCTTAATAGATACAGATATCTTTTGAGGTACCTGAACACAAAAAAACATATTTGTAAGATTTGCGAGGCCTGATTATTGCCAGTTGTTGAACTGAGCCAATACAAATTGTAGCCCAGCAACTTATACAAAATTCATACTTCCATATAAACCCACAACTTTCCACCTATTATGGTCAGTTAATATTCAGAAGGCTTTCTTCACAATATTCCGCTCTTTTGCTCAGCCTGCAGATAGAAAAAATAGACTCAATATCTGTGACTACTGAAGTACCTCATACATTGTGTGTGTGCCATCTCTGAAGACTAACGATGCTACTTTAAATTCTCTCTTTCACTGTGGATCTTTTTGGCAGGATCATCCAGCTATGTTAGGACTGGAACTGGAGCTGGGATGAATTGCTACCATTCTTTTTCCAGAGTCTGACCCCCTGGTTATTGTTGTATGTGCTGGATTGACGCATGTACTACAGTTATTGCTATAAAGTGACTTATTTGTTGAAAAATAATCAAATAGTTTCTAAATGGAATCTTTCCCAGAAATGATTATTGAAACATCTGTCTTTGTAAACTGTTCTTGCTGCTTACATGCACAACTGTTGGAGATCACTTCAGATAGGCGTAGAAAGTCAATTCAGGATATTTTTTCTGTTATAGCAAGTGAAGTAAACAGTAGGCCAGATTTCACTGGCTCACATTAAAATGATTCCTGTGCATACTTAAAAGATAAGGGCAAACATTAAAAATCCATTCATTACCTTTTTGGCATCATTAATTGCTGCCCAGTACACTCGTACATCAATCTGTTCCACTATAACTTTGAGGAGTAATAATAGGAATATTTTGAAACAGATTCACTTCTGATAATGTGCCTCTGTACCTGTGGTTCAAGCAAAAATTATTGGGCCATATTCATCCTTGTTGCAACTACATTGAAGTCAATGGCATAACAGAGATGAAAAGTGGTGTATTGTCTTTTAGCCTTTATCACAGAGAGCAGTATTTAAGTGTTAATATTAAATGGTGGCATTCTTTAGAAATGCACATTATTGAACTGATTCAAGCTATTTCTCTGACTCTAACAATATTGATCAGCTTGGCTTAATGACAACATGCTCGTTTAAAATGGTTTAAGCTTCCTGTAAAGTTCACTAAGTGCATTTTAAAAGATCTCACTGCTTTAATGCTTATTTCACTGTTTATAATGGTATTCCCACTATTTGTATAGGGCCACGTAGATTGTGAGAAAAACTTCCTTGGCTGCACAAGGGCAGAAAGCCATGCAGGAAACTTCTCCACTCTTGCAAATGCTCAAGGGTCTCCCCTATAGCAGACCCTATTGCTTGCTCCTGCTTCTCCCCAGTGGAATAGGGGACAGAAAAGGGGTACGAGAGAAGACAGGGCTTTGGCTCCACCTGCATCTGCACCAGTCTGCAGAGTTTGGCTGGAGTCCAAGGGGAGCAATCATTAGGATGGAGCAGATAGCTCACCCTTCATGTGCAGAAAGGAACCCCAGAAAGATTGTGCTGCTCTGCTCCCTAGCATAAATGCCAGAATCTAACCCAGAGAGAATCTCTCAGACTAGTAGCATCTTTAAAAATGGTAATAATCACTTCCCACTGTATCTCCAAAATGATTACATTGCATATCCTTTTGACTGGTATGACAGTACTAGACTGATGGAGCTGTGGGCAATAATACAAGGGCACCATGGCTTTTATACTGTATTTAATATTACTTAAACCTGACAAAGAATTCAAGAAAGCAATGTTTCTCTGCTAAAGTATTTATTAATCTGTTCTTAGTTTCTTTACTGAGTGTCTATTACTCCTCTTAAATTGCTTGACACGAAAAATGTCCTTTTTAAATTTTGCCCAAGATGTCACCTGCAGATCTTTGCCTATGTGGAAATGTACACACACAAAGCTTTTTGATTTGGTGTAATGATTGTATTGTCTGACTTTTAAACAAAGAATTACATTGACACCTTAGTTATGTTTTCTCAATATTCTACAGTAACCTAGTTCAAGAACCAAATCATTGTTGTCCAATGTACTTCTAATAGTCTAATACAAAATCACTCTTCAGTGGTGGACAGAACCCCCGCAAGTTAAATTCTGGATTTTTGACATGAGGAAGGCTACCAGGGTGTCATGTTTCTGTAGCTTCCTTTTTAGCGAGGTACACACCAGATGTGTTCATCATGAGATCATTTTAATGCTCTGCCAGGTATGGTTGAGGTTAGCTTAATGAGGTATTTTACATGTATCGCCGCTTAGTGGCTGAATGGCATAATACACTTTAGTATTCCATTACATCTCCTGCTTTAAGTTCTACATTCCTACTGTTCACAAAATGTACAGTATCACTCTCTTTGAAGTTTAGTATGGATAAGTCTGTTAAGTGCCTTTGAATCATACAGGCTTTCTAATTACCTGACTCCAATGCATAACAACTTGGTCATCTCGATATCCATTAGTTGCAACAATTGGCTGTGGTCAGTTTAGAATCCTTGAGTTGTCATCATCTTGATCTATATCTGCCATCTGTAGACTACTTCATAGATTGTTCTTTCTGAGGAATAGACTTTGCTTTGTTGATTGATCTTTCTGAGGAACAAACTGTAGATGATGTTGGTTTCTGTTGAACTCTTCACTGTTGGTCTCAATCACACATGAACTGGGTGCTGAATTCTTTTTCTTTATGACAGCTGGAGTTCTCCATCCAGCTTGACATAAACATGGTCACAGATTCTAGCTCCAGCTGCTCCCTGACTGAGTGACATCGGTTGTAAAAGTGTTCGTAGGCTCGCTTAGCTTTTTTATCCACTTTGGCTATTCTCTTCAAGTTTGGCCACTATGGAGAATAGGTTATTTTCCAAAGTTGGAACCATGGTTCTGAGTTGTCTTCCCATCAGGAGCTGTGCTGGACTATATCCAGAAGCTGCTGCTGTTGTTGGTCTGTAGGCTCAGAAAAGCAAGAAATGGATCTTCCTGCTGTAGGATTTTCTTGGCTGTGTTTACAGCTTTCTCGGCCTCTCCATTTTCTTGTGAGTAATGTGGGCTGCTAGTAATATGATCAAAATCATTTATTCTGGAATGACTTAAATTCTGCTGCAGTGAATTGTGGTCTGTTGTCTGCCACTAGTTGTTCTGGAATATCAATTCAATTTATCGATAACACTGCAACCCACTATGTCTTTTAAGTACATTATTTCTATATACCCGTAAAAATAATCCACAATGACCAAAAATGATGTCCTTTGAATTCACATAAATCTGCAGCTAGTCTCTATAATGGTTTGTCTGGTAGAGGTGTTGTTATTAAAGGTTCTTTGTTGTGTTGGTTTGCTAGTTCTACAATATTCAAATGCAAATACTTTTTATTCTTATGTCCTTGCTGATGCTTGGCCACCATGATAACTGGTTGGCCCCTTCACAGCATTTAATCAATCTTTGATGTCCCTTCACGGTTGAGGTTTAGGATTTCTCCTCTGATTTAATTTTGAATTATGATGTAATTGCTTTTAACTAGCAGTCCATTTGACTCACTCAATTGTCCACACATCGCAAAGTAGTATCGTCACTTCCTTAATGTCTTTTAGATACTTTGGCCAGTCGCCCCTAATGTAACTTAGAACTTCCTGAAGTTGTGTGTCTGTCGTGGTTGCTTTTTGTAGCTGGAGTAGTCTCTTTTCTGACACTGATCTGTATGTGTTCACAGCGTCCATATATGCCTTTATGTCATTGTCAAGCTCCAGAATATCGTCAAGCAATGTTGGGCTCCATGACAGAGCATCTGCTACTATCAGATTTTCCCCAAAAATATATTTAGCAATTAGGTTAAATCACATTAACCTTATCAATGGATGTGGGCATCTCAGTGGTGCTTGATCCAGGTCTTTTCCACTGATGAAGGTTACAAGTGGTGTAAAGTCTGTTATGAGTTTAAATGAATCCAATCAATAAAAATATCTGTAAGAGTTCTCATGGGCCCATATGCTTGCCAGGCACTCCTTTTCAATCAATGCACATTGTTTTTCTGTTTCTGTGAAAGCAAAATGCAACTGTTGTTGCAACAATACACCCCTCAGGCCATAGCTGCTTGCATACACAATGACCATTATGGGTTTGTTCAGATCATAGTACTTGAGAACTGGAGTGGTGGGATCATTTATTTTGTCTTTTTGAAGGCAATTGCTTGATTTGGCCCCCATAGCCGAGATATGTTGAACTTTAACATTTCTTCATTCAGTGGTTTTGTCACTGTAGAAAAGCTTGTAGGTATCAACCAGGGTACTTTACCATCCTCAGAACATGTCTCATTTCTGATACGTTAGTTGATGTATTCAATTATCTAATTGCTTTTACTGTCTCGGAGCTAGGACTGATTCCATCTTTGTTTGTCATCTGTCCAAAAACTCGATTTGTGGTAGGTGTGGAAAATGCATCCTTGTTTAGCTTCAGTCCAGACTTGTGCGTGTAAGCTGGAATTTGTCCCTCTTAGCTTGGGAGTTCTTTCCTTGCCTCGGGGGTTTTATGATAATGACTTTTAACACTCAAATGTGTCCTAAGCTAATTTCAGGTTTTTCAAGTTGCTCCTGCCTTTTGTTCTCTTTCACTAGTTCGGACTGCTTTGCTTTCTGTATAAACTGTGGCTACAGTTAAGTTTGCCTTCCGTTGTGGTTGCTATGAAAGACTTGTATCTGTTAACCCAATAACCAGCCTGTCTCTGATATTTGTATATTTTGCATTCCCAAAATCACAGCTTTCCACCAATGTATGCAGAGCTCTTATAAAACATTCCAACACTTACCCTGGCTCTTGAATTCTCTGGTGAAAACAATACTCTTTCATACACTACATTTCTCTGAGGCATAAAGTGTGCATCACACTGCCAGAAACCTTTTACGGTCATATTTGTGATTGTCTTCAGTAAAGTCAAATGATTTAAAAATATGCTCTTCCTGCTTCCCCATAGCACAAATTAAAGAAGATACCTGTGTATATCTCCAGTTTACTTGTGGAGCTGTCTGCAATGTGAAATCTTGCAAAGTAGTGCTTCCAGCCTGTCCACTGTGAAGGTTTGTCAAAGCTGAAGGTCTCTGTGGCATTGAATACTGGCATGTTAATAAGATCCTGCAACCTTTGTTGCTGTTGTCCTTCTGTTTCTGTTCTCCTCTGGCACTAGTTTTCTTTTCTTTTGACATCATGTCATGTTCCTGTACCAAATATGGACTGACTACAGAGCTTTCTTCTTAGTGAGGTATACATGCGATCATTTCTTTTCAGCTCCTACCTACTTTATCAACTACTATCCTCTGCTCTTTATTAGGATATAGAAAATCCCCATTAATAGATCCTCCCCAAAGGGATGTCTCTTTCTGAACTATGTGCTCCTCCATATAAGTGGGCTTTCCCCCAGCCTTTAGTTTAAGAATTCCTCTACAACCTTTTTAATTTTACATGCCAGCAATCTGGTTTCATTTTGGTTTAAGTGGACCCCGTCCTTCCTGTATAGTCTTCTCTTTTCACAGAAGGTTCCCCAGTTCCAAATAAATCTAAATCTAAATAGTTTGGTAAGTTGGACCTAGTTTTAATTTAAAGTAAAGACATTTGTGTGTCCCCATAAAATAGGTTTTCCAGCCATTTTATTCTTTTCTATTGCTGAATCCTAATAATCCAATCTTGTTGGTCAGGGTTAGAGTCAAGTTTATTACAAGTCAGAGTTAATACACAGGTACTGTGATGACAATTGATAATAGTGCCATCATCTAAAATAACTACTATTCCACTTTACTGAATTTCTTCTTGCTCTTTATTTTTACTTGGTAACAAAGGTAAATGGAGACCTATTCAGAGATCTGGAACTGGATATGAAAATTGAGTACAGACATCCCTTTATTAATTCAAATAAGTTTTTGATATACCGTAATTGAGTGATTAACTTGAATGTATCTTGGCAATATTGCTTTGTTGGAGGAGCGAATGTGTATTTGATTACAACAAACCAAAGACATGCAGGAGATTTTTCCATATACAAATAATTACCAAAAATAATTATCCTAACCCCCATCAATTGATCTTGTTGGCTTAAGGCCATTAGCTCCTACCTACAAAAGTTATTGTACGTCTGACAAACACTCCTCTAATTTCTATTGCTTCATAAATGATGTTGTGGGTTGGATTTACAATATGCTCAGTGTATGGGGAGATGTATAGTTGTTCCAACCAAGGGAGCAGCGCCAGGAAGAAGTCTTACTTCAGAGGCACAATACCTTCCCTTCTTCCCCCTTGCTCCAGGGGTAAACATCTGCTACTGGCCCTTTGCAGAAGCTAACTCCTTTCCCCTCATGCCAGTTCAGCTATGTTTGTCAGTAAAGTAGGGGTGGAGACAAGTCTTTGCACATTCCCATTCTACATGTGTGTAGGGAAGCAGTAGGTGTGCAGACCCTGCTTACCTCTTCCCAGACCCAACTTCTGGGGTGTCTGCATGGGAACATGTGTATGTGGGGCTTCTCCTAGTCAGTTATGCCCCTGTGTAGTCTCACACTTGGGCCATGATCTCGCACTGTATTTTAGGAAATTACCTAAAAAGGCAATACACAGTAAGAAAGATAGACCCTAAGAACACACACACACACACACACACACACACACACACACACACACACACACACACACACACACACACACACACACACACACACACACACACACACACAATAATATAATTAGCCATATAGAAGAAAAACCTGGGCAGTAGGTTAGTGGCTTATTCAGATGAATATCCTATGAAGTCTACTTCAGACAAGGTTATATCTTTTTTTTTCCCCAGTTGGTATGATTAATTTGCAAGTCATCAAATGGCTGAGCCGAAATAGTTCCAAGGTTGTTCAAAGAAATGGTCCAATGGGTTCCCAAAAGTAGGAAAGTTGAGTAGATAATCCTTTTTTAGAGCACATCTTCTGAAATGTATGTTACTTAATGATGAAATCCAGAAGTTAATTGAAAATTTAGACCCATCCGTCCAGTAGTGCATAACTAATTTGAGACGTTATTACCAGAATGTCAATTATCCTTTTAGATATAGAAGGCAGTATGTTCATTTAAAACATTTAGAGTTGAGTGAAAAGACTAATTTTAACAGTATTCCTATCACTTTCTTTTTTTATTATAGAAATTACTTTCTGCTAATGTGGAAAGCAACTGACATTCATCAATCACGTCTTTGAACATTCTGAGAGATATATTTAAAAACCAGTATTATTGACTTCAATGGGAGCACGATTATGCCCGAATTCTACAGAAGGGATATCTGCTTTATGGAAATTGTTAAGAGTGCAACTTACCTAAATACGACATTAAAAGGGGGAAGTTTGGATATTTGATGCAGAATGAGATTTTCATATTTTCTTCCAACTGGTGTAATTTATTTTACTCTGTAAATAATTTACATTACTCTGTAGACTACTTTAGTGCAAACTAGGGACCTTTACATTTGTGCCTACAGCATCTCTATGGGGGAGTTACAGCGCAGCGCTTCAATGTGCACTTTGATGTGCACAGAAATGTGTGTGGAAGCAGAAGACTAAAGAGAAACATCTGTAATTTTTCTTTGTATTTAGTTATAACCCTGAATTTTGTGGGTTTTTTTATTGCTTTAACAAATGTTTCATTTATTTTAATCTAGAAGTGATTGGTTAGAATATTCCTAACCTTATTTGACTCAGGCAGTGGACATAATCTTCAACCAATGTCCTTCAGAAAAAAGAAACTATCAGAAAAAAAAAAGTTCCTGGCCTCTGACTCGATAGGGAGTGAAGACGGACACAGAGAGGAAGGGAATAGACTTGCATTGCACTGCAGGAGTGTCAGTATTCTATTATTGAGACTGGCTGGCTCTGGAGGCTTCACCTTACCCTTGCCCCAGAAAAGAGCAGAGGAGAAGTCCTCCAGGTAGCCTAGAGTGGCTGCAGGCGAGCAACCAATCAGAGAGGATCCTGTAGAGGCCAATCAGGAACCAGAAGGACCCTATAAAAAGGAAGCAGCAGTGGCAGAACAGTTAGTTGTTCCCTGGAGCTTGAAGAGGAAGCACTGGGTGCCTGGCTGGCTGGAAGAACAGCAGGACTGTGGAAAGGTCAGTGAGGGCAGGCTGAGCCCAGAACTTAGCTGGACCAGGCAAGGGTACTGTGATGGGCCCTGTTGGTCTGTTTGAAAATTGAGAGCAGGAAGTGCTGCTGAAAGGACACCAACTGGGGGTACTGAGATAAGCCCCTGTTGGGCTCTTAAAGAAGGCAGTGTCTCCAAGAAGGAAGCTTTGGTGCTCTGGCCCCAGACCAGGACCGTGAGAAAGAATTAGAGACTGTATACCCCAAAAGAATGCAGAACTGCAGAAGTCTCCATCAAGTGATTTTTATTGCTGTGGAGAATTCTGGTCCCTTCAACTTCCCTGTACCAAGCCTATTTACTTGGGTGTGCTGCAGGGACAAGCATTTGGCCCATAACATGGTGCCACAGAATGTAGTATACCATGTGTTTCATAAGAAAATTGTGTTGTGGTAAAGCATAACAAGTGCAGCTACAGAAACCCATTGTGCACAGCCAAAAACCTGGAGAAACAGGTTTGGGTGCCTGCATAGCACAGTGCTCCTACACATGTGCTGCAGCAATAGGTGTCTAGCTATATGTACACACAATAATGACTTAAAAATCCCTTTGCAGTGTAACTGAAAACCCATGAACCCAAAACATTTTCAAATGGCACCTGTGTGCTTAGATATCTGCTAGCACCGCTGAGCCACTTATATATGCAGGATTATGGTCCCTTTCTAGCATCTCAGCTTAATGTACACCCAGAGTCCTGTCTTTCAGAAAGCAATATTCAAAGAACCCTAGTAGCTCCTATATTTATAACACTTCCCCTTGCGCTCTGACTCAGCTCTCAGACTGACACAGAGAGATTCCTGCCCATGATGATGTCTCTCTCTACTGACTTCAAGGGGGACTACTAAGTAGGTTCTGTAAGTAGCTACCACACCCTTCTTCTCGATTATTCTGGCCATTTCTAGCTGTCTCCTGTTCTGCTCTTAGCACATGTACGGCAACACAGATCCCTAAAACCCATGACTCCGCCTTCATGCTGCTCTTCATTTCTCTGTTTTTTGTTTTTTTTAAATCCCACTTCATAAAAGCATGAGAGTTACATTTACCGATATTGGTAGCAAGCTGCTGCTGCCTGGGGCAGCAATAACTTCCAATGTATTTTATGTAGTAGTTACATTTTTATTTCCCAGGGTATCATACATAGTAATTTGACTTTTTCTTGGCTCCTTTCACTCTTCACAAACAGGCTGTTTGTGGTATTTGCTGATCCTTTATTGTTCTCCGTGATACCAATTTTCCTATTAATATCAAGTAGGAGATTGGCAAATGTTGGGCTTTTGAGACTTGCTTTGTGGCAAATGACTCTGTTTTTTGGTCACTCTGCACCAAACCATGGGAGCTGTAGTTATCTATTATAGTCAAGGTCATCCTAGTTGAGTTCTGAGGCCTGATAACAAACAGTTCTGATACTGTGAGTCTTGCTTCCAACGCAGATGCTATGGAGCTGAAGCTCATCACTAGAGCTGCTATCAATGGCTTGACTGAGACAAAAACAAGAAACTTACAATATTTGTCTATTTGGCTGGATAAGGATAATAATCTTGTGGAAATAATAGTATTGCCAGCCTCAAGTGTGCAAAGATCATGAGTCAGGTGCCAAGAAATTATGAGATGAGACTGAAAAATAATACTTTTGGGTTTCTTTCCATTTGAATTTTGGGTTTTGTACTTCTGGGTACTCTTGTGAAATTAAAGTGAAAATTTTCACATGACTCCAGGAGCTGTTTAAAAATATATATATATATATTGTGAGCTTCAAAATGTTCAGAGCTAGCAATAATGTAATAATGAATCAGATACCCATTGATTTCAAGAATTAATTAAAAACTACAATATCTTCTGTGGGATTTGGCTCCCAACTAATTACAAACACCCCAAATCCTGCTCACCTTTCTCATGGGAGAAGATAGTTGTGCTGTCTGAAGGAATAAGGCAAACAAGATTTGGTCCAAAAACAGATTTTGAAGGTTTGGGAATGGATGCACCAGACATGATGCGGCAGGTCTTCATTTAGAATCTGTTCCCACAGCCCTTGTTCAGGAAACAAATCTCCCATTTGCTTCATGGGGAGTTTTGCCCATGCATATACTTCAGGACTAAGCCATTAGTTGGCGTCTGTTATTCAACATACTCAAATGCACTTCTGATATTTTGGCAGAGTAACTGGGCTGGATTTCTGGAGCTTACAAAAATAACCAGACCTTAAATATTAATTACCTGCTTAATAATACTTAGTATTTTTGATGCTAAATAAAATCCCTTATAAATTAATCTCTGGAGTTGGGTTGGACATGGTGGCTGATGGTCTATTAGTAATAACCACCACAATTTCAGAATCTACACTGAGTGGTGGTGAAATAGGATAATATAACTTTACCTGTATCCTTCCCCTTGTCAAAAATCAATGTGATATCAACCACATTTATTGAATTGGGCAAAGTGCCCTAGAATTATTGTGCATGTTGAAGACCATGGGAGCTGATGTCAACAAATGAATAAAATGTTATCCCTAACACATTAAAACTGGTATCTTCATATTTTTTAATGACTAGGACTCTCTTCTCTTGAAAATATTTTTTAATTTGAAATGTTTGTCTAGGGCCCTAAACAAATTGGTCAACATTAAAATGTATCATTAGCCAAAAGTGGTATTTGTAATACATTTCCCTCCCCTTCTGCCCCCATACTTAGAATAGGTATTAATGATGGTACCTGTTGGCAAATATTGACCTGGTAAGTGTGGCCACTCTTCTAGAGATAGTCAGTTCACCTGAAATGTTCCTGCTCTAAGAATTGCCATTGCAGAGCCCCTTGAAGTCCTGACGGTGCTCATACTACGTTAGAAAAATGTCACTTTCTGCAAAAGACTGAACTTGATGGGGAAGGTGAATACAAAACAGTATTGAGCATTATGATTTTATTCTTTTTGTGGTTTTGTTGCATACTAATTACTCAACATTCCATACCAAAATCATTGTAATAGGTGTACTCTTTAAGATATCGACAATCAAACTCTCACACAATTGAATCATTCTTAATTGCTTCTTTGTTTATGTATTATGAATGATGTTTTAAGTGCTATAGTCCAGTATGAGAGAAGGAGCAGGTAGCACTGAAGCAGAGATTAATGATTGAAAATCAGCCAGAGGGAGGGGATTGAAGGAGATTGCTTGGTAAATGAGAAGAGGGAGGTTATTCCAGCCACAAGTGCCTTTAACAAAACCAGGAGAGGGACAAGAGAAAAGGAGTGGACCAAGCAAAAAGGGTACAAGGTGTGAGAATAAGAACACGGGACACAGCTGTGTTGAGCCTTGAAAATGTAGACCGGGTGTCAAATTCACATCTGATGTAAGCTGGTACTGCCAATGGAGTTGCAAAGTTTTAATGGATTTTACTGAAGTCTCTGGAGTCCTGCCAAATTATGCCAGAGATGAATTTGGTCCCTTGAGTTTAAATTGTGTATAAAAGCCAGTGAAGGGATATAAGTTGCAAAAAACGGGCTATGTTTCCTGCAGACTTTTGGATGTATTAGAGAAGACAGAAAGCAGAAGAGAAGGACAATACAGTAGTTGAGATCGTAAAACAATCAAGGAATGAACAATCTATAGCACTAAGAACACTGCCACTCATCCATGTGTGTTTAGCAAATCCCTTTACTTTCTGTGCTTCTGTTTATCCAGCTTAATATGGGGAGAGGGACATAATAATAGTCTTCTCTAAAAAGTGCTTAGACATGCCTACCTGAAACATGCTGTAAGTGGTGATTATTATTATTAATATAACCATGCTAATAATTATAGCAATAATTAAGGTATATTTGATACCTCCACAATTTTTAGTTGCTTAAAATATTTTTTTTTGTCTCAGTCCTGGAGTGTGTAACAACTTGTGGGATGAAGGGGGGAAAAAGGTATAGGTTGACAGCTTTATTAGATATACAAGTGTTTCATTATTAATAACCTAGTATCTGAAGAAATTATTCCATGAGAAATTGTTCAAGGTGGATTCATTTAATTTATTCATAAATATTAAAGCGTAACTTCACTATGTTGCAGGTTTAGAAGAGTAAATAAATTTCTAGAGAAAATTCTGTCCTTTGATTTCTCAGGATGAAGCTAAAAGCTACGAAAACTATATTTTGAAAGAGGCTGCTGTCTTCTACAAAAGAAAATGTAGAGAAGTGAGATATTTCTTACCCAGGGCCGGCTCCAGGGTTTTGGCCGCCCCCAAGCGGCGTGCAAAAAAAAAAAAAAAAAAAGCCGCGACTGCAATTCGGTGGGAGGTCCTTCGCTCCGAGCAGGAGTGAGGGACCGTCCGCCGAATTGCCGCCGAATAGCTGGACCTGCTGCCCCTCTCCAGAGTGGCTGCTGCAAGCACCTGCTTGGCAAGCTGGTGCCTGGCCCTATTCTTACCCCTCTCTGGCTCCTTTACACTAGGTAATGGAGCCCTAAAAGATCCCGCTGCACAGGTACTGTGGAAGACTGCCCTAGGCCCCCCTTGCAAAGCTTGGCCTAAGTAGGGTGGCCACTTCTACACCATGCAGAACATCCGGAACTGCGTAACCTGCCCCTGCCTGCATACCTCCCCACCCCCACATGAATGTGACCAAGTCACACTGCCCGGAGGATGCCATTTTGCAGAGTGCATTGCCCTGCTTCTGTGACCTCAGACGCATGGCATGGAGCAGGTTTATATCCGTACCAGACAAACCCTACAAAGAAAAAATTCATTAAAAATTCCAATTTTGTTGATTTTTTTGTTTGTTTGTTAATATGAACTGCTGAGACTCTATTGCTCCTAAAAGTTAATTTTAAAACAGTTATCATTGCCAGTTCCCTGGGATGCAGCACTTACGTGACAGGTTTTAAGTATACAGCATTTAACAGATCTATGAATAATAGATATGACAGATGATAACACCTAATAGGCCAGATTGTCCATCCCCCCACCCCTAATAGTGCAGGATTATTTTTTGCTGTACATTTTTCAGTGGTTTGATCAGTGTTGTTATTTATTTGGCACGTTTTACCTATTGTACAGAGCCATGAACATATATGGCACAATATAAGTAACAAAAAATATTTGAGCAATTGAACTTCCACTAAGTCTCTTGGGAGACCTGAGAATAGATCTATGAACTGATATCCTAGCACAACAGACACTCAGTAAAGGTATAGGGCCAAATTCTGATCTTACACTATGCACTCCCTTCTTCCTCTTCTACCCCCTCTTCCTTCCCCCCAAGCTTTGTCTATGGAAACTACAATTAGGAAAGTCTTTTCACGATTTCAGCTTACAAGAGAGCTGTATGGCACCCTAGACATGCTCAAACTTAAATTTCTTTTTGGTTTCAAAGCAATAGAGAATATATTGCAGGAAACATTGGTAGACAAATGGGTACCGAGAAGACTGAATAGGCTTTTCCATCTATAACTTCTATGATTCTGTGCTTCAGACATAAACACTATATTAAATAGCTTTGTATTAAAAGAGCATTTTGGTAGGGGCAGTCTCCATACCCAGATCTGACTCTTGTTTCAGAGCAAATGGCAGTACTGGTCCCGATAGGGCTAAAGAAAGTGGGACACTTGGGCTGCTCATTTCTGTGACATTTCCCAAGTACTCACCCAGCTTTTTCAGGACAAGGTTGGTATCTGTGTTCTGGGAACAAACTGAAAACCTTGAATGTGCTAATGAACTCTTATAGTTCTTTTCTGTGTAATTTGACTAAAAGTGGAAGGAAGGTGCTATCACATGAGTCCTCTGTCAGAAGGAGAATTAGTAAACCCCATTGTCTAGGGGTCTGATACATTGAGCCAAATTTATCCTTGATGTACCTTCACTGATGTCAAAAGATTTACATGGGGATGATTTTGGTCCAGTAAATGCATTTTGACTCCTTTCTTGGTAGTTGGATTGTGCTGCTCTGATTAGACAGCTGGTGAGAATTAATTCTCCCTCTGCATATCAGAAACATGTAAAGACCATTCATCATAATTGAATTTTGCTGGATGAGCAGCAGTTTCTGATCCAGTCATATTTCTCATTCTTTTCCTTTTATGGCCCCATTCTTTTATCTGTTCTTTCCCTTGTTCCCTAGTCTGTCTTGCCTTTTTATTTTCCCATTTCTTTCTGCAGGCCTTTAAGTCTTTGAAGGTATTTTTTTTAGCAGTCTTTTCTTTGAGGAAAAAAATGTTTTGGGGGTGCTACGCCTGAGAACTGCTCACTAGCTGCTGCTGTATCAACTCCTACAAATGCTGGCTCTGGATCATGCAGTGCTCTGTTAACACTACCCGACCGTGGTTCTTCACCGTCACTCTCAGTGGTAATGGCAGTTTCTGGATTGTGCTCAGATCTCCATGCTCACCACAGATGCCAGAGTAATGTGTGTTGTTTCAGCAAGCTAAGATGAATCCCCATTCACATCATGGCTTGCGTTATATAGCACGTCAGATTAGATGATGACAATGGTTGATTCTGGCTTTATAATCTGAATCCTTGCCACCACTCTCAGATTTCCCTCACTGGACATAAAGCAGAAAGAGCAGGTGTGTTCTGACTTAATAGTGTCCTGTGACTTAGCTCATGGGGTAGTCTTCAGGGATAAGGGTAAAACGCATTTGTTTAAGAAGGCTTACAAGTGAGCTTTGGGGTTTGTTTTTTTTAAGAAGAGAGGTGTGTCAATTAATAGCTCTAACTCATAACACTAGAGGTGATAGGACCTTGGTATACTGGATGGCAATATTTAATTGTTTTTTTTATATAACGTGCTCTCATGTTATAGAGCTAAATAAATACTATCGATGTAACCCTTCTGCCAGTCAGAGCAGGCAGCAACAAGGGCCAGGTTCAGTATCTAGGGGGTCCTTTTCAACAATACAACGCAAAACTGGCTCGAGCCCTCACCCAGTCACCTGGGACAATTACACAACACCCCCTGGATGCCTCTAAGAGGCAATACTTCCCCTTTCACAAGCACAGAGTCTGAGTGTAGCAAAAACTTTTAATAAAAGGAGGGGAGAAACTCAGCATTAATTTGGGAAAACACCGCAACTAGGGTTCATAAACATAAACCCTGAGCAAAAGACCCACCCCCAAGTAAGTTGGGCAGTGTTCTTTTCCCCTCAGGTTCTTAAGTCCAGCAACCAAAAAGTCCATTTAATGTGACAATCCCTTCTCTGCACCCCACTAACAGTTACTGTCCTTGGTCAGTGTAGCCCCAGAATTCAGAGGTTCATCTGCAGAGTTCACCTCCCAACCTGGGTGAAAGGGGGGTGGTAAGGAAGCACCTTACACGCTCTGCAGCTCAGGCACTCGCTCACCACCGTGCTGGCTGATTGCCTCTGTGGGGCTCTGCTCTGGCCCTCTCCACCAGCTGCCCTGCTGGCTGCTTGCCATGCTTCTCTGCCAGCCACCCTGCTGGCTGAGCCACTCACCACACCTCTCTGCCAGCTGCCCACTCACCAAGATGTCTTCAAGTGTGGGGGTGGTGTTATCCCCATCTTTCAGATAGGGAACTGTGGTACAGAGAAAAGGTCAATAGTGTAATTTTGGGTACTCAATTTCAGACACCTAGGGCCTAATTTTTCAAAGTACTTAACTTTATATAGCACTGTATATGTTCAAAGCATGGTTCCCTTTGCTTCAGTTGCAAGTGCTCAGCCCTTCTTTTCATCAGACCAACAGTCTCAAATCAGTTACCCAGAACTTGAGGAACACACAATTAGTAACCTGTAAAACCTGTAAAAAATTTTGGTTGAAATGACTTGCCAGCATCACATAGAAACTTGGTGGCAGAGTCAGGAATAGAATCCAATTGACCAAGGCAGCATTCAACTGCCTTCACTCTGAGACTGTTCTTTCTCTTCCTGCAATCCCCTGACTCATTCACTACACACCTACTCACTTCTGCAGAAATTGAAGCAGAGGTCCTGCAAACCCCAGTTTCCTTCACTGCACAACCCCTATTCCTTCCTAGAGTACAGTCCATTCTGTGCACTGAATGAAGAAAAGGTCCTGTGGGGGATAAATAGCATATGATCATGTAAACAAAGACTGTATCATAATGCATATATACACTAGTGGGGAGGAGGGAAAGGGGTGGGAGTGGGAAAGAAGATTGCACAGGCAACCTTAATTCTGGCATTTCCTAACTTTTTGAGTGCTTGACTTTGCAATGAGCAACAAGAGTCCTGTGGCACCTTAAAGACCAACAGATGTATTAGAACATAAGCTTTCGTGGGTGAATACCCACTTCGTCAGACGCATGTAATGGAAATTTCAGTCTGGAGATAACGAGATTAGTTTCAATCAGGGAGGATGAGGCCCTCTTCTAGCAGTTGAGGTGTGAACACCAAGGGAGGAGAAACTGCTTTTGTAGTTGGATAGCCATTCACAGTCTTTGTTTAATCCTGATCTGATGATGTCAAATTTGCAAATGAACTGAAGCTCAGCAGTTTATCTTTGAAGTCTGGTCCTGAAGTATTTTTGCTATAAGATGGCTACTTTTACATCTGCTATTGTGTGGCCAGGGAGTTTGAAGTGTTCTCCTACAGGTTTTTGTATATTGCCATTCCTAATATCTGACTTGTGTCCATTTATCCTTTTATGTATCCTTTTATGATATGTACGCCATCATGTGCCAGCAATGCCCCTCTGCTATGTACATCAGCCAAACTGGACAGTCCCTACGTAAAAGGATAAATGGACTCAAGTCAGATATTAGGAATGGCAATATACAAAAACCTGTAGGAGAACACTGTAAAGCATGGTGGTGCTAAAGTGTCTCAAAGAAATAGTCATAAGGATTTTTTAACATGGGCACAACATATTTTCCCCTAGCCTTGTTCTCAACTGTTGTGGCTGAAAGTTTCTAAAAATACTCAGTCAGAGGCAGACACTCAGCATGGAAAATTTCTGCTTTGGCAGAAATGCTTACAGTTTGGCAAAATTTTAAGCAACTGGAAACAGGGTCTTATCAGGGGAAGCGTTAGTAAACCTTAATAATAGTCCACGCTACCAACACCTTGGTTGAGAGGGCCTATTGGAATGCTCATTCTTGGTGGTGGAACAGTAAGGAGCAATGTATTGAGGTAACCTCTGAAAGACGTGACCAGAAATATGTATTTGAGACTTTGAAGGTCCTAACTGGATGTCCATTCTCATGGCTTCCGCCAGTTAAGGACAAAAATGGAAAATACAGCCAGGATACTGATGCACAACTCAATTATTTTTGTGAATTAATTAATAGATCCCCATCAAGCTGTAAAGTACAACTTAATCCAAAAATGAACCTAGCAGAAAACAGGGCATTGACATTAGAGGAAGTGATGCTTGGAGTCAAAAAGTTATGAAATGATAAAACACCTGGTCTTGACAATATTTCTTTAGAATTGGTAACGTGTGGAGGCACAGATTTGGTTCAGTGGCTTCACAGAGTTGTCTTAAGTTTGAGAAACCAATAACATTCCAAAAGATTGGCTGTATCACCCCCTTTTCAGAAAAGGAATGATAGACTTGCTCAAATTATAGGGGAATAACACTGCTGTCAGTCCCAGGGAAGATGTTTACAATCATACTAATGAACCAACCAAAACACTGTCTCAATCCAGAAATGAGAAACACCCTATGTTGTTTCTGTACACGTTGATCTACAATCCACGCTATATCTGCTCAGCAGAATGTTATTGGAAAAACAATTACAGTGATAAAAAGAAGTTAAGTGTGTTTATAGACTTTGAGACTTTTGACTCAGTGCATCAATCAGCAGTGCGGATATGGCTATGCCAGTATGGGTTGCCTGAGGATTTAGTATACCTAGTGGAGGAACTGTACTGTGGTATTTTTAGCTGTGTGAGGATCAATGATTGTATTACAGACTGGTTTTCAGTAGAATCAGGAGTACAGCAGGGATGCATTCTCCTCCTTACATCATTTAATGTTCTAATAGACTATCTGATGACAAAGCTGATTGAGGCCAAAGTAGGAGTTGTGAAATGTAAAGATTCATCTTTAGAAGATCTTGAGTATTTGGATCATGTTGTCTTATTTGGAGAGACTACTGACCATCTACAGCTAATGCTGGAAGATGTGTGGAAAAATTGTAGAATCTATGGGGCTGAAGATCAGTGATGCTAAAACCAAAGCTATGCATGCCTCTTTTAAAAATGGAAATGAATGGTCTGACAACACTGCATGTAGATGGAAAGACATTGAATGGGTGAATAGTTTTATCTATCTGGGCAGTCTGTTGACTTCCCTGACAGCAGGAGGTTCTATAACTGAAGAAGTCAAACCTTGGATCTGCGTTGTGGCAATGGCATGTCAGCATCTTCAGAGGCCTCTGTTTTTGGTGGTGGGATGTCTGTATGACAGCAAAGATCTGACTATTCAAAAAAGTAATGATGACAACCATGTTACATGGAGCAGAAATGTGGCTGTTAAAAACAGCTGAGGAGAGGAAACTAAACAGTTTTCAGTGTCCAAAAGTTAGTATATTTTTAACATCCATTTGTTCAATTTTTTTTTTCTCCCTCACAAATTAGATGATCACAGCAAAAGTTGTAGTCTTGTACGAGCTGAGAACAAGACAACTGCTATGGTGGGGTCACATTGAACGTGAAGAAGGTGATATGCTTTTACAGAAGGTTTATAGAGCTGAGGTTGAAGGACATAGAGCACAAGGCTGACCAGGAATGAGGTTGGAAGATGCAATTGAGGTAAGAAGCCTAAATCCTCCCACACTGACTCTTGCTAAAGTTAGAAGACTTGCAAGGGACCGTTGAAGATGGAAGTCCATTCTACCCAGCACCACAGGCACATCATAGTCCTGTGAATTTGATGCTGCTGTTGTTATCAAA
The DNA here is from genome assembly GCF_011386835.1 of Chrysemys picta bellii. Lineage (NCBI taxonomy): Eukaryota > Metazoa > Chordata > Testudines > Emydidae > Chrysemys > Chrysemys picta. The sequence goes on along the minus strand of NC_088793.1, from coordinate 138,838,404 downwards.
CCCACCTATAATAATTGTGCCAGAGCCACCAGTAGCTTGTCCATTTGCTATGGGCTCCAATATGGTTTCCGTGCTATTTCCAATATGCTTTTATATATTCCATTTTAAAGAAAATGATGTTTTATGGGCCAAATTTTCTGCTGGACTAATTCGATTGTCATTCAGTGGAGTTATCCCAGTAGAGAATTTGGCCTTGTGTTTTTAACATTACAAAATTTTTTGCACCCAGATTTGTAATAACTTTACACACACAATTCCTGCTGAAGCCAGCTAAGGCATTTTGAGTGTGGGTGAACTGTAGAAAGAGCATGATTGCTTTAGGTTTACTGAGTTCTATTGTTAATTTCACTTGTTTTATACATACTGAACATATCAATAGCAACATTTTCATAATAAAAAGGAATTAAACATTTTATGGAAAAGAAACAGGATATAATACAGTCATGGGGGTGGGGTGGGGATGAGAAATGTAGGAAATGTAGCTTATATGATACCTTTTCCCAAGGACCAACATAACTGCAAATATTTTCTGAATGAAAAGGTCTGACTGCCTGGATAAAGTGGTACATGTAGATTAGATGCCTGTCTCATAAATGCTGATTTTTAAATCAAGTTTATGCATCAGTGAACTACTTGATGCATACCTCCAGGTTTCATCTGAGTTCACCTCTGCATTTTAGAAAGAAACCATCTGTACCACAGTGTTTTTCAGAAGAGAATATTATAGTTTATCATGAACATCCACAAGCACTTCTAGGCATGCCTAATGAACAATAACCTGCTTTGGCAGAAGTTTATTAACTAGGATTTCATTATGTAGGTATTTATTCTGCTCTGCCTCCAAGGAAAGTTGTGATCTTTCTTTCTTTATAATAAAGTGGATTAGGCAGAGCAGGTAATGCAGTTAATCACTTGTCCTGATACATTAGACCTAATTTAAAAAGTAAAAATGAAAGTTTTCCAGTTTCCTAGGAGTTTTAATTCATACTTTTTCAGACACTCAGATTAGGCCAAGAAAAGGCCTCTTCGTGAAAATTAAGAGTTCCCTTGTGCTAAATGTAAGGAGGATTTTACTAAAGGGAAATGTGCGTGGCCCATGAAATTTACTCAGTTACTTAGCTGAGCAGAAACAAAACTGATGGTGGATTTTTCCTGTACTACATGCTGGATAATAACATGAGAGGACTCCATTTTTATTAAATAAAAATAGCTTTTTAATAAAGCAACTATTTACAGAGTGGTTTCAACTACAGCTTAACATTCTTAGCTATTTGCACAGAGACTGACTTCCTTGTGTCTTCTGAAAACGTTTCCCCTTTGCAATCCATGCTCTTACTTCCACACTCATTCCATGCTGGTTGCTGCTGGGGAAAGTGGCTGGTGGGCCTCTCCTTTTCCCTTCCCCTATGCTTCTGCTGCCTCTAAGTGGATGGGTATATGTATGTAGGCAAAATTCTGGTAGGGCTTTGTGCTTAGATGCCTTCTAGAAAACCCAAGCACAGCAGAAGGAGTGTAAGGAAGACATTTTCTTCCCAGCTGAAGGTGCACCAAAATGCAGGGCTAAGCCACTGCTATCTCTCCATGACAGGAATCAGAGACTGGTGCAAGACACATATTTTCCTCATGCTAATTTGAATTTCCCATATGTCCAAGCCATAGCCACCATGTGCACACAACTCCAAGAGGAATAATCTGTTTATAAAGCAGATTTGACCCAGCAGCATACTGCCATACTTTTGTAGCATGTGTGAATTTATTTGGGAGCCATTATAGTTGGCAGGCACTCCCTTACTATGGCGTATGGGGCTAGCTGTACATCTAGCCAGTATAGAGGAGGTTCTGCCACTGACTGGGAGCACACATGACACATGGCCATATGACACACAGATTGTGGCTGACCCAGCCGGGGATAGAGAGATTGCCCTTTACATGTTAAAAGATGTTGCAGCCTGCATACCTCTCCTGTGCTGCACCAGAGACTTGATGAGGCACAAGCTATCCATGGGAAAGGGCTGCTTCCCTCCATCCCAGCATAGGGCTGTGCCATTAAAAGCATACACTAGGCATTAAATATTTAATTGCATCACAGATGTTCATGGCTGTTTACAGGCACTTAAGACTATCTGCCCTCAGAAACTTACATAAGGCTTAATCCTACAAAGTGCTGTGTACTCTGGCCCTGATCCAGCAAAGCACATAAGCATATGCTTAAAAATTTTGCTTACTAAACAGAGAATTCTGAAAACATCAACACTGACATGGATTATAATCTTATGTTAAAAGGGGGGAAAAGAGAGGCGATGGAGAAAAAGAGACTACCATACGTTTATTTGTCCCTGATTGTGGGGACTTTTATCTGTGTTGTGAAATAACTCCTTCTATTTCTAAGGCTGTGACTCCTGCACCCAGGGCCAGCTCCAGGCACCAGCCCAGCAAGCAGGTGCTTGGGGCGGCCAAGGGGAAGGGATGGCACGTCGGGCTGTTCCGCAGCAATTCGGCGGCAGGTCCCTGTTGGAGGGAGGCACCTGCCGCCAATTCCCGCCGAAGAAGAAAGCGGTGCGGTGGAGCTGCCGCCGGAGTGCCGCCGATTGCAATTGCGATCGCGGCTTTCCCCCCCCCCCCCCGCTGCTTGGGGCAGCAAAAACCCTGGAGCCGGTCCTGCCTGCACCCTCACAGATGGGTGGAAAATGGGTTGGCAGGATATGTTTGGAGTCTTAATTCTGCTCCCTTAATACAGCAGCCAGCATAGGTGAGCCAACGGGAGTAAATGCATGAGGTAAAGTTCTTGAGCAACTTATTTCTTCGGTATTGCCAATGTGTGTGATTTTTATCATGCCTTTTGTGATATTGAGTGTTTTTCTTAAAGCCCCAGCTCTTGGATTACTATGTGAGAGTCTCAACTTTCATTTAAAAACAAAGTAAGTTTCCAGCGCTCATCATGTCATAGAACAGCTTGAGAACCTCACTGAGATGCACCTCAAAAGCACAGAAACCAAAAGACAAGTAAAGGGATCTGTGACGGTGCTGCCTGTGGGAGCCAGCTGAGGTCACTCAATCAGGGTGAACTTCAAACAAATTGGGGCAGACAAACCCCAAAAGCTGGTGGATATTCCAATACTAAGATTTACCAAGCCAGTACAGAACAGCTTCTATAGTACCTCACTGGTTACTTAGAAGTTCAAACAACACAGTTCCCTTAAAGTACCCAGCCTCAGGCCTTCATCCAGACACACCTGTCAGCTATGATGATGATTACTGAAAATCTTCTCTCTCATATAAAAGAAAAGGTTCTTCCAATCCCAAAGGATCAGCCACATACCATCTGAGGCCAAGTCTACACTATGGGCACTACAGCAGCATAACCTATGGTTCTGCAGCTGTGCTTCAGTTGCACCATTGTGTGTGTACACTTCCTACATTGACGGAGGATTTTTCTCTCAATGTAGTTAATCTGCATCTTTAATGGAGGAAGATGGAAATTGATGGAAGATTTTTTCTGTCGATCTAGACATGTCTACACTGGGGTTAGGCTGACCTAACTATGGCACTCAAGGGGGGGGGGGGGATTTTTCACAACCCTGAACAACATAGTGAGGGCTAAGAGTCTAATCTGCTACATAATTAAGCATGTGTTTACGGCCATATAAATCTGGCGACTCTCTCATCAATAGTCGGAGTTACTTGTTTTCTTAAGTGTTTTCTGGATCAAGGCCTAAGAGTGTAAAGCAGTTAAACTAAATCTCATTTCATCTTCCTTTAATCCTGTCGTACCAATAAACTTCTTTATTTGGGTAGTTCTCAGTCACATTAGTAATCTGACACCTATTGTAAAGCATGAAGCGTCTCTTTGGTGAACAAAACTGATACAGCTTTTGTGATGGAAATTGTTGCTTGCTTACTTTTCCTGAATGGAAATATTCTAGTAAATGAACAGTGACATTTTTGCCAGCACTTCTTTGGAAGCTGGTGGCTTGACTTTTACAAATATTTAGGTGTACAGTGTTTGAAGTCATCGTGATATAGTACATGGGAATGCACAAATCAAGATGAACAACTTATCCTTATAAGCTTTATTTTAATTAGAAAACAGTTTGTGTTAAAGCTCCAGATACTCTTACTTCTAAAAGCATGACTAAGCCTACTGATAGGTGTTGTTGAGTTAGTAGTTTTGAAGCAACTTCAGAAGGTCAGTTTGGGATCTTGTTTGTTTTTCAATGTATTCTATAACTATAAAATTAGGTAGGCTGTGTTGCCGGATAGTTTGGTGGTGCATATATTTCTGCACCAAGATCTCTTACAGATATTTCAAAATATGTACTTTTTTTATATTACAGAAGTAAGATCTTATTTAGAAAAACCTACTTGGTGAGCAAGCTCTTTAAAAATCTTTTTGGTCAAGTATTTTTAATTTTGCTAAAATAAGTTACAGCACAATAATAATAATGACCAATTTATAATAGAGTCAGAGAGTGTTGGTTATTTTTAAAAAAAGAAAAAATATCTCTCTGAGCTGTTGTTTGCTCTTTGAAATATGTGGTATCCCAGCTCAGTGCACCAAAGCACAGTGAGAATCTTGGTTTGCCTGGCTTTTTAGAATGAGACCTCTAAAACAAATGCTTTCCCATTTGACCCTACCAGCTACAAATAATGATTCCTGAACCTTTTTTATTTTTCTTGGATTGGTTACAGGTTTTTATTTATCTTCTTTGTTTACCGAACATCACCCATACAAGGCCATTTGTTTTTTGCCTCTCTCCTCCCTTTTTACACTTCACATCATATGACAGTAGGGCACAGGTCCTGTATCATGGGTCATAATTTATACATATATTTAAAATCTCCCTCTGTCTCTGAGATTCCCCACTGCACTGACATAGATCCCGCTTGCCCTCCCTGGTTTCAGTTCCAGTAAAGATACTTTACTGAAAAAAAGTCTTGTCTCTTACAGTGTTTTTTTTTTCTAGGCTGACTTTCACTCCTCTGAAACAATTTTAGCTGCTCCCTTCAGAGCAGGAGCATACCAGAGTGCTCAGATCTTGTCAGCAGTCTGTCTATTACACTGGGCTGAACCGGTTGGATAAACTCAGCACAAAGAAGCAAGGCTGAGATAGACACAGCCCTCACTGGTGACTAGAAAAGTGAGCTAGTGCTTCTCATGCAAGCCTAAAGAGTTTGAATGTTTCTGAGAGGCAGCTTTGCTGCAGATTCATTTAAAAAATATAGGCCAAATTTTGCTCGCAGTTAAACCCTTGCTACACAATTATCATCTCATTGGTCCACTGGGGGTACAGAGATGTAATGGAGGGCAGAATTTGACCCCAATAGTCTTTGCTACTAATTGGAGATATCCTATCTCCTAGAACTGGAAGGGACCTTGAAAGGTCATCAAGTCCCCTGTCTTCACTAGCAGGACCAATTACTGATTTTGCCCTGATCCCTAAGTGGACCCCTAAAGGATTGAACTTACAACCCTGGGCTTAGCGGGCCAATGCTCAAACCACTGAGCTATCCCTCCCTCCTGTTATTGAATGTTATTTGAAGATGCAAGATGGAAATTAATGAAGTCCAGATTTGAAACTGTACTTGGGCATCTTGAGGAGTGGGGGTGGGGAGAAATTAAAGATGATTTTGAGGAGGAAGCAAGATATGCCACATTTTCTGCTCAGGGCTTTTCGTCCAGCCTCTGGCAAAAGTTAATGTATCTCAGTCTGCTCTAACATATGCTCAGTTTCTCAGAGATCCAAAGGTCTGCCGCAGCATCTTAGAATAGTTGGAGTGCAGATTTAACCCAGGTACTCTCCCATGCCAGTAGCTGGGAGGGTGGGGATGGTAGCATGAAAAGCCAAAATCTTGACTGATAGCTCTAAAGTAATCTGAACACTTCATCATATTGGCAGGGTAATATCTGAGTTCAGATTATGAGATTCATTAGATGAATTTTTGGTCTTTTAAAAAAAAATCTATCTGACTCTATGCTCATTTTGAAACACCTAAAGAAGATTCTAAATTATGTAAAAAATGCTAAATTATTTATATCCAAATGACAGTCAGTGCAAGTACCCCAGCTGAGTTCTGACATCTCCTGCCTTACAGTGAAGATAGTTTGATTTCTGAAATGTGTGAAGCTGCTGCCTCTGTTTCCTGATTAACTTGTCTAATTTGTTGGTACTGATATTCTGTTTAATGGGCAATTCTTGCATAATACTAGTTATGCTATATATTGGCCCTGGACCTGAACCACATAGAATATATTTGCAACCTTCTATGTGTCACTCCAATTTTTCCCTTAGACTTTCTTCCACAAGTTGTGTTACAGTTCTAATACAACACATAGCAACTAGAGACATATGACATTCAGGTGGAAGAACTGGTTCTTTTGGTCCCCATTCTGTTTGGCATGCCCAAGTGATGCGGATGGGAGGAAGGGACAATAGGCTGTGTGAAGTATATAGCACATCTAAAAGTGCATGGAAAAGGAGCCAATGTACTGCCTCTTTCCCTTGTATGCTACCAGAGTTAGGGTTTTGCATGGGTTCATGGTGCAGGGAAAAGGAGAGTTCTGTAGGCTACATTGTAATCTCAAAAGATATCTCAGTATGTCTGGGTCATGGGATGAGCCAGTGATTAGGAGAAAATTGTAGGCAAGTGCATGTAAGCATCAACTAAATTATTCTATGACTTGTGACATGAATTCAGTGTTAATGACATTAGTACAATGCTTGTAATGTTAGTCATTTTTGTTGTAGCAGTCAGATGGACATAGATGTGAGGGGTCTTGGCAGGAGCAGATGTATGGGTAATTTTGAAAATTGTTTGAAAAGGAGAGGCAGCAGTTTAATTTGGCTCATACTGTGAACTGGAAATAGTGACCTACTGCAGAACTGATTGATTTAGTAGGAATTTGTCTCAGCTCTAAATTAGGCTGGGTTAGATGGTGGTAGTGGCCTGGACAAGTTAGTTTTCTGTATACAGCAGACTGGCAGTAAAATTAAATGGAGGGCCTGTGTCATAGCCTAGCAGGTCCCTTTAGGTTGGACTGGTGGTGCTTTGAGGGCCTTGTCTTAGTAGGAAAGAAGGTGTGTTCTTAGCTTGAGTGAGCTAACAAGGTAAGACTAGTGAAGACAGGCAGCTTGTAGTTTTCACACAAGTTAGTTGGCTGAGTAAAAGGACTAGACTCTCCCACTAAAAGCCTGTCCTGCCTTGGATTAGGAAGCAGTAACACTTTGTAAGGCCATCATGTATGAAATGTTAAAACTTCTGTTAATGTGTGTGTGTCATAGGAGCTATGTGCCACCATGCAGAAGTGGTAAAAGCAGCACAGGCACGTAAATTACAAATACAGCTAAAGCCTTAGTGCTATTAACACCGCCCCCCCTTTCAGATATTAAAAATCAGGAATAGGGGAAGGGGTGATATTAACATCAAATGAGGGGAAGACACAGAAGCTGGGGTGGAGGGTATCTGGAGGACAGGGGTGTGAAAGTTGGAGCAGGGGAGAATGGAGTGGAAGACGTGGCTGGGGGGGTTGAGACTGTCAGGCAGGGAAGGAAGCAGGAACAGACAGATCCTGTAGACTGGGGACCCAAAGTGTTTGCCAACAATCCAGCTGTTTGAACTGGCTGGAGGAAGGAACTGCAGCTGGCTGGTGAAAAGGGGTGGAGAGAGAAGGAGGCTATTGAGGGGAGAGGGGAGGAAGGAAAGGGAAACGACTGTACAGAAGTTGGCTATAAAGAGGGAGGTCTGAGTGATGTAATCCACTGAAGTACAGTAGCAAGCTGTTCCTGGCATGCCAGTAAAGGGTTTAAAAAGTAACTATGTTGTATGATCCCCATCAGATCACAACCCTGCACAGGTATGAAACAATACCCATGCAAAGATTAGAAGTTAGGGAAAAGCTGAAGTATTTGATATGATGCCTGGGAAACACCATGGAACTTCCTATAGAAAACACATCACAAGACAGGATTGCTGTAGGTAGCAATATAAACATATCAATAGCTGAAGCAGCTCTACCCACAACTAGTGTAGGAGTGTGGCATTTACATGGACCAAAAGGGGATTGGATTGATGGATTGAACAGCAGTGTGGACCAACATGTGTCCCTGTTATCCAGCTGCAGGCACACATGCTGGCCTATATAGGGTCTGCAAGTTTGAGCTTAGCCATACTAACTGTGCTGTGCCACATGTGTGCTGGTCAAAGGGTGTGCTGTGCCATACCCGTGATACGCCATGTATTTACATACTTTTTCATGGATTTCTGCTGCTCCTGGGCTGTCTTCCATGCAATGGCATTGTGTGGTCCTGAACCAATATGTTCCACTCATTATGATTCCATGGGGCCTGGGAGCGTGTGATGGCCAGCTGCTGCTGCATCTTGAAAATACCCACATTTACTGTATTGTCAGGAGAACAGACAGAGAAAGATATAGAGAAGTTCAAACTGTTGGGGAAAGTGGAAATCCTATAAACTTTTGAGTGAAAACGGTTCACCTTCAGCATCTGTATTTTTGGTTGTTACCCAAGTGTCGTCAAAAAAAAAAAAAAAAACACAACCAAACATTATCATGTAACTGTATTTTTGTTACTACTAGAACAAAACACTACATTTTTATATTGTCACCAAACCCCCTTGATATAAATAAAGCTCTGTGTTGTTCTGTGGGTACATCTTTATTTCTCTCTGTATTTCATAAACACTAAGAAAATTGGATCATTGCTTCATAGCTACTTCTATAGTTGGTTTTACTCTTTGAAGTCTTTCTTTCAAAGTTCTCTTTCAGACTGGCATCATCATGATTTAAATGCACCATTGACTTGATCTTACCACCATTGAAATGTACCTATTGACATTGATGGGAGCAGGATTGAGCCCATAGGCACAGTTAATATAGAACTTTTTTAAATGGTCTCATTGTCTAGTCTTACTACTTTTACTATTTGAAAGGGTAGCTTCAGTGAACCTCACAATATCATATTTTAGTTTAATGCCACCTTATTTGTAGAACTACATCAGTTTTAATTCTTTACCAAAACAACTTTTTTAAAGCTCTTCAAAAATGATCTGCCTGCAAACATTCATCAGAAACTGACATGCCATTCTGAGCTACAATCATTATTTCTTAGTGCTGTATGAGGGAGTTGGAATTTCTTGTCTGTGCTTAATATAGTATTGCAGAGTGTGGGCAATTAGTGAGCTGGTTCTGCACACTGACAAAGGAAATTCCTCTTAGTTTATTTCTGTTAAATACTGACATATTTCAACCTGTACTAAAAGAGAGGACAGTGGACAACAGCAAAGAGATCACAATCAAAACAAATGACTCATTTCCTCATAAAAGAACAACAGTACTGAGTATTCTTCACACAATGGCCCAGAACACTTTGGTAATGCCGTTGCAAGCTGTAGCGTTCGAGCCATTATTGTAGATTTCTGTCATGTTTTAAAGCAGTGTAGGTAGGACCTTATAAAGTAACAATGATTGTGTGATGAAGGCATAGGACCTTGAGTCCGAAAATCTGGGTTCTGTGCCTGACCCTGCAGCTGACTATCTGCACAACCTTCCTTAATCACTTAATTTTTGTCTCAGTTTCCCCATTTGTCAAACACGGGTAATAATAGTGATTTCGTTCAAGGGGCACTCTGAGGCTTAATCCATTGATGTCTGTAAACTCTTTGAATGGAAGTTGCTCTATAAACGCATTCCTCTATTGTTTGCATGCATTATTGTATTGTATTATTAGAGTTGTTGAAACAGCTATGAAAAAAACAGCATGCAGAACAAGCAGAAGATTTTCCTTTTTCCCTGAGATTCTTTACCAGCCTTTGTGTTTGTTTGTTTTGTCTTGAACCAGTGCTGCCAGCATGAATTCCTTAGGGTAGTGTCTAACAAAGATCATTCCCCTGGTGGCTCATTTGTCATCCTCTTGGCTACAGTAGGAAGCTTTAGCTCCCACAAAGCCTTGTTTCCCGTGTTCAAACAAAACTGTTTAGGTGCTGATTCTGCCAGCCTGGCCAAGAGTCCAGTCTGTGGAAGTTGGGAGGGGGGCGCCTCGAAGTGCACAGTACCTGAGTGAGTCCTGCTGGCATTCTAACCTGAATGCTGCAAAGAAAGCAGGAAGAAAGCAGAGGGAGAGAAAGCCAGTGACATGAGATGACCGCACCTCGTCCTGCATATAGGCGCGCGGGCTGGGAGAACGAGCTGAGCCCACCCCATAGTGAGTGACCATCCAAGCTCCTTCTCCCCCGCAGGGTGGTCCCAAGGGGGACGTGCGCGCTTGCTTCCCACAGGTGGATGCTCGTGCCGGTGCCTCTGACTCCCAGGTGCGGCAGACGGGGCTGGCGTGGCTCGGGAACTGGCTGGAGCAGGGGGACGCGCGTTCCCTGCTTGGGGAGCCGCTGAAGTTTGGCCAGCCAAGGAAAGGGCCGGTCACAAGGGGAGGGGCCGGGGGAGGTGTCTCCCTCCCGTTAGACAAGCTCGCCTGGATTCAGCAGCCAGCAGCTGTCACCTCCGCTCCTCTGGGGAAGCCGCCTGCACCCCAGGGAGGAGGCAGCGCGGCTCCTGTCCTAGAAGCCACCGTGGGGCTTGTTAAGTGTTCCCCAAAGGTGGCTGCTGGAGAGGAGGCGGAGCTGAACTAATGCCAGGGACCGTGGCGGCGGCGGCAGCAGCTCCAGCCCCTTCACTGCACCAACCTGCGGGCTGGCTGGAGAGAGAGCCCAGCCCCTCCCTCTTCAGCAGCAGCGGAGCAGCCGCCGCTACCACCTCCCCGCCCCGGCTCTCTCCGGCCCAGGGTCCCAGCCAGTGCCGCGAGAAAGCGCCTTGCGCTGCGCCCGCTCCGGACTGCAGCTGCCTGCCGGCGGGGGCAACAAGCCGCAGCTGCATCTTGGAGCATCTGCTGTCCTGAGTCCTCCTGCTCCCCTCCCAGCTCCCCCCTCCACACCTGCAGCTCTTCTTCCCCTCCCCCTCCCTTCTGAATTATTTCTCCTCCTCCCTCTTTTCCTCCCCCCCCACCACCTGGTGCCTCCTAATTCCTTGGTTTCCTCTGGTTTTCCTTGGACTCTGCCTTGTCATGTCAAGATGGAAGTCAGGCATGACTGGCTCGCCTCTTCCCCCCACGAGGGCTTCGAGCAGCTGAGGCTGAAGAGCCGCCCCAAAGAGCCATCCCCGAGCCTCCCCAGAGTAGGTGCCAACTTCTACAGCACTGTCAAGCAGCAGGACTTCAGTGCCAGTGTCTGGCTGAGGAGGAAAGACCAACTGGAGCATGTAAGCCAGCTTCTGATTCCCTTCTTTCCTTTCCCTGCTGGGTCTCCTCCAGCAAAGCCCAGGGAGGAGTGAGGTGTGAGCTTCAGTGATCTGTTGGCGAAATTCCCAAAGGGTAGAGGAGGAAAGAAACTAGCCAAAGGTCCCGAAGCGGCCCACCGAAGTAAACAGCCTGTTGGAATATATTCCCCAAACCGCTGTGTAAAATGTGAGTGGGAAAGTTATGTGGAGCCTGAGAAGTTATTAAACATCCTTGCATTATTTCCCAGCCTCCTACAAACTGAGCACTGAGAGTGGAGATGTATTGGGAAGGTGGCACTGGGGCTCACTGCTGTGTTGGCTTGTAATTGATCTAATATAGACCTAGGACTGTTTAAAAGAAAACATTAGTCTAGATGTGATTTTTCTCTTCCTACGTGGGGCTTTAAAATGTTAACTCTGTGTAGAGTCCAGGAGGTTTCCCTGAAGGATCAATTCCTGCAGCAGTATTATATGACTTAAGGATGTGTCTTTGGGGCCACAGCAGATCTGATGCTGGGGATGGCTGCAGTGAATATTTCATGAGGTTTTGAAGTGCTTGTAAGTAGTGCTGTGATTCATATGTTTTAAAGCAATGTTGTTGTTTTGCTTTATGTAACTTTTAAAAGCAAGGAACGGAGTTGAAATAAATGGCATGCTTTTTAGATGAAGCTCATAGTTAGTATGTAGTACAAGCAAAATAAGGAGATAGACGCATATAGATAGCGAAGCAAAAGAGACTGAATGGGTTTACATATTGCAACAGACTGTAAATTATTCACCAATGGAAAGGATGGGAGACAGTGACATACAGTTAAAAATGACTGAGATACATAGAAAAATATTACATTTGATGTAAGCCATGTTAGGGTTTATTTCAGGTAGAAATCCACTTATTAAAAGCATAACGGACCTATTGTTGCATGAAAATTATAGATAGTACATTAACACCTGTTTAAGATGAAACCTGAAAAACAACTAGTAGATAAGGTGTTAAATTTCCTTTCCACCAAATTGTATAATATAAAAATATTCCTTTTTAAGTACTTGTACCTGTTAATGAAATATTAAATATAGGTTGTGTTTACAATTCTACTAAAATCACAAGAACTGATGAATTGCTGGAAATAGAATTCAATATTTCTCAAAATATTTGAAATGTTCTGCATACCTTACTACACATCTCCCTGATTCTTCACACTAACAACAAGGCTTCACAGTAGTAAGCTAGTAAGCTGAGTGTTTTCCCATTCTGAGTCAAAAAGAAAGGTCATTGCTTTATCTCAGGAGGGCTGAGTGTTAATACATAAAAAGCACAGAAATCTAACTATTGGGTTTGTAACTGGTTTTACATGTAACTGGTTCTACGTGTTGATTGTCTTTTGCCAAGACGTAACACTACTACCCCATCTATAATCAAACAACACATAATTAGACACTGTTCTGGTATCTGAACATTAGCATGCCCAAATATATATAAAATACATTTAAAAAAAATTGTCCCATAGTATGGCCTAGGATGAGCTAAATAGACCTTACTTGTTTGAAAAGAACAAGTGGATAGCCCCCACCCCTTTTTTTGTGTGCTTATTTATTATAAAGTCTGAACTTGGCATAGTAATCTGAAATAGAGCTGCAACATCAATGTGAAAAGGTTTCCTGTAACCATACATATGAATGTATGTCCTTTGGGAGACTACATTCTCATTTGAGCCAGCTATTTCATTCCCAGAGCGCATTTGAACGATGTTAAGAAAAAATAATTGGAACATGGATATTCCTTGCACACAATGAAATATTTGAGTACACATTTAATGGCTATGTTTATTATGAATAGATTGCAGTATACTGTATGTACCAAGTGTATACATGTAAAGTACATACTTTATTTTTATGATTTAGGATAATTTTAACACTCATGAGTGGTGGACTAGAGACTAGGGTGACCAGATGTCCCGATTTTATAGGGACAGTCCCGATTTTTGGGTCTTTTTCTTATATAGGTTCCTATTACCCCCCCACCCCCATCCCGATTTTTCACACTTGCTGTCTGGTCACCCTACTAGAGACACAAATTGTTACATACCTCACCTCAATGAGTATTTAATCCCAAATTCATGTGTTTATTGTTTATAAAATACCTGGTGCCATGTAATTATTGTCTGTTTTTAAAGAGGTGGTTAGTGCTTACTTAGCCTTTTCTGCCCCCCCCTTTTTTTCTTTTTCTTTTTTTTTTTACAAAGGGTAATACTTTGAGTTGCATCATTTTTAATGGCCTGTTCACTCATGTAGTGATGTTTCTGATTGAGATAGGATACTGTAGGTATACATGCTGCATGATGTAGATGGAGAATATATGTAACATTTTAGTTTGCCACTTTCTTCTGATACAATCATGCTATTTAATCTGTGCTAAGAAAATCATTCCATTTAGGAATGAACATACTTATGTAAACCATCTATAGCTTAAAGCAAAATAGATATAAATAAAATTGATACATACAACAATGGCAGATGCAGGTAAAGGAAGATTATATAAACACAGATATGCACACACTCACTCTGGCGACATAACATTTATTTAAATAATGCTTCCAATAGAGTTATAACATTTATTTAAACTGATTTCAATGGAGTTAGGGCAGGGATGAAGTTGTATAATATGTTATACCTTACTTCTAGAAAAATTGCTGTAGATCCCAAGGATATTGTATATTGACTTCTTCGGGTTACCAGCAAGATTTATTGACCAGAGAAGTTTCATTGAAGTCAATATTTATCTTAAGAGGCAGAAAAACAACTTAATGGAATTATGAAGTAAATATATGTGTTACTCAGAAATACTTATAAAACTCTTATGGTTATCAATTTCAAAACTGTAAAAGTTTTTTCTTTTAAACTAAATTGTAAAGTTAGAGGTACAGAAAACAAAATACTATAAATATCCCAAGCTTTATATGGAACTCACGGCAACCCATCAGAAGGTACTCATTTACAGTTCATCTGATTTCTTAAGTGACTTCTTGTTCCATCTCTTACCACTACTGTCTGATCTCCAAGGAGATAAAGCTCTAGAAACATATTGCTGACTTGACTTCTTTTACATTAGTCTGGATTTCCTTCTTCCAAGCTGTAATGATATAGATTATGTTACTGTTAATTTGACAATTTTTCAAGTCACATCAGATTTTAAAACAAGTCACTCATATTCTGTTTCTTGGCTAATGACCAAGTACAGCAAGTACCTCAGCACATGCCTAAATTTAAGCAATTTAAGTCCTATTAAAGCTTAAAGTTAGACTCATGCTGAAGTACCTGGCTGAACTGCGGCCTAAATGCATCAATACACTGCATTTTAATGGGTCAAAATGACATAATGCTAGTTTATAGTTTAAAAGGGGGGATTTTTCCAAATGAAGACTATAATCAAAGAACCTTGTCTTATGGGACAAGGTTCTTAAATCCGTATTAGAGATATTTCAATTCAGAATCAGGGTGTAATGAAATCCCTCACATTCTAAGTATCTGGTTTAGTCATTTTCTAATGCCTCTTGTGAGATTATTGGCCTGGTAAGTGACACAACTGATTGAAGACTTGTCTGAAATCCTTAGATCTCTTCTTTGTATAAGTATTCTTTTTAATGGAAAAGGGTCCCCTTTGCCTCCATCCCCTATTTTATCTTTTCAGTGAGATTTGAGATGGAGTAGGGAGGGGAGGAAGATAAATGTTGTGGGTGACCTCTGAAAGTCCTTAGTTGTGCTGATAACTATCTGCTGTTGGGTTAAGTCATGGCAGTTCTTCATATTCTCTCAGCAACCTGGTTCCCTCGGTAACAACAACAGAATATATTTATGCAGCTCCCTCCATATGGGCATTGCAAGGTGCTTTAGAATAAAACCTGTTTAAAATGATCAATTTTTAAACCAGACAAGAGCAACTTGAAGGAAATGTTTCTTGAATGTTTTTTTAAAATGTGTAACAGATTAGAAACTGAAACTAGAAACGTAGTTCTACAGTTGTGAAGTATTATGGAGTCACCCTAATTAAGGGTGCATCAAGGTTTGCACTTAAAGCAGGGGTTCAACCTCATTGTTTTGTATGATAAATACAGTGTTTCCTTTTTTAAATATACACATGTAATGGTGAACAAAGACTGCATTTTCTAATGATTTAGAAATAAACTTGTTAATTATTTTTTGGGTTAAAATTTAATTAAAAATGGGCCTCAACAGTTTTTGTCTTCAGATTATAACTTTTTTGGGGGGGGCCTGGTAGCTAAAGAGCCATTGTCCCCAGGGAGCCAAAAATCCTCTCTTGCACACACATACATGCATTAACACTACAGCTCTTGATTAAGCTACAATAAAAAACAAAGAACACAAACAACAGCAAAACATTAGGTTGTAATTAAGCAAAGTTAATAACAATGGCTGTATCATCTTTCTACAGTTTTACTCAGAGCTAGATCAGTGGCTCAAGTCATTCTTAAGTTATGTAATTGTGACATCGGAGGTAACTTACCCAATCATCACTATTCCGTTAATTTGCATGCTGCAGTTTTATTGGCTGCAGGGAGGGAATTGTGTGGTAGGTGATGGGCTCAGAGTTCCAACTCGCTAACACTAAGCCTTCAGATGTTTTGCAACACTGTGGCTGAGACATACACACAGAGCTAAGAAACTAATATTTCTCTTAAGTTTCATGGCCATCACAAAATTTAAATACTTTACATTAGGCTACATTTCACCTCTATATTAGTTGAAATTTGACCTTGACAAATTAAATTTTAATGATTGTAAAACTATTTAAAATTTTCTTTTAAGCAACTGTTTGTGTCTAACATCTGTCATTACATAGCAAAGTACATGCAATGGAAAACTAGGCAATTCATAAGCAAACTACTTTGAGAGATCATTAAGATAACATCAACAACACTTATTAAAACACATTCAAATGAATAACAGCATTCTTCATCTAAGGGACCGATGACATATGCATAACAATAACACATCACATGTTAACACATAAGGGGAATGAAGGTCCTAACTCTGATTTCTGAGATATATCACATCACAAAGCAGGAAATTCAGAGCTACAGTAATCCACAATAACTGTGACTAGGACTCAAACAAAGTAAATTCAATACCCAACAATAGATTGTAAAGGTGTCAAAAGAATTCCATGGTTGGTAGTGACAGTGGCTGGAAGGCATAACAAAAGTAAGAATGGTAAAGATCCTGAATCAGCAGAATCCAATAAATCATTACACTCCTTCCCAAAGGAGCTTCTGTGCTGTGGTGAGCTCTACAACGTGACTTGTATTTTACATGAGTTAAATGGAACAAGATGAATTTGTATCAGAATGTAAATTACTTTTTCAAGCACTTTAGATTAAAAAAAATGAAGTGGAAATCAGGCAAATATTAGACAGTTGAGAAAGTTGCAACAAAGGAACTGTTAACGCTTGTATAAGGTTAGGTGGAATATTGCCAGGTTCCAAGGAAGAACTGACTCAGTTGAATAAATGGTATTCAACTAAGAGAGAATTCAGGAAGCTCGTAGACAGTTTTTCTCCCAATATTTGGAGCTTATTCATGAAACAATTGCAGCTCTTATATAGGGTTACCATATTTTGTGCCTCCAAATGGAGGACACTCCAAGGCCCACGGCCCCGCCCCTAGCCCCGCCCACACCCCTGCCCAACCCCGCCCCCTCCCCAAAGTCTCCGCCCCCTCCCCTGCTTCCCGCAAATATTTGATTCCCGGGAAGCCTGAAGCAGGTAAAGGGGGTGTGGGGGGAGGAGGCGCGGCCCAGGCTGGCCCCCCGGCGTTTCCAGCCTGGGTCAGCTCGGGCCCTGGGGTGCCGGCCCCGGCCGACCACCCCCGGCCCGCCCAGCACTGCCGGCCCCCGGCGGCCCGGCAAACCCCCGGCTCCCCGCGGGCCCGGCTGACCCCCGGCTCCCCGCCGGCCCGGCTCCCCGCGGGCCGGCTGATGCGGCTCCCCGCCGGCCGGGGTCCCCGCCGGCCCGGCCGACCCGGCTCCCCGCGGGCCCGGCTCCCCGCCGGCCCGGCCGACCCGGCTCCCCGCCGGCCGGGGTCCCCGCGGGCCCGGCCGACCCGGCTCCCCGCCGGCCCGGCAGACGCGGCTCCCCGCCGGCCGGGGTCCCCGCCGGCCCGGCCGACCCGGCTCCCCGCCGGCCGGGGTCCCCGCGGGCCCGGCCGACCCGGTTCCCCGCCGGCCCGGCCGACCCGGCTCCCCGCCGGCCGGGGTCCCCGCGGGCCCGGCCGACCTGGCTCCCCGCGGGCCCGGCCGACCTGGCTCCCCGCCGGCCCGGCCGACCCGGCTCCCCGCCGGCCGGGGTCCCCCCGGGCCCGGCCGACCCGGCTCCCCGCCGGCCGGGGTCCCCGCGGGCCCGGCCGACCCGGCTCCCCGCCGGCCCGGCCGACCCGGCTCCCCGCCGGCCGGGGTCCCCCCGGGCCCGGCCGACCCGGCTCCCCGCCGGCCGGGGTCCCCGCGGGCCCGGCCGACCCGGCTCCCCGCCGGCCCGGCAGACGCGGCTCCCCGCCGGCCGGGGTCCCCGCGGGCCCGGCCGACCCGGCTCCCCGCCGGCCCGGCAGACGCGGCTCCCCGCCGGCCGGGGTCCCCACGGGCCCGGCAGACGCGGCTCCCCGCCGGCCGGGGTCCCCCCGGGCCCGGCCGACCCGGCTCCCCGCCGGCCGGGGTCCCCCCGGGCCCGGCCGACCCGGCTCCCCGCCGGCCGGGGTCCCCGCGGGCCCGGCCGACCCGGCTCCCCGCCGGCCCGGCAGACGCGGCTCCCCGCCGGCCGGGGTCCCCCCGGGCCCGGCAGACGCGGCTCCCCGCCGGCCGGGGTCCCCCCGGGCCCGGCAGACGCGGCTCCCCGCCGGCCGGGGTCCCCCCGGGCCCGGCAGACGCGGCTCCCCGCCGGCCGGGGTCCCCCCGGGCCCGGCCGACCCGGCTCCCCGCCGGCCGGGGTCCCCGCGGGCCCGGCCGACCCGGCTCCCCGCGGGCCCGGCCGACCCGGCTCCCCGCCAGCCGGGGTCCCCGCGGGCCCGGCCGACCCGGTTCCCCGCCGGCCGGGGTCCCCCCGGGCCCGGCCGACCCGGCTCCCCGCCGGCCGGGGTCCCCCCGGGCCCGGCCGACCCGGCTCCCCGCCGGCCGGGGTCCCCGCGGGCCCGGCCGACCCGGCTCCCCGCCGGCCCGGCCGACGCGGCTCCCCGCCGGCCGGGGTCCCCGCGGGCCCGGCCGACCCGGCTCCCCGCCGGCCGGGGTCCCCCCGGGCCCGGCCGACCCGGCTCCCCGCCGGCCGGGGTCCCCCCGGGCCCGGCCGACCCGGCTCCCCGCCGGCCGGGGTCCCCCCGGGCCCGGCCGACCCGGCTCCCCGCCGGCCCGGCCGACCCGGCTCCCCGCCGGCCGGGGTCCCCGCCGGCCCGGCCGACCCGGCTCCCCGCCGGCCGGGGTCCCCGCCGGCCCGGCCGACCCGGCTCCCCGCCGGCCCGGCTGACCTCCCGATTTTCCGGACGTGCCCGGCTTTTGGGGATTTCCCCCCGGACGGGGATTTGAGCCCCCAAAAGCCGGACATGTCCGGGAAAATCCGGACGTATGGTAACCCTATCTTATAACAAATTTCCATTTAGCATAGGAGCCTGATCAAATGCCCATTGGACTCAGTTGAATGAATTCTATTGACTTCAGTGGGCTTCAGCTCTGCCCTAGAAGACTAGTGTTTTGAAAAAGGGTAATTTGGATGCACCTCTCTACAGCAGTGATACCGGAGAAAGATGCTACCCCTTGATGCTCTTCCCGAAGCAAAGCACATTTGTGCAGTTTTCATACTGCAAAAAGTCTGATTTTTTTAAATTGTTGAATGCTATTTTGCCTCAAGATATCACTCTCTTTGGAGACCACAAAACAGAGGTAACCAAGGAAAGTAATGATGCAGGGAAAAAGCCAAAGAACACAGAAGTATGGTAGCTGTTTAACAGTGCAAGGAAATACTACATAACCTTTTAAGATGGAAAATGGGAAAACTTCTTTATTCAGTTAAAATTGCAGAGCGAATTTAAAGTGATGTCCTTGGGGGGTGGGGGGGAAACGTACTCACTGGAGTAGTTGTTATTCATGCAAGTAGTCCCACTGTTTCAAGTAGTCAGAATATAATTAGCCCGGCTGTCATTTGGTTAGGTTATTCTCCTAGTCTTACAAAAAGTTCCCTGTGATCTTGAAATCACAGTAAAAAGCCTTTAATTTACAATTAAGGTACTACATTGAGATCTGTGGATGTAAAATAACATTGTTAAAATATTGTAGTTATAAAAACAGATGATGTGAGACAGAAAATTCAAAGCTAAAGTTAAACTGTTTGAAAGTCAAGTGATTGTAGTTGTATTTAAAGAAACCTACACATCAAACTGTTTCCAACACCAGCCTTTATTGTTTTCCCCTTTCTGTGGCTTATCCTGCACTTGCTAATGGTAGAACCCTACAAGTTGCCATATAGAAGAAACTTAAGTTCCTAAATTGTAATTAGGTTGTCTTAAAAAGATATCAATGCATAACCTTAATCAGTTATAACAAAGCTCTTAGAAATTAGAGAATTTTCATTCAAAGAAAAGAAAACTACAATTTCTAAAGTGGTGGTTCTATTTTTCCTAATACTAAATTTTTTTCTAACGTTTTTTTTAAAATTAATTTTCAGTATCAATTTTCTTGGAAAAAGTCGTCCGTATAAAGAAAAATCTTAATGCCTTTATTTAGAATGGTTGCCATTAAACAGTCAATATTTAAGTATCAGGGGGTAGCTGTGTTAGTCTGGATCTGTAAAAGCAGCAAAGAGTCCTGTGGCACCTAATAGACTAACAGACATATTGGAGCATAAGCTTTCGTGGGTGAATACCCGCTTCATCGGATGAAGAGGGTATTCACCCACGAAAGCTCATGCTCCAATACGTCTGTTAGTCTATAAGGTGCCACAGGACTCTTTGCTGCTTAGTCAATATTTAGCTACTGTTAACATGTAGTGGTATCTGACACAGTGAAATTATTTCCTATATTAAATAAGGGGGGAAACTGTGGGATCTTGTATCCCACTGTTTTGAAAAATGCTGATTTAAAAAAAAAAATTAACAGTAGTGTCTCTCAATTAATCCACAACTCAACCTGGATGTATTCAATAGCCAATAAAAATGTAAGTAGAATAGACTTACACATGAACATACATGGCTGTAGCAAACTGGAGCCCAAACACCAGGATGTAAAGATGAGCTGCTGGGGAGCATATGAAAAATATGTCATGGTTGCAAAGCTTAGAAGCTCCACTAAGCAGAAGTTCTGACAGCAACCCTGACCCTATAATAGAGTTTACAAACTCTGCAGGGGACTGAGCCTTGACTTTCTGCTTCTGCTCCCTTCTGCTTTTCATCTGATGCCCTTCAGTCAGCATACCAGGTACTAACTCCAGGGCAGAAACATGCTTAAGCAGTAAATTGAGATGAGTATTAACATCTCTGGCATAGTGGACATTAAGGCACTGATCCTGCAAGGGATTTTAGCATGTGCTTTGATCCTGTGAATAAGTAATCCCATTGAAGTTCAGTTAAAC
Source organism: Chrysemys picta bellii (assembly GCF_011386835.1). Lineage (NCBI taxonomy): Eukaryota > Metazoa > Chordata > Testudines > Emydidae > Chrysemys > Chrysemys picta. The sequence continues at coordinate 138,817,506 of NC_088793.1, read as the reverse complement.
AATGTGCATACTGCTGATGTTTTCACAATGTCTTCTGGTCAGAAGTTTTATATGAAAACTCTGTTCCCTTAACTGGTCTTCATTGTATACTGATACAAATACCTTTTCATAGTGAGAGAGGCACAGACGGGGCACCAAGAGAATTTATCAAGAGCGATTACATCAAAGTACAGATGCAGGCTAAACCCTGTTTATGTTGAGCTGATAGGATCATTTCACAAGGTGGAATCACTGCAGGCATGCTAAAATATTTACATAACACTGTACAGAACATTTTGTGTGTTAGTAATGCTACGGAGTCCTAATCTTTTGATACAGTACAGTGTAGTATCATAATTTAGCTCTAGAGATAATACTTGAACAAGTATTTTAATAACATTTCAGTAGTTTACTGTATGTAGATTGATTGATTGATTCATTAATTCCCCTCTGGCAAAGTGTAATTTTATATTGCTGTGCAAAAACATAGCAGTTAGTACCTGAGTCTTTAATCAAAATATTACACCTGTGTTTGAGAATATATGGATTTTTGTCTTCTAAAACTTTAACACTCATTTAACCTCTTAAAGGTCACAATAAATACGCTCATGTTTTTTATACAACATGCAAAAAATTTAAATTCTGTATATGTAAAATATATATGTGTGTATATAGTACACACATGTGAAAGTGTAATGATATTATTTGCAGTGCTGTTATAGCCAGGTTGGTCCCAAGAAATTAAAGACAAGGTGGGTAGCAGTGGATATATGTCTGCAAGTTTTGCACCTTTGTTTTGGTGCCACTTTGAGTTGGTGTGTTCTGGTCTGTGGGGAATAGTGTTGCCAATTTTGGTTGGACTTATTCCTGGAGGTTTCATTACATGATAAACCTTTAATTCCTGGAGGATTGGCAATCCTAGTGGGGAGCTTGTTTTTGAAGATGAACTTGGAGATGTTAGGGGGTTGTCTGAAGGCCAGAAGAGGGGGTTTGGGAAATATTTCCTTCAGTATGTGGTCCCTGTTGAGCATGGTTTGTAATTGTTTAATGGTATCCCATATGGGTTCTAATGTGGGGAGGTAGGTGACAACAAGGGGTGTACAGTCGGACGTTTTTTCCCCCTGTATTGAAGCAGGTTCTCTTGGAGTAGTTAGGTGGCTGTTCCATGATGCAATCTACTTCTCTGGGGGGTGTCCTTGTAAGTGTGTTAAGGTGTATATTGCAGATTTTCTCCTTGGTACATAGTGTGTGGTATTTGAGTGCCTGGCTGTAGATAACTGAGTTCTTGGTGTGTTTGGGATGGTTACTGGACAATACTCAGATATGCCCACCCGCCAAAGTCATCATCAAGCTCGTTCATTTCATCCTCACCCATAAAAATTTTACAATGGGCACTAGGATGGCTCCCCAATATGCCAATCTCTTCATGGGCCACCTTGAGGAAGAATTTCTGGGCAAGTGCATCACAAAACCAGTGATATACCTGAGATACATTGGTTACATTTTCATCCTCTGGACTGACAACCTAAACTCCTTCATAGATTTCCACCACAACTTCAACCATCACCACCCATTCATCAAACAATTTCTAGAACACTCCCATGCCAGCATCAACTTCCTGTACACCACCATCAGCTTCAGCAATGGAAACCTACAGACAACTATACACAAGAAATCCATGGATCACCGCACCTGTCTTCACAGATCCATGGATCCTACACATGTCTGTCGCAACATGGGGTGAACCTCATCCAGTGCACTAAATATTCCAATAACTATGTGGGTGAAACAAGACAATCACTACATCTTCAAATGAATTCACACAGAAAAATTACACAAAACAAAAACACCATATCACCCAGGGGCAAACACTTTTCACAAAACAATCACTCCACATCTGACCTCTCAGTCCTCATCCACAGAGAAAACCCACACAACATCTTCTAAATTCATAATTCTGATAGACACCAAAAATCCTGGACTCAATAAAAACAGTCCTATGACTGCAGAGGTGTTAACTACCCACTTCGCCTTGAATGGTCTTTTGCAACATGTGTTAACTACTTATGGTAAAAAATCTCTTCCACCTTGTATTTAGCTGTTACATTGAGGACTTTTCCTAGATCTGAAGAACTCCATGTAAAACTCAAAAGCTTGTCTGTTTCACCAACAGAAGTTGGTTCAATAGAATTACCTCACCTACCTTGTCTCCCTAATAATATTATGTCTGTAAAGTGGAATATAAATGGACACTTAAATCAGTTGTGCAATTTCCTTGCTAAAAAGCACGAGTTGCAAATATGTTACGGAAGGCCTTATTTCTGGTTTCTGATTGAGCTAAGGCAATGTAATCAACAGCTTGTTTCCTTATTTATGTAGTTATTGTAGATCATAAATATCAATGATGCTATTCTAGTTTCTGTAGCTTTATGCATTTCACTATTTTTCTTTCTATTTACAATAAAAACATTTAATAGAATAATAAAAAACAAAGACTTGCTTCTAATAAGGTGAGGGCAATTCAATAACTTCCTGCCATTCTGATAAATTGGACATTCTGAATTTCTCAAAGGGGCTTTATACGCTATTCAGAGTGGAAATATTAACATATAGTGCTGGGAAGAGGACTGCAATATTAGCTAGTAATGAGTCGATCAGTAACTCGTTTCCTGCACTGATTTGATTTGACATATTTTATGTATCCTTAAATAGTAAGTGGACAGTGGGGGCCTGATCTTGGTTTGGGTCCAGAGGTGCTATGATAATACAAGCTAATAATAATGAACGAATGTGCATTTCTGTTTTTAATACGTGACAGACATACAGTGAATGAGTTAGACATCTCCGTCATCAACTCTTTTAATCATGGTAAAGCCTATCTTTGTAGCACTTTAAATTCATTGCACAGTCACAGGAATCATGCAGCTCTCGAATGGTCCCCCTAAATCTGCTTCTCCCCAAGCAGTATTATTTTGCTTGGGGAGAATGAGTCACTGGGGTCTCTGGTGAGCCATATCCTTTGGCACTTCCTACACTCAGCACTCTGGCCAGTTGCTGACCTGATAGAGCACTATAGAAGGGAGCAATTTGAGAGCAACCTTCCTCAGCTGCCCAGTCACTCATTTCTTGATCCTATACCCATTGAGGTCAAGTGGTGCAAGATTACATTTTCAGAACAGCCCCACAGGAGAAGAGAAGTAGTCATGTGTGCTCATTGAGGGTCTTAGTAGTTCAGCCACTACTGAACTGGGGTAAAGGATGTGGCTGCAGAGTCCAATTGCCTTGAACCAGTGTAAAAGGGATGGGGGAAGAATCCAGCTGACTGAAGTCCTCATCTCTGGCCCTGTTCGGTTCTAGCTTTCTGGACCATCAAGTCAACAACTAGAGTCAGTGGCTTGAGAAGACCTTCTATACCCCACTCCACTGCTTCAGCATTACAGCCTCTCCAGCAAATTATTGTAAGGGATGGGAAGGACCCTAATATGAGGAGCATCAGGTGTAAGTCTGGCAGGCAGGGGCAACATAGAAAATGGAATGGGAACCCAAACAAATTCAGAGGGAGAAGGACAGAGACTCAAATGTCAGGATGGGGGACAGAGAAGAAGGTGGTAGGGAGAAAACTGCTTTATTTTCAGATGGGTACATTTTCATTTCTTTCAGCTGCCATTGCAATTCGCTATCACTGGTAATTAAATTTGTAGCCAAACAAAGCTGAGAAATAAAACCTGACTTGACCATTTTTTTTCACTCCCTTCCCCCACTGAAAAAAAATAATTTCCTATTAGAAAGTGTATTTGGAGAAAAACCTCACCCACCAAAAATTAAATGGGGATTCTTTCTTTCTCTAATTGCTGAATTCTTCCATTTTCATGTTTGATGCTCTTTTAAGTGTAAATGTGCACCTGCTTAAATATTGCTTAAGCCAGAAATCCAAAACAAATAACAGATGCACTATTGTCTCTGGGGGTGAATCAGTTATGTGATCAAATTAAGGAATAAACCTGGATATAGGGGTTTGAATGTGAGTGATGTATTAAACAAAGCTAATGGTATTGCCAAAATCTGTAATTCCAAAAAGGGCAATGCTATAGCATCCCCTTAAGAAACACACTCCATATAGGGTATGTTGTTGGTATCCATTTGCTAAATTGCATTTATCATGTGCACCTCTGGCTGCTTTACCAGTACTCTGCCCATTAATCCATCTCTGCTGGGACTGCAATAATTCAGAGATTTCACACCCTGAGTAGCTTCAAACAGCCATCATACTCTTCTGTGGCAGGCTGAGCTTTTAAAAAAAAAAATTTTTTTTAAGGAAGTGTTGTTCTTTCTCTCAACTGTCTAGTTTCCTCTCTCACATCCAAAATTATATTTGTTCCAAGGCTCATGATAGACAATGGTCAGTCCCAGACCAGTTATGGATTTGAGGTACAATATCTCCTGACCCATGTGGTGCTGGAAATTCTATGGAAAGTCTTTCCAAGGGGAAACACAGCTCTTGCTTCTAGATTTGGTAAGTCATGAGCTCATGAAGTTAATATTTACAACACTGTAAGAGATTTAACTAAAAGTTTTAGAGGGTAATAAAATGTATTATTTTTCCTTTCTCTACCTAGGTCTAGGTTGACTGCATACATTTTCGTAGGAATAAAGGACAATTGTATAAATATCATGGGACAAAGTTCTTTAAACCCTGCAATCTTTTGTCTGTGGTTCCAAATCATCTGGATCAGAGTGTACCATCATGTGTATGATTTTTGCTGAAATATGGGACAAAGAGTGTCCTGTGCTGCTTTGTTACAGGATGCAAGTTATTGGGTACTAGATAAGGCATGTCCCTTAAATAAGACGTTCCTGGCTACCATGTCTGGTGCAGTTTGTAGCCAAAATTTGTGGTTGGGGAATTATAATTTAACAATTTAGCATGCAGGAGACTGAAAGGGTTTAGCCTCCAGATTAGTTACTATATTATGAGTGTTCTCAGGATAAGAGACCTGATAAGCACATGAGAACCAGTTTAGGCTAATCACATTTACTTTAATAATCTGATGAACCCTTGAATACTGCAATATGATGAGGAAAAGAAATATAATACAGAATGTCCAGCACTGGATCCTGAAATAAGTGGTATGACTGATGGTGGGTCAGCAGTCTTTCATGTTCCAGTGCAGGGCCGGCTTTAGGAAGTGCGGGGCCCAATTCAAACATTTTCGGCAGGGCCCCGGCAGGGATGACTAAAAAAAAACCATGTTAAAAAAAGCCTTTCATTTCTTAGCAACCGGTTCCCTATAAAAAGTTCTGATTTAAGGGATGTGCCACAGTATGTATTTTTTGTACCAATAGGGTTACCATACATCCGTATTTTCCCGGGAGGAATTACTGTCCACAGGCTGGGCTCACTCTGGAGCCCGCAGCAGCTGGTCTTGGAGGAGCCGGACCTGGTGATCGAAGTGTCCGGCCGGCGGATCCGAGTCCACAAGTCGGTGCTGGCGGACAACTCCCCGGACATCCTGCGGGTGAAGGGGGTGAGCTACGGGGCGCTGCGCTTGCTCATCGACAGGGCCGGCATGGGCGACATGCGCCAGGACAACCTGGCCGAGGTGGTGAGCGGCGCCCGCATGCTGCAGATGCCTGTGCTCTACACTGTGCGGCTGAGGCCATGCGGGCCCAGCTGCACTTCCACCACTGCTACCAGCCGCTGTGCTGCCCCTGGGAATGTGCCGCCCCAAGCAAGTGCTTGTTTTGCTGGTGCCTAGAGCCGGTCCTGGTTGGCAGGGCTGGAGACAGAAGAGGTGGGACTGGCTGGCTTCAGGCAGAGGGGTGCAGCAGGGGTTGGCCTGAGACAGGGCAGGGGGTGTGGGGCTGGCTGCAGGCAGGGCAGGGGATGCAGGGCTGGTGCGGACAGGAGGGGTGTGGGGCTGGTGTGAGCAGAGGGTGCGGATACAGCCCACCCTGTATGGTAAGTGCCCCCTCCTCCTCCCTCCCCCACCAGGGTAGCAGCAGCAGCCCGGGGCTTGGGGGGCTATTTAAAGGGCCCAGGACTTCCCTGCTTCCACCACCCCAGCCCTTCCAATAGCCGCGGGAGCCCTGGGAAAGCAGCGGGGCTCCAGTGTCTATTTAAAGGGCCGGGGCGGTAGAAGAAATGGGAGCCCCGGACTTTTTAAATAGCCCCCAGAGCCCTGCAGCCCTACCCCAGGGCTCCAGCAGTGGGGCTCTGGTGGCAATTTAAAGGGCCTGGGGCTTCAGCCCCTGATGGGAGCCCAAGGCCCTCTAAATTGCCCCCTGGGGAAGCTGGGCCACCCCGGTACGGTGCACCGGCTCTTGCCGGTACACCGTGCTTGGGCGCGGGGCCCTCTTAGGGGTGGGGCCTGATTCAGGGGAATTGATTGAATTGGCCTAAAGCCGGCCCTGTTCCAGTGTATGCTACATCATATAGGATGCCTCCTGTATTTTATGAATATTCCTATGTGTCTCCGCCTATCTTCTTATTTAAGGTTCTGCACTCTATCTTTTAGGGGTACACACTGTTAATTGGTTACTTGCGTATTTACCCCACTAGCATCTACATCAATTAGTTGCCATGGTATTTCTGTGGTTAATCATACTTCTTAAACTTATCCTAAAATATCAATAATGTGGTATTACTTTTTTGTGTTATCCAAGATTAAAGCAACAGTTAAATACAACTTACCCAGCAATTACCTACATCATTGTTGCCATGTTATTCTTATGTCAAGCTACTTAGGCCTAGATTAGCTAAGCAAATTACCTTACAGGTCATGGGCCTGTTTATTTGCATTGCAGCATTAATCAATACTTATCTTACCTATATCTGTTTATGACAGACTACAAGTTAGAGTGATGGTACTAAGGGAGCAGATGGAGGGATATAAAAATCTGCAGTGATAAAATTCTAATATAATCTTCCTGTATATTATATACAGAATCTGTGATGAGGTATGGTTTTATTGTTGCTTCTTTGACATGACTTCGTAAATTAGCTTATTGCACCAGTCCAGGAAAGAACCAGTGCCACACCCACGTCTTTTCAGGCCATTGCCTCAGGGTACAATTTATTGTTTGAACCCAAACTTGTGAGCAACTTAAAACAAAGCAATTCCCCTGACCAGATGTCCCGATTTTATAGGGACAGTCCTGATTTTTGGGTCTTTTTCTTATATAGGCTCCTATTACCCCCCACCCCTGTCCCGATTTTTCACACTTGCTGTCTGGTCACCCTAGCCTCTAGAGACATTTCCTGGGGATTGAGGCAAGGGAAAGAGGCTTCATGCTTTCTGTAAGTCCCCCGCTGAACCATGTGACACACAAGGAGCCCTTAATTCTTTCCTGGCAGTTTTACTGTGTCACACACTGTGTAATTCACTCTTAGTTTTGCTGCTAGTGAGTAATTCAGCCATACCAGTCATGCTGATAAAATTTTTATACCATGCCATGCTATCATGGATTTTCTATTTATGTGACATGTGGTCTTGAAACCCATAGAATTAAATTCCTTTGTTTCTACAGCATGTGATACCTTAGCAATTGGAACCAAAATGCCCTTCCTTTGGGAAATTCTGACTGGTTCTGAATGGACTCAAAAGCTGAGTTTTGACATTTCCTGCAAAATGAAAATTCAGAAGAACTTGATTTAGGAACATTAAAACAAAGGAATCCAATAACATCAAATTGTTTCAGTAATGTTGAAACATGTTGTTTCGAGAGTGTAAAAATGTGATGATTTGACTTTATCATTTTCATTAATTCTGTTTTTGCCCTTTATATTAAAATATTAAATATGATTGGCTGAGCAAAGTGAGGAGTGAGGCCTAACACTCAGCTTGATAGCATTTCTGTCTGTAACACAACTACTTTTGAAGAGCACACATGATCAATTCAAAAATTTCTAGGTGTCAGTGGGAAGAATCTATTGATTTTGGTGACAGTTGAAAATACAGAACACTTGGAAAAGCCTGATTTCCAAACAGTGCCCATTAGAAGCTGTATGCATAGGAGCACTGGCGGAGGCAACTCAGGGCTTGTCTACAAGTCTTCTTGTTGCCAAGAAGGCTAACGGCATTTTGGGCTGTATAAGTAGGGGCATTGCCAGCAGATTGAGGAACGTGATCGTTCCCCTTTATTCGACATTGGTGAGGCCTCATCTGGAATACTGTGTCCAGTTTTGGGCCCCACACTACAAGAAGGATGTGGAAAAATTGGAAAGAGTCCAACGGAGGGCAACAAAAATGATTAGGGGTCTGGAGCACATGACTTATGAGGAGAGGCTGAGGGAACTGGGATTGTTTAGTCTCCAGAAGAGAAGAATGAGGGGGGATTTGATAGCAGCCTTCAACTACCTGAAGGGGGGTTCCAAAGAGGATGGAGCTCGGCTGTTCTCAGTGGTGGCAGATGACAGAACAAGGAGCAATGGTCTCAAGTTGCAGTGGGGGAGGTCCAGGTTGAATATTAGGAAACACTATTTCATTAGGAGGGTGGTGAAACACTGGAATGCGTTACCTAGGGAGGTGGTGGAGTCTCCTTCCTTGGAGGTTTTTAAGGCCCGGCTTGACAAAGCCCTGGCTGGGATGATTTAGTTGGGAATTGGTCCTGCTTTGAGCAGGGGGTTGGACTAGATGACCTCTTGAGGTCCCTTCCAACCCTGATATTCTATGATTCTATGATACACTTGAAACACTACAGCTATGCTGCTGTGGTGCTTGAGTGTATATGCTACCTATGCCAATGGGAGGGGTTCTCCTGTTGGCGTATTCTTCCCTCAACCTAGCAGTAGAATTCTTCTCTCAACCTAGCACTGACTACAGCGGGGGGGATTTTTCACACCCTTGAATGACGTAGCTGGGTTGACCTAATTGTACAGTGTACTATCGACTCAGGGGTAGAGACTGTTTTCTTGTCCCTCCCATCACCTGCCAGCTTGGCCTACATATGCAATGAAGTATATGACCTGCTAGTATATTATAACATATTATAACATAAAAGTCTCATAGACTTTAAGGCCAGAAGGAGACAGCATGATCCTCCTGGACATTGCAGGCCACAGAACTTTGCCCACCCACTCCTGTAATAGACCCATAAGCTCTTGCTGGGTTACTGAAGTCCTCAAATCTTGATTTTAGCTCTACTGCATTTCCTATGTCTAGAAAATCGGTAAATGAAAAGTCTAAATGAAATTAATCAAAATGATAAAGTCAAAATGAAATATTTTTCCTTTATTGAAATTAATCTTGTTGACTATCAAAATGAAACGAGTCTAAGTGAATTTTCAACTTTTTCCCATTGACAATTTAATTGAAACTGACACATCTTATGAAATGTTTTGACTTTGACAAAATTGCAGTTTTAATCAGCTTTACTTGCAACGAGGAGATAACATATTTGTACCTTTTGTCCACTAATCCCATCTCAGATGAGATTATTGCTAACATTACAAACTTGTGAGCAGTTTCAAGTAGCTACTTCTTCAAAAAAAAAAAAATCTTTGTCACAAAAATATTTTCTTCCTTCTCCCCAAAAGTGAATAACATTTGCTGTCTTCATGCCTGGAGAGAGTTAAGGTCTAGAATTTTGTGAACCACCAGGGCTAGAAATTGTAGCCACATTTTTCAAAGCATGGTTACCTAAAGTTACACGCTGAAATCCCTACATAAACATGTAAATAGAAATGCTGCATGTCTGCTAATTAGACATCAATTAAACCTATACCTGTGTGTCTGTGCATTAGGGCTGGCCAGAAAAGAAGAATTTCGTTTCATGAGCATTTTCGAAGTTTCAACAGTTGGCTCTGTTCTGATACAGAATCAAACCAAGATAGTTCGAAATTTTCCATGGAAAAAATGAGACTCATTCCAGAATAGAATGCACTAGTCCAGTGGCATATTTATTAAACTGTGGGTTATTATTGGGCAACCTAAAGTATAACATGATTTTCATCCCTGCTATGATATGCACTAGGTAATGCATAAAATACCTCTAAATCAAATAGGTGAAATAGGGAGTCTTCACTGGAACTTCCAAGCAGCATGGAATATCTGCACTTGTTGGAGGAGGAGAGGCACAATTTCTTGCCTCAATATTCCTTGTTGAACAATAATACTGAATTGTTCTAATGTGACAATATAGCCATTTTCAGGGATAGAAATTAATTTGTTCTGTGATTTTTTTTTCGCCCTCCTGTTGCACTGGCACCCCTAGGGATTCAAAAGTCAAAACCTGGCCATGAAAATAATGAGATTTAAAAATAACAATAATAAATTTGGTATTCTGTTTATTTGCCTTCTGGTTTTTGAGTCTCTAAGGTAAAGTTAGGTCACATTTTCACACTTTTCATTGCAACCATGAGAGCTGGAACTGTACTTCTCCTTTTTAAACAAATGCTGAGATTCTCACCTAACAATGCATCTCCAGGAGATGGAACTTTAAGAAAAAAACCAAATATAGTAAAACTTGCAATAAAATCATAAGTGTTGTCAACACTGTAATAGAGGCTGCGAACATGACATTCCCTCAACCAAATAATACTACTGCACAGTGAGAGAGCTTCATCAGAGAATTTAATGGCCCACAGAACAGTTCAAAATCCTGGATTCTCTTCCATGCCATTTAGTTTTCCTTTCTCTCTGTTTCCCCTAGTGTCTCACTATCCCCCGCTTTCCCCCTATCCTGCCTCCCTCTCCCCTTTGTTTCCTCCACCCTTCCGCTATTACTTTTCATTCAGTCTCCTTTTCCTTTTCCTTCAGTTTCCTTTCTATCTCCCCCTTTCAAGCCTCTGCCTAGGTCACTGCATCTCCTTCTCCTTGCTTCTGTAGCCCACCATCCTCTTCTCTCTAGCTCTGCCCTTTCCTGTTCCTCTCTCCTTCTCTGATCTGTCACCCCCGCCAGGGCCGGCTCCAGGCACCAGCTTACCAAGCAGATGCTTGGGGCAGCCACTTCGGAGAGGGGTGGCACGTTCAGCTGTTTGGCGGCAATTTGGCGAACGGACCCTCACTCCTGCTTGGAGCGAAGGACCTCCCGTCAAATTGCCGCTGCAGATCGCGATCGTGGCTTTTTTTGTTTCGTTTTTTTGTTTGGCTGCTTGGGGCGGCCAAAACCCTGGAGCCGGCCCTGACCCCCGTGTTCCCGCCAAGCTCTCCACAGCTCTATAGAAGGGAATCTATAAGAAGTTTTGTGTCAAGAACGAAAGCCCACCTGCATGGAGAACTTTTCCTGCTGCTCTGACCCATAAGTGATAGTTTGAACCAGTGTTCCGCTGGCTGTGAAGCATTCTGTATGAGTCATAGGAGGAATGGGGAGCTGAGCACTGATCAGAACAAACTCCCTGGTGTTGGAGCAGCAGGGAGTATTCCCCTCTGTAGGGGAACCTTCTTTACTGCTGCAAGATGCTTCTGAAAGATGTATACAAACCAAAAGAACAGTTTGTTCAATTTCTGTGGCACTATGTGAGGAATAAATTACTTATTCAGTGTAAGAGTGTGGCAGTCTGGCCCAGGGATTATTGGGCCCTCTAAAGCACAAAGACTTTGAGAACCATTGCTCACCCTGTAATGGGGAGGACTGTGATCCTAATGGTCTTTCTTCTATTTAATGCCGTTTGGCACAGGGATAGTTTGAATTAGAGGAACTGGTTTGCAAAAGACAAGTGGAGTGCACAGGAGAACCTGTTCTAGATGACTTGACCAAATATATAAATAACATGCTGTTTTCTGTAGCAGCCCCTGGTATGTGAATCAATGCAATATTCAGTTTGAGGGAAACAAGGGATTAGAAAAGCAGTGCGGTAGAGATTAAAGATAAAGGTATGCAATGTCTGAGTGTCAATCACAGTGAAACATAAGCTTTTTCCCAGGATGACTTCAGGATGCACAGAACAATTCCTAGATTCATCTCTGGGGTTGTGTTGGGGTCATAAATGCAACACCTGTAGCTGTTGTCCTTAAAGGTATTGCTCCCCCAATCACTTTCAGGAACTCAAACACTTCTTCCAGCTCCCAAAATTTCTCCATGGAACCCCTCCCTTCATTCTGGCATGTGACTGGAAGCAGCCCAGGCCCAGCTCCTGACAGGTGAGCTGTCTGCCCAATGCTTTTTGTAATACGTCTGGATAACACTGTCATGCCCCCTGTTGCCAACTTTCCTGATATTTGTTGTTTTTCTTAAAGCCCCAGCTCTTAGCAAACTGATTATGTAAGAATCTCAGCTTACATTTTTAACCCCCTTTCCTACCCTGAAATTTCCAGCCCAGACATTGTTGTGGAGAAAAGCTTGAACTCATGACCGAGGTGTAACCAAAAGGCTAAAAAAAAAAAAAAGAAAGAAAAAGGGGGGAGGGGGGAAATGAACCAAATAACCACAAGGCAAGGTTATAACCTCAGTCACTTGGTCTGCCTGAATCCCACAGAGAGCAAGGCTGATTACACATGGGCTGACACACACTTGGATATCAGGGGCTGGGGGAATGAAGAGAGGTGATGGGGACCAAGAGGCCCTTTCCCACCTTATGTGTTCCTCCCTGCCTGGGTTGATTTCTCTCTCAGCCCTCCAGGGCTGGCTGCTCAGAGGAGGGCGAGAAAGCTGTGAGGAGAGATGTCTACCCGGCCTCTTTCCAGCCTAGTAAGGGGTGCAGTGCATCACATGGCATAAGCAGAGGCTGGGTAGCCTAGTCAGTAGCTGTGGCAGTAGGTTACTAGAGTGTATACCTGCTAGTCTGCATCCTTGATGGAAGGAGGTGGGGGGCAGAGAATGAAAAGTGTGGACCTTCTGCCCCATTATTAGCTGCTTGGCTCCCGAGTTCTGGGCTACCCTGACTGTGGGGAGATGCTGGAGTTCAAGCACAGATCCAGTAAACAATAAAGCAGGGACAAAGCTCCTGCCAGAAACCTCCTCTGGTTAGCATGCAGATAGGAATGGTTCAGAACAATCAAACTTACTACAGTTTGGCTGGTTTGTTTTTAAATCTATTTTCTTTTTAACTTGTTGTGCAAGGGAGGTTGGGTGGATCCTCCATGTGGCCAAACAATCTGTCATGAGAGGAAGGAAGGGCCAATAGTTAGGGTGCTAGCCTGGGACTCAGCTTGAGAATGTTTAAACATTGCAGAATCTTCAGGATATCAGATGAGCATGATCACATAAATCACTTCCTTGTTGGATCTAAATATCAAGAATATTCATAGAGACAAGGTGGGTGAGATAATATCTTGTATTGGACCAACTTCTGTTGATAGAAGAGACAGAGGCCTGGTCTACACTACAAAGTAGTGTTGATGTAAACTGCCTTGCATCCCTAGCTGGGCATATGTCTACACTTAAATTTGTCTCCCCCTGATGTAAGTGCTCCATTACAGCAATGCTGTAATACTACCTCCCTGAGCAGTGTAAAGCCAAGGTTGATGTACTGAGGTTTATGCAGGGCGAGCGTAGACATTTATCTTACTTTTATTGATCCTACCTGCCCTCCAGCAGTTGTCCCATAATAATGCCCAACACTGAGCACTCTGGTCACAATTTTGAACTCCACTACGCAGGGGTCACACAGACTGAAGGTCCCCCTCCCCTTTAAAGCCCTGTGAATTTTTGAAATGCCTTTTTCTGACTGTCCAGCTTGGTGAGCACACCTAGCAGCTCTCCTCTGTTGTGTGCAACTGCCCAGCTGACCATGCTGGTGACATGCTCCAGCTTGGAGTAGACAGAAGATATTGGATCTCCTGGGCCTGTGGGGAGAAGAGGCTTTGCAAGCACAGCTGTGGACCGGCTGTAGAAACATGAACCTCTATGAACAAATTGTGGGGGGAGGAGATGCAAGAGAAGGGATATGACAGGGACCAGCAGCAGTGCCATGTGAAAAGGAAGGAACTGAGTCAGGAATATCAGAAAGCCATGGAGGTGAAAAGTCAATCCAGTGACAAGCCGCTGACCTGCACCTTTACAAAGAGCTGCATACCATACTTGGTGGAGACCCCACTACCACCCTACAGACTACTGTGAATACCTCCGAGAAGCCCAAGTCACAGGCCCCTGGTGTAAATAGCATGGAGGACACGCGACTGGAGGGGGTCCAACTATGATGATAGCCAGAACCTGTTAGAGACTCCACTGCAGTCCTGGCAGTTGAGCGCGGGTGAGCCTGATGTAGGGGAAGGACCCTCAGGTAAGTGTGTAATTGGATTTTCCATTGCAATGATGTACTGGTGGCATCCCCCAACTTAACAGGACACAGCCAGTAGCGTAGCTAGTGGGGTGCAGGGGAAGCAGCCGCTTCCCCTTAGCACATTTTCCAAAAGCGGAGCCCATGCTCCACTCTGAAGCTTGGTCTGCCCGGTGGCACTGGGCTCCTGCAGGCAAGGGAGGGCAGCACGCCTGGAGGAGACATGGGGAGGGGGCGGCACGGCCGGAGGAGCGAGGGGGACGCAGCATGGCGGCCCGCAACTCCCCCTGCCCTGCAGACAACTTTGATGCACTGACTGGGTCCCGGGGCGCCACCGGGGCCGGGAGGGTCTCCCCCGCCTCCTCGCGGCAGCCACACCTGGCGAACCCGCGGCTGGTCACTCCCAGCAGGAGCCTCGGCGCCATCCTCGGCTCACCGGAATAAAGCTCCCCCGAGGAGGGGAGAGCGCTTCCTCCCTCCTGCCGCGGCCTGTCAGCGTGACCCGCCCACAGCCAGGCTCCGCCAGCAGCCCCAGGCAGGGGAGCGCCCCCGGGCTGAGCGGGCAAGCCGAGCTGCAGCTCACTCGGACCGCGCCTGGCGGGGCTCACTGCCTTCTGCCCCCACCCCCCAAGGGGTAGCGCCAGCGCTGAACCTAGGCTGGCGCTGCTTGCAGCGAGCCTCTCTGAGGCAGTGACAGCAGGGTTTGCTGCTCTCTGCTGCTGGCTGGGCCGGGCCTAGCGGCCGGGCCCCGGAAAGAAGCAGCGGAAGGGCAGGCAGTGGACTGCCAGGCTCTCCCGGTCCCGGGGGCAGCTCCAGCCCCCTCTGCACAGAGAGCCCCGGGGACCCCAGCCCACGGCACTCCCATCCCCGGTAACCCCTCCCCAAGCTCCATACCCCGTGTACCCCTCCTATGAACCCCGTGCCCCTGCCTTTGCCTCCCCTTCACCTCCCCTTGTACCCCCGTCCTCTGCCACCCTCCCTACATCCTCCCCTCAAACCCCCTGTCCCCTGCCACCCTCCCTCTACATCCCTCCCCTCCACCTTCCCTCAACCCCCCTGTCCTCTGCTAGCCTTCCTCTACAGCCGTGGGGGGGCAGTGCAGCCGGAGGAGCGAGGGGGGGGCGCAGCATGGCCACAGTGTGGCCGGAGGAGCCAGCCAAGGGGGGGGCACAGCATGGCCGGAGGAGCCAGGGGGCATGGCCAGAGGAGGAGCCAGCGGGGGCGCCTTTTTTATGTTTGCTCCCCCTGCTCTTAGAACCTGGCTACGCCACTGGACACAGCTATCAACTTTTCATTACTTTACTCGTACTAGAAGAGGTAGTTGTAAAACAAAGAAAGGTAGTGTTCTCTGCTTTTCATTTCCCTGCAGAGTTAGGTAAGGGGAGGGGCATGCAGAGCAGTTTGTTAATGTACACAGGGATGTCCCTTGAATCCTTCTAAGAGATCTCGTTTAAACTTTCATGCAGGCACTCTGCGCTCCTCTCCCTTATTTCTTTCTCTGCAGTAGGACACTTTCCCACACCAATCAGTGATAACTTCAGCAGGCCCATTGCAGTACACAGGCTAGCAGTGTATGGGCTTTGCGATGCCAGCAGCAGTTGTGTTCTCTGTGCCTTTGTTACCCTCAGGAGTGAGATATCTGCTAAAATCACCACTGCCTGTGGAAGGGGGTGCCAGTATTCAGTGCCATTGCCCTATACTCATGGTTTCCTGCAACTGAGCAATTCCCTCCTCATTTCCCTCACCCCAGCGGGCCATATGCACCATGGCTCATGCTGTGAGTGGCACTGTGCACAAGCACTGCAACACAGAAGTGTCAATAAACATGTCTTGTTTAAAACTTATGGGGAGCAATGAAAGGGGGAGTGCTGAATCTTAACTTTCTCTTGTGCCTATATTGACAGTGGCATCTGTGTGTTTTATCTGCAGCTGCTGCTGCCTTGAGGGGACTTCCCCTTCGTGCCCATGAAATGCTTGAGGACTCAGGATGACACATTCAATAAGATCATGCAAGCCAATGCTGCATCAGACTGTGAGGAAAGGTCCTGGAGGGTGAACATTGCAGGCAGCCTGGGGAAGAAAAGAGCGGACAAGAGAAAGGACTTGTGAGTCTAGCAAGAAAAGGAGAGGGAGATGCACCAGAACGTAATGGGGCTTCTCTGGCAGCAAACACAGATGCTGCAGGCTCCTGGGGACTTACAGGTTCAACAATAACAGGCTCACCTCCCTTTGCAGTCAATGAAGAATGCCATTACAACACTTCTCTACAAACCCCCTCAGCATGCCATGTGGTATCAGGGACTGCATCCCTACCCCTAGCATTCCATCCTGGGAGACATGGACAACCACAGCATCACATACCCTGATGTGTGAAAGCCATGGTTGCTGTATGTGTAGATTGAAATGGACATGAATGTTCTGTCCCCTTGTTAAGTTCTATTCCATTAATGTATTACTTTTTTAATATATTTGCTTTTCAATTGCATAGATTTTTCTTTGCACTGATTTTATTACTGAATAAAATTCTATTTGGAAAATAATTCATCTTTATCAATTCACAACATATGCTGCAGAGTGCCTTGCAGTTTTGAAAACAATTTGTTAATGCACAGTGTGACACACAAAGTGTAATAATAATAAATATACAACAAGCACCACAAAATTAATAGGTGCATTAATAGTGTTATTTTCATGGAAGTACTCCAAGCACCACACAATTGCTAACTGGCCCACAAACTGCAGGGCCAGTTAGAGCATAGTACACCATAACACATTACTGGCTCAATGTTAAAGTGCTCTTTTAAAGCCTCCATGTTGAGCTCTTCTAATAGTCCTTATTTCTGGCTGGTCAAAGTCAGAAGAGAGCTGCTCCAACTCTGCCCTCCACCCCAGCAGCAACTCTCCCCCCATGCATCTGACGAAGTGGGTATTCACCCACGAAAGCTTATGCTCCAATACATCTTTAAAGTTAGTCTTTATGGTGCCACTGGACTCTTCGTTGCTTTTTACAGATCCAAACTAACATGGCTACGCCTCTGATACCTCTCCCCCATTTGTTTCACAGATATTGTGCAGGACACTGCAGGCAGCTATGGCTGTTGGGATGGGTTTTTTTTCACTGAGGTCCAATTTTGTGAGTAAACAGCACCAGCATCCTTTCAATCTACCAAAAATGCATTCAACTGTTATTCTGTACCTGCTGAGCCAATAGTTGAATCTTTTCTTGGTGATGTTAAGGTGGTCATTGCCAAGCTTCATGAAACAGGGGAGCAAGGGCTAGGCTGAGTCCCCCAAGATCACTACTGACATTTCAACATTCTGAATGGTAATCTGCTGGTCAGAAAAGAAAGTCCCTGCTTGTAGCTTTCTGAACACTGTTCTTAAAGATGCAAGCATTGTGCATCTTCCCTGACCAGCCAACATTGATGTCAGTGAAGCATCCCCAGTGATCCACCAACTCTTGCATAACCATAGTAAAGTAGCTCTTTTGTTGATTTATTCTGTGGCAAGGTGTTGTGATGCCAAAATAGGGATATGCATGCCATCTATTGATTCACTGAAGTTTCAGAATTTCATTGCTGAAAATCCATATGCTACATCCTGCAGATTGCCAAGAGTCACAGTCCTGCATAGAAGAAATGACTAATGGCCCTGCATGCTTCCATGACAGTGGCCTCCATGGTAAATTTTCCAACTCTGAAATGTCTTCCCACTGACAGGTAGCAATCCAGCATTGCAAGTTTCCACAGTGTGACTGGCACTCAATTCTCAGCCGTTCATGCAGCTCTCATTCTGGTGTCTCTGCACTGAGTGTTGGGACGAGCTCAGCACACAGATCCAGGAATGTGGCCCTTCTCATCCAAAAGTTCTACAACTGCTCATTATCCCAAGGCTGCATTATGATGTGATCCCCACAGTCAGTGCTCGTTTCTTGTGCCCAGAAGGTGTGCTCCACCATCTGCAGCTGCTCCAGGAATGCCAACAATAACTTTGAACTGGTTCTCACAGCAATTCAAGAAATTGTCATGTTCTCTGCTGATTTGGTGGTTCTTATAGCTCTGAAAATATTGAAGGATTGTGCATCGCGTACTTGCAACGCTTATGACATTAGTGCAGAGCTATCAGGCTCCATGCTTCTGTCAGAGATGGCAGAGAGTAAGGAGGGCCTTGCAGGTTTGTAGGATTCTTGTAGACAAGGCTTTACTCTGCTGCTGGAAGTACTGTAATTTTCATTCCTATTAACTCTTGGGAATTGAGATACTCCTACATGCAACTTATTTAAAATAAATATAGTATTAAATTAGATGACAACACTTAATTTTTTCCTGATTTGAGTTCTGCAACTAATCAAGAAAGAAAAATATGGAATGAATTGATCCTGTTTCCAGTGACGCTCTGGACAGTATATGGTACAATAAAGCTGATCTGTTTTGGGAGGTGTCCCCTGCAGAGAACTTCTGAAGAAGTTTACCGATAAGGAGAAAAAGGGAAATGACCACATTCTGAAATGGAACTCTCTCTAGAAGATTAAACTGACTACTATGCTTTCACTCCTTGCACCCTGGAGTTCTGCCTCATCTATGGCATCGACTGCACCCTCAGCAAGTTTGCAGATGACACTAAACTTGGAGGAGTGGTAGATAGGCTGGAGGGTAGGTATAGGATACAGAAGGACCTAGACAAATTAGAGGATTGGGCCAAAAGAAATCTGATGCGGTTCAACAAGGACAAGTGCAGAATCCTGCACTTAGGACGGAAGAATCTCATGCACTGCTACAGACTAGGGACCAAGTGGCTAGGCAGCAGTTCTGCAGAAAAGGACCTCGGGGTTACAGTGGACGAGAAGCTGGATATGAGTCAACAGTGTGCCCTTGTTGCCAAGAAGGCTAACGGCATTTTGGGCTGTATAAATAGGGGCATTGCCAGCAGATCGAGGGACATGATCATTCCCCTCTATTTAACACTGGTGAGGCCTCATCTGGAGTACTGTGTCCAGTTTTGGGCCCCACACTACAAGAAGGATGTGGAAAAATTGGAAAGAGTCCAACGGAGGGCAACAAAAATGATTAGGGGGCTGGAGCACATGACTTATGAGGAGAGGCTGAGGGAACTGGAATTGTTTAGTCTGCAGAAGAGAAGAATGGGGGGAATTTGATAGCTGCTTTCAACTACCTGAAAGGGGGTTCCAAAGAGGATGGATCTAGACTGTTTTCAGTGGTAGCAGATGACAGAACAAGGAGTAATGGTCTCAAGTTGCAGTGGGGGAGGTTTAGGTTGGATATTAGGAAAAACTTTTTCGTGAGGAGGGTAGTGAAGCATTGGAATGGGTTACCTAGGGAGGTGGTGGAATCTCCTTCCTTAGAGATTTTTAAGGTCAGGCTTGACAAAGCCCTGGCTGGGATGATTTAGTTAGGGATTGGTCCTGCTTTGAGCAGGGGGTTGGACTAGATGACCTCCTGAGGTCCCTTCCAACCCTGATATTCTGTGGTTATAAGTGACTATCCTCCAGCCCACATCTGGAGTTCCGAAATCCTCCCAAGCTTTGTACATTCAGTAGGGCAGTGTCACAAGATCCATTTATAGAGGAGCCACACTGCCAATGCCTCTAATATGCTTTTGCCCTGGGATCACCCACCAGAGTGGCGAAATCTTTCAAAGTTCATGTTAACAAGTTGGTGTTAACTTATATTGGGAATCTCACAATGCCATTTCCCTTCCCACAAGATGAGAAGCTCCAGTGGGTCCCACAGCTGTCCCAGACCCTGCTGTTCAGGGTCCCTCTGCTTTAGTCAATATACAGAAGAGGGGAGCTCCAGAGTTTGAAAAGGATGTTTTCTTAGTCATTAGAGATAGGGAATATAGGAAAGAATAACTACTCAGCTCTAGTGTGAGTCAATCACTTTTGCCATCTGCTGGACTTTAGATGCAACTTCAGCATAAGTTGCAAGTGGATGTCTGAGACTTATTTTCTTCATATTAAATCACGTATTTGGTGAAAATGCTGAACATTATGTTGTAGCACATTAAAAATAGCAATTACCAAATCAGTGCAAATAGCTGACCAAAAACAGTATTAAAAAAAAAAATCACACCTGATGACATTAGTAGCTCTAATTAAGGAAAATATTTGAAACAAGCAATAACCTTTTGCAAATGTGGTTACTTACAACCTATAGCACATTTCTCCATAACTTTTAAATATTTTCAGCAGGTTACATGCAGAGATACTGAACTTTACAGTATTCTCACAAGGTGTACTTACACTGAACAAGAAATATGCACAGCAGTGAGACATATTTTAGTTGTTTTTTCTTCAGGATTTAAAGGATTGTTAAGAAACAGCTATGATTAAAAAAATACAACATGGACATGTATACTTTTCCTGTTAGTACTTACAAAAAAAGTATATTTAATAATTGAGTCACTGAAATCAGGCCCACATAATATTTAGCTCTGATTAATAAAGCAATATTTAACTATGGAACAAGTTACATATAGATTGTTAGACAAAAAGTAGAAGATGGGGGTTAGTGTACATTGGTGTTAAAGTACTTAGATCCCTGTGTGTGTGTGTGTATATATATACACACACACACACACACACACATAAGATCTAACTACTTTAACACCAATATACACTTATCTTCAATCTTCTTCTTTTTGTGTGATATATATACATTACACACCTCTATCCCAATATAATGTGGTCGTGGGGAGCCAAAAATCCCTACCGCGTTATGGTTGAAACCCCGTTATATCGGGGTAGAGGTGGCAGGGCTCCAGCGGTGATTTAAAGATCTCTGGGTTCCGGCCACTGCGGGGAGCCCGGGCCCTTTAAATTGCCGGCGAGCCCCGCTGCCGCAGCCCTGGGGTAGGGGCGGCAGGGCTCCAGCGGTGATTTAAAGGGCCCGGGCTCCTCGCAGCAGCCGGAGCCCCGGACCCTTTAAAGCACCGCCAGAGCCCCGCTGCTACCGCGCTAAATGCAAACCCGTGTTATATCGGGTCGCGTTATAGCGGGGTAGAGGGGTGTGTGTGTGTGTGTATTTATATATAGATATAGATATAGATATATATAATTTAAATCTTTCCCTTCCTATTGAATATGATTTATCTAGGTTTGTATTGTTACAATTCAATATTAATAATACAGTTCAAGAAACAAAACAGTATTATTTATTTTATGTACTTATAAGTTCCTGTGTATTACTAAGAAGTAACATTTTGCTTTTGATCATACTGGTTAGTCTGCAACTGAGTTAAAAAGTAAATAAAGAAAAGAAAAAGATGTGTCCCTTGCGCACACATGCATTAAAGAATGCAATAGAATAGTGTTAGGACTGTGAAACAAGGCCTATGTGTAAAATAAGTAGTCTGTCATAGAGCATATCATGCCTGCAGTGATTTTTAATATATGCAAATACACCTTTTGCTTCTGTTACCTTGTCTAACTTCCTTGCTTTGAGCTGACTTGGTGACCTAGTGGTAGGATTCAATATTGTGATAACTGTCTTGCTCTCTGTGTCTGCAAGGTTTTGGAGTGCTGCAGAGTAGGCAACAATAGCCTTTGTATGTGAGGAAAAGTTCACATCAGAACGTCCAAGGAACGCTTTTGATGGCCGCACTTTTTTCAGACAGCTAGTTCTGTATCCAGTCAGAAACGCCTCCCAGTAGGAGCAATTGCAGAAGCAGGTAAAGCAGGGACTGCTGCACTGGCAGATGTAAAATGGGGCTCAGCTGGGGCCACTCCTTTCCCCAACACCCCAGGAGCCAGAACTGTTCAGAGGAGAAACACCCCGCCCCATCTGGAGGTACTAGGATCCAGATGGTGCCTCCCCTCCCCCTGCCAGTGTGGCCTTTGGGAAAAAGTGCAGAGAAGAGCCAGGCTGAGACTCCAGCCTGTAAGGGCAGAAGCAGCCAAAGCAGGGACCTCTGGGCATTCAGAACTGGCTACAGTTCTGACTGGACTGTCTCTGCCCTGTGCTGATTGGCTGTTTCCTTGCACCCTTACCCCCAGACTATTCATTTTAGCTTCACTCCACACCTGCCCCTCTTACATTCCCCCAGTCCTTTCCTCTTTTCCCCCATTTAGCTGATCCCCTCCTAACTAACCCCTCCCCAAAATCTATATAAACATGGCACTAATATGAGGTTTCCTGCCGTCACACTGTTGGGCCGTAAACTCTTTGGGGTAGGGACTGTCTGTGACTCTGTACAGCGCCTAGCACCATGGGGCCCCATTCTTGATTGGCCCCTTGGCACTACTGTAAAACATGTATCAGTTGAGCATGTTTTTATCACATTCAGAGTAGCTTGGTCAAAATTTTCCAATAAGCTATGTGCTGAAAAAGCCACTAAGTTGGTAAAAATGGATTTTTACCTAAGGGCAGATATAAAAGAATGGTAGGTCTAACTCGTTAGTAGACTGGGGACTTAATTACCATGTTCTTGCATTCTACTTGCAGAATTGCAAGCTGTTCATTTTGGACAGTGTGTTTGCTATACAGACATAGTAGATTATCTCCCATAGTTATAAATTTTGGCTTAATATGACAGATGCCCAAAGGATAGAGTTACATGAATGTGGAGAAAACCAGGGAAACTGTATCATTAATACAAAGAGAGAGAGAGAGAGGTTGAAACTGCAATTTCAAATAACCATTTCAGCTCCACAGTGGAATACTAGCTAAAAAATCCCTTTGGGTCAGGAAATTAAAATAGCCACTCTAGATCTTAACATTTAATATTTGTGATCTATACTGTACTTTGAAGATGTAAAGCACAATACTGGAGATTATCTGCTGTAATCTCCACAATACCCTTATGAAATCAGTAAGTATTTGTACACTCCTTTGTTGTTGACGATTTTAAACAGATTAGGAAACTAAGAAGTTAAGTCACTTGCCCAAGAATACAGAGGAAGTTAGAGGGAGAGCTGAGATTAGAATTCAGGGTTCCCTAACTCTGGTTCCTAGGGAACTAGACTATGCTATATCCCCGCATGTTCTGGTGGTTTGTTTGTGAGTATTTAGGGAGTGCCCTAGAGTCCCCTACTCAGATCAGGGTCCCATGGTGCTAGGCACTGTACAAATGCAGAGACAGTTCCTGCCCTGAAGAGTTCACAGTCTAAATAGACAAGACCGATGAAGGGCAGGAGGGGAAACAGAGGCACAGAATGGTGAAATATCTTGCTCAAGTTTACACAGTAGGTCAGTAGTTTGGTTGGGAACTGAAACAGTTCTCCTGACTCCCATGTAAGTGCATTAGCCACTGTATTTCCATTTTTGGCCTGTCTTCTGATATGCTGAGTGTCTGTGAGAGGAGAACAGCTTGACACCAACATAGAACTCCTGAAAATACTCTTGTAGTTTAAACAAAGAGTGATGCTCATCAGAGTAACTAGGTAGGTCTAAAGTCTGGTATGCTTAATCCCACCATTGTATTTCATGGAGTTAATCCAGAAAGGGTATTTACAGTATATATAATCATTTTGGCAATGTTCCCTCAGTTCATGGCACTATGGTTGTAGCTTTTAATCTTTTTTTTTCTCACAGTGAGAATTTTCACCAATGTGTTCTGCCTTAATCTTGCCTAGAAATTTTCTAGCAGGTGTTTGTTTCCAGAAGATACGTGATCTCAACTGATGACGTTCTCTTAAATTAGCAAGAGACAATGGCAACTGCAACATTCTTTTTAGCAAAGGATTTTCTTACCTCTGTGAGAAATAAGAATCCAGATCAGGAATAAAAACATTTCATTTCCTTTTACTGTAGGTTTTGAAGGTCACAGGTCATGTCTCCAGTGTCCCCTAAAGCAGCAACAAATGTGCTTTCTGTTTTTTTGCTAATTATTCATTTGCACTGAGATCCAGTGGCCATGTCTCATTCACATATATGCTCCTCAGCCATGTTGCTGTTTAATAAGGATTTTGTGTTGAATCCAATCAGATCTATTCCTTCCACCCCTGCTGAGAATCCATAAATGAAAATGTCTTGGTCATAATTTAATTTTTAGTCATTTTAAGCTTCCAGTGATAGCTGTAAAATATTTAATCACACATACAGAGAAGGCTAGTGTTGCTCTTTTAGTTTCCTTCCCCAGATTCACCTTCAGTTCAGTTTTCTCTGGTTTAGTTTTTCACAAACCTCCTTTCTGTTCAGACCAACCCATTTTACAAAATAGATCAAAATGTATTCTTAAAGGACGACAGAGTCAGCTGCAGCTTGTCCAATATGCTATGCAGAGAGTCCAGTAAAGCTTTTAAAGTTGTCTAATGCCAACAGGCTGAGGAGACTCATGTGGGGAGCTGTCATGTGGCACTGGTGTCAGAAACCATAATGGGGATGGTCAGGCTTAGTGGTCAGAACTGGAATCAGGAGTCCAGAGTGGAGTTGGGGCGTGGCTGGAGTTAGAGCAAGGTTGGAGCAGGACTAGGAACAGGGTGGGAACAAGAGCAAGGCTGGAGCAGGCTGAGGTTTGGGGAATTTGTTGCCACTATCAGGATGGAGAGAGTTCCAAGCCTTGAAGTGACATTGAGCAGGCTGAGCTACTGTTCCACTTGTGAGGTTTGTATACCTGCCCTGAGAGTAACCAGTACAGTTCCTGGCTTATGGGTTGTCTGGAGAATAGCACAGGAGTGTCTCATCACCTTACAGTCAGTACCGTCCTCTTCTGATGCTCTGCTTGTCATGAAGAAAACAATTTTGTCTCTTTTATATTTGCTTTCAGGCATTTTTCACTGCAGTGGTGGAGACAAGTTTAGTGTCAGGCCCTGACTTTCAGTTCCTGGCCTTAAGAAAGCAAAGTTTACTTATTCAAAGGTTTAAGTCCCTTTGAACAGTAGCGGTCAATCTGTGGGACTTGGCCAAGGAGAAGGGTGTCAGAGGGACCTCTGTAGGTTGCACCCCACTGTCTGAGAGGGCATCAAACTTGTGGAATATAGAAGGTCACAATTGGTCACCCACAACTGTGACCAATTGCACCAGAGTTTGAGGGAAACGCAGCTGTTGGCACTACTGTTAGGCTCTACCTACAAATTCTTCAACATTGGATTTCTTTAAACACCGCAAAAATATTGCAAAAGTTGAATCTAGAAACAATTATTTTTTCACAGAACTGTTAAAGAATTTAGAGTGATACAACAAAATTCATGTCCCTGACTAAACTGAAAAAACAAATCCATATTTTCTACAGGTTTGTGTGACTCCAACTAAGTCCATGTCTACACTACAAAATTAAGTCGACCTAACTTATGCCAGCATACAGCTACTGAAGTAATTACATCGTTTGTGCATCTCTACACTTTCACCAGGAACTCTTGTATCAATTGTACTGTCAGTTTGGGGCATTGTGGGACAGCTCATGAATGCCAGTAACAATCAATGTAAGCAACGCAGGGTCTACACTGACAGTGCGTTAACCTCAGCACATTGGCATTGACTCTATGCCACTCATGGAGATAGAGTTATTAAGTCAGTGTAGCTGGGCAGTTACAACGGCGGGAGCGAAATATAAGCATAGACACTTCCATAGTTAGATTGAAGTAAGCTGCCTTGCGTTGACCTAACTCTGTAGTGTAGACAAGACCTAACACAAATGTGGGTCTGTTTCTCATTTGTGGTTAAACCATAGTTAGCAGTTTTTGAGCCTGTTACTGCTTCCAGGTTAGAGGCTCTACTGGCAGAGCTCCATACATCACCATTGCAGGTGTGACCTTGATGCTTTGTTTACAGATAGACACCAACGGGGCCTCACTAGCATGGGGAGCATTGGCTATATATTTTTAGAGGTGTTAAAAAGCACCATTATCTGGAGTCCTTCCCCCAGCACTCAAGAGGCATTATGTTTCACACAGGCATAATGCTTCCTTCCACAACAGTTGGGTGCTGAATTTGAGTCCCTTTTTACTCTTTATTCATAATTTAATCCTTTTTATAAAGTGAATCCATCTACCTAGTCAGGCTTATGCTTCTCAGTAGGCCAAGGGCCAAATTCTCTGCTATGTAAATGGGTGAAATTCCTTTGAAGCCAGTGGAGCTGCTCCCATTTCCACAAGCAGAGAATTTAGATCAGAAAGGATACCTATGGTTTGGACCATCTCCTGGGACTTATTCGAGACACTTCTAAATCACTGGATGATTAAATCATTAATGAACTTGAGCCATATTCTCAGTGGTGCTGAACCAGTGATTAGTTCATTAAGCTATTTGTTATCCTATCCAATATTAAACAACTGAACATTAGCTTTCAGCAACACTGCAAAGAATGTGGCTATTAATATAGTATGGTAAATGACTATGGTAGTCCAGTGCAATTATGCCATACATGCTACACATGAAGACAAAACTGAATTAAAACAACAAGGAGTCTGGTGGCACCTTAAAGACTAACAGATTTATTTGGGCATAAGCTTTCGTGAGTAAAAACCTCACTTTACTCACGAAAGCTTATGCCCAAATAAATCTGTTAGTCTTTAAGGTGCCACCAGACTCCTTGTTGTTTTTGTAGATACAGACTAACACGGCTACCCCCTGATACTTGACACAAAACTGAATTAGTTTCACAAGTCTGATGTTATTAGATGGAGAACCAAAGAATTTAGTAGTAATAGCTGTTTGTAAAAAATAAAAATAAAAAATGCCATTTTCCTTTCTACTGAATTTGTACATATTGTGACAAGCCAGACCAGACAGTTGTAAGAGTGGTCCTGTTAGGTTCAGGTATATCAGCCCTAGAATGGTAAAAAGACCCTTTTCCCCATGAGCTGAAAAGAGGTTACCTTAGGTCAACTAGAGACACCTGAGTGCAATTAAGCATTGCTTGTGACCTTTAACCCCTCAATTCCCCTCCCGCCCCCTTCTGGTGAGAGAGGGAAGAGAGACAAGCTGTAGCAGAGCTAGTGGCTACAGGGAGAAAAGATTTTGCCTGGATAGAACGCTGTTCTCCTCCCTACAGGGGAAACAACCAAGCTAACTGGCTGTTTGGGGAAGGACTGGCACCCCAGAGCCACCATAACAAGGCAACACCCCAGAGAGGGGACAGGGAAAGGTTATGATAATTTAATTTATTTGGTTTGGTTGAAGAGTGCTCCTGGTGCCTATCCTGAGGCCCACCTTGTAAAATAGTGAAAAATAAAACCCGAGTGAGGAAAAAAATTCTCCAGAGTGGGATTGATTTACTCCAGGCCCCCACTGCCCGAGGAGGAAATGCTGAGCCCGGTCAGGAGAAGGAGGTGCCTTCCCACAATATTAAATGCTTTATACATTTTTTAATAAAGAAGATTTTATCAAACAAAAAACAGGTTATTATACCAAATACTGCTTTTGAAAATGTGCAGAGAATAGCATGTTTTGTGGTTCTTTCCTGTGTTTTACCTTGGCTGAATAAACTTATTTCAAGTATTTGTTACAGCTAATCATATACTGCTACTTTTTATATTTACAGTACTGCTAAAGTTAAGAGGTGGGCCCTTGCAAAGATATAACCCCCCCCAGTGGTGAAAAATAGCTTTCATCTGTTTTTTTTTTTTTTTTTATCTGGTAAAACAACCTGAAAGAAAGCAGGGTGGGAGAGAATACAACAAAGGTTGTGCTAGATGATATTGATTTTTATCCCTTACTTTGCTATTCTGAATATAGATAAACTGACAGCCTTTAGGAATAATAGCTACTGGAGGAAGAACAATTGCTATCCATTTTTCTTTGCAATGAAACAAGGCATCCTAGCTGGTGTAGTAATACTTTGATTACATCTAGGTATTTTTTGTTCCCAGTCCTGCTCCCACTGATTTCAGTGGTAATATGCCTATTTATTTCGTTATCTGCAGGATCAGGCTCTTTGTGTTTGGCTTATTTACAGACTTATGTTGAATTATTTTTTCATGAAAAAGTACTTACATTAAATATTAGATATTTTGAACGTTGTAAAATGATGACATTTGAAGGGCCAGACCCTGCCCTTGTACATAGCAATAAGGGGCATGCCGGCTCTGTATTCAGGTAGAGGCGCTATGCACTGGCCTGACCATTCCTCAGCCTCATCTGGCTGGAGAAGAAGTGGGAGTAGAGTGGCTTCTCTCAGGGCTTCAGAGTAGCAGCCGTGTTAGTCTGTATCCGCAAAAAGAAGAACAGGAGGACTTGTGGCACCTTAGAGACTAACAAATTTATTAGAGCATAAGCTTTCGTGGACTACAGCCCACTTCTTCGGATGCATATAGCATCCGAAGAAGTGGGCTGTAGTCCACGAAAGCTTATGCTCTAATAAATTTGTTAGTCTCTAAGGTGCCACAAGTCCTCCTGTTCTTCTTTTTTCTCAGGGCTTGTTTACACTTGAAATGCTACAGTGGCACAGTGACACTGGTGTAGTGTTTCAGCGTAGGCACTAGCTACACCGAAGGGAAGGGTTTCATCCTGTCTCCATTTTGGAGCTGTCAGCTGGCTGTGATATTTGGAGATGCCTCGGATATTTAAGGATCTCTGTGCATGTGGTGCTGGGGAGATTCTGCCTATGTGTAAGTTCGTGTGGGTGGGGTCTAGTTGTTCTACCAGCTCCCGAAGAGAAGACTCCGGGGCTTCTAACTGAGTTACGCAGCTGATGAACAAAAGCTCTCTGCAAGCTGCAGAGCTCAGTGGGGTAGAACTTAATGCATTTTTTTTGCCATTGAAATATTTAACATAATGTTAGGGTTGGCTGATGGTATGTCATTCCTCCTGCAGAATGATGAGTTGAGCAAAACTCAAACTTCTTTATTGCACAGGTGTACAAAGGTTCAGACTTGAAACGTCAGTGGTGGGTTGTTCACCAGAGGCAATGGCATTGGAATATTCCCTCAAACTACCCAGGCAAGTATAAATTGGCTTCATTGAAACCCTTTCATGATTTTTTTTCTTTATTGGCATATGTGCATTGTAATCTTTCCAGACTGTACATATACACAAGCAAGGAAATGAACATTTTCTTAAAAACCATTCACAATCTGGGTCCCCAAAAGACTTCAGTGGGTGCCATGCACTGTTTTGGATAAAATTTGACCGATTTAGACTATTTTGATCTGCATCATATCAATAGTTTTCTCTCTAATTCTGTGCAAAAGGAAAAAACTCACCTAGAAACTTTTTGAAAAAATTATATTTTTCCAGGGCTTATAACTCTGTAACCAGTGGCTCAAATTACCTCAAATTTGGCTCACTAAACCTACTCAACACCCCTGGTAGGCATAGAAAATTTCAAGAAAATCCATGGCAGTGTGCAGGTTTCAGAGAACATGTAGAAGTGTTGTCCTTTTAGGAAGGATGATAGCATGAGTGTGGGAAAAGGCTCCTCTTCACATCCAGATGCAGCATAGCAGGCTCTGAAAGGTGTGAAGTGTACTCCTGAGGGAATTCTGCACCACTATACGTGCGCAGAGTTCATGTCCCCCGCAGATTTCTTGCATTCCCTGCAGAAAAATGACTTTCTGACGGGGAAGCAAAGGGAAACTGCAAGAGTAGTCATGCACCACTCCCTAGCTGTGCAGGTACATTATTTCAGGCATTCGGAGCAGCCAGCAGAGAGGTAAATCACCACAGGGCTGGGGACACCCCAGCCAGTGGTCCCTACCCTGAGCCGGGGTCAGCTGCTAGTCCCAGCTGGGTTGGAGGCAGGAGAGGACAGGACTTCCTCTTCCCCTACAAGGAGTGGCTGGGGCTGTATCAGAATCACCC
This sequence comes from Chrysemys picta bellii, assembly GCF_011386835.1. Lineage (NCBI taxonomy): Eukaryota > Metazoa > Chordata > Testudines > Emydidae > Chrysemys > Chrysemys picta. The sequence goes on along the minus strand of NC_088793.1, from coordinate 138,787,671 downwards.
TCAGAAACCTCCCTCAGCTGCAGGAAGCTCAGCATCCTCCCATGCTTCCTGCCCCCATAGCTCCTCAGCTGAGGAGGGGAGGGCTCACTGTACAGGGAGCTGCTCCCCCATCTGCCCAACCCCCATGCAGCTGGACCTCCCAGACCCAGACACCCCTGCCAAGCCTCACACCATACATCCAGAACCACCTACCCCTCCATACCCAAACCCCACCCCATTGAACCTCAACCTTTGCATCTGGAGCCCCCTGCATCCAGACCCCTTGCCTCAGGACTGCACCTCTGCACCTGGACCACCCCCACTGAGCTCCCTGCACTGAAACCCCCACCCTGATGAGCCCCCCCCCCGCACCACCCTGAGCCCCCACATCCAGACCTGCATGCCACTGACCCCCAACAAGCTGCACCCAGAACCCCACCCCACCAAGCCCCATGCCCCCAGCCCCCAGACCTCCCTGCTGAGACCTCTACACCCAGACCCCTGCGCTGAGCCCCAACCACTTTCACCTGCACAGTCCCATTGCCCCTATATCTGGAACCCCCACACCCAACAAGCCTCTGTGCAACTAGATCCCCCACACACCTAGACCCCCCACTGAGCTGCCTACACCCAGATTGTCCCACACAGAATCCTCTCACCCCACCCCTGGATCCCCCATACTGAGCTTCTCCACACTTGGATCCTGCCTGGTTGAGCCTGCCCATCCACACCTGGTGTGCCTGTGCAGAGGGGCAGGGCCTGGGTCCCCTAGTGTTTCTGGGGCAGGCCCAGGCCTTGTGCTGTGTCAGGGTTGGGTGCAGCCACACCATTGACTCTGTGTCCCGGGGTGGGGAGGCTGCAGGGCAATCTCCTATCTTTGTACAGCCAATGGCCTGTGCTCCTCACTGTTATGCTGGAGCCTCTGAATTTATTTATTGAGTAATACAACTTGCAGAATTTTAATATATTGTGCACAGAATATTTGGTGCAGAATTTTTAATTTTTTGACGCAGAATGCCCTCAGGAGTAGAAGTGGTCCATTCTTTTCAATGCCAAGTTCTCAGCTGAATGAGAACCCCCTTGAACATGAATACAATCTGAAGCAACAGTGATGAGACATGTGAACTGCTCCATTCATCTCAGTTGGTGGCCCCATCTAAACCTGTGATATGCATGAAATATGCCCATCCAAAGGGGCAGGACTTTCCCAGATCCTGGCTCACAGCAGGGAGGGGTCTTCAAACCTTTTGTAAAGCACAAGTCCCCCTGTCCCACAACCCAGCTCACATGAGGAAGGGTGTATGTGGGGTGGGGGGAGGTCCAGCCCCTGTAGATGGCTGTGGACCCCCCCAGATCCTGACACACACAAGGAGCAGCAAGAGGGGCTCATATGAGGAGGGGAACTCAGATCCTCCTGAGGGGCAAGAGCCCCCTAGATCTGCATGGGAGGGGAGAATGTGGGGTTGACAGAAACCCTCCACTCCCCCTAACTCCCATGCCTCCCTCACCTGAGTCTCTAACCTCTCTCCCCTCCCCATAACTCCCACCCTTCGCTGCAGTCTCAAACCTCTCTGCCCCACTGCTCCTCCCCTTAATATCCTTCTCTGCCCAGGAAACACTCACATGTCTAATTTTTTCCCTAAAGACTTTGATTACATTCCCCCCAAAATAAAATTTCCACACACAACTCTGAAATTATAGCAACCTCTGGCTACTCAGGCCAAAATTCCTTTTGTCTTAGGTGGGAATTTGTGATTAATCTAAATTATGTAGACTGAAGGGTGAGTTCACAGCAATCCATATCAATGATATCTGTGATTCATCTAGTCATTAGTACCTTTCAATTTAACACTAAAAGGCAACAGAAGGAAAGTGGTCTTTTGAGAGGTCTCCCCTGAAGCACGCCATATTTCAAAGCATTCCAAGTAATTGTTCAAATTTTCTTCTATCTTTAAAGCATAAAAAATGGTGAGAATGGAAACCCTCTAGACATTTTTCTGTACTAGTGCATGTGCCCTGTAAAAAAAAAAAAAAAGTATATTTTCTTAAATACCCTTCTCAATTTGGGGCCCCAATGATTTAGTGGGGCCATGCATTCCCTGGGTAAAACTCAGTCATTTTGACCCACATCAGAACAATAGTTTGATCTCTAGCCCTTAGGGGGAAAGCCTCCCCTCCCACCTAGAAACTTTTTTTGAAAACTAACTATTTTAAGGGTTTATCTGTCCACAACCCCTAACTCAAATGGCCCCAAATTTGGATGACTAACCCTATTGTGCACCTTCCTGAGCCACATCAAATTTCAAAGGAATCTGACTGAGCATGTCAATTTTAGAGGACTTATTAAGGTCGACCTTTAAACAGAAGTCATGACGCAGCCTTAACTATAGTGGCGCTGCTATGCCACTATAATTTCAGACACATCAGGTAGATGTGAGGGAGTTATCTTTCTCAATGTGATTTCATTTCTTTTTTAATCAGTTTTGCATTTAACTAATTGAAGGGATAATCTCACTGCAGGGTTTTGGGGGGGAAAATCTCCATGAGTCTTGTAGATGACTACAAGTCCCTGACAACTTAGTGGAATCAATTTCTTCTGTGCAGAGGGCCTAATTTCATGTTTAATTATGGTCGATGAGCTGGCATATTAATTATGATCGATGAGCTGGATAAGGCTGCATTCTACCCTCAGTTTACAACACACAGCTCACATATGTCAGTGGGAGGTTTGCTCAAAGACCAAGTATGATCTTTATGTAGTAACTACTTTTTTAGGGCCCCCCTCTTGTTCCTGTTGAGTAGTCTTACTCTGTAAATAGTCTGTTCCGTATAGGTTCTTATACCATGCTCATCACTGTAGTATCAGGGCAGGTCTTCACTACGGCGGCGGGGGGGTCGATTTAAGATACACAAATTCAGCTATTCAAATAGCGTAGCTGAATTCGACGTATCGCAGCCGACTTACCCCGCTGTAGGGACAGTGGCAAAATCGACCTCTGCGGCTTCCCGTCGACGGCGCTTACTCCCACCTCCGCTGGTGGAGTAAGAGCATTGATTCGGGGATCGATTGTCGCGTCCCGATGGGACGCGATAAATCGATCCCCGAGGGGTCGATTTCTACCCGCCGATTCAGGCGGGTAGTGTAGACCTAGCCTTAGAGTGCCTCTTAGTATCGGTGCATAGTCCCATTGATTTAAATAGGAATCCTTGCAGATGAATATTCTACTCAATATGAGAGAGGACTGACAGAATCTAATCCTGATTTCCTATAAAAATGACTCCCTTTCTTACAGAACAGGTGGAGATTTGAGGTTCCGTGGGTGCAGCTGCTTTTCACAACATGTAAGGCTAGACTCCTGAACTCTTACTCACATGGAGTAGTACCATACTCCTTGAGGAGTCTCATTGATTTTGATGTATGAATTGCCTGAGTAAGTATCAGGATGTGGCTCTTAGGTGAGATCTCAGTGGGACTACTTGCGAAGTAAAGTGCTGCTCAATGTAAAGGTGGCAGAATCTGGCCTTTAGTTATTATCATTATTTATTAGTTGCTAAATATTGTATTGTTATGTTCAGCATCACTCAATGGGAAAATATAGTTACAAATTTGGACCATTGCCCTCTACTTTCTCTTCCTTTCTCAGATTCCTTTACTTTGTCTTTGTTTCCCTGTCTTTGTGCCTCTCCCTGCTTCTTCCATCTGCAGTTCCATCTCTGCAGCCAGTTCCCTCTGTAGGCTTTGTTCTCTCTCCATCTCATCTGCTGAACAGATGAGCAATAAAATAGTAACGCTGACATTAAAGTGATGTTGGTAGATTATGGTGGGATTAGGAGTTCTCAGAGCCATTGTTTCAGGCTGTTTGTCTGTACACTCAGAAAGACAGCACTATCTAGATTTACACTTAGATCACATTTAGGAAAATTTCCTCACAACTATAAGGTATAGAGACTTAATTTTTTTAAAATTAAAGTCTAGATTCTACAGAATCTGATTATATCACACTGGCCAAATGAATACAGCAAGCAGTCTGGGTGCATGGGATAGCTTGCCTGAACTAATGCGTGTGGTGATCAATTTAAAGCAAAGAGGGAAAGTGATGTTCAAAAGGATCTTGACATTTATGATGTCAACACGATGTCACAGCAAAACAAAAGTAAGGCATAGCTATTTAGCGTACATAGTTCACTGGGTCCAGTTCTGGAAGTCTCAGATAGGCTTTCATTCAGGAAGGCAGGAATTAAACAAAAACTCACTTCTTTCTATTTCTCTGTGCATTACTGAATTTCCCATTTTGGGAGTTCACAGGACCATTTCCCAGTATGCTGTCCTGATAGCTGGCCCTTTTAAATCTGTAGACACAATTAGCTGTAGTCCTAAGAAGGTCATTTTGCACCCTGCCACAACTCCATCCCTTCCTGCTAGTAAGTATTTAGGGCCAAATTTTTAAAGGTGCTTGGGCATCAACAGATGCAGATAGATGTCTAGTAGGATTTTCAAAAGCATCTAGTTGCCTAAGATGCTTAGGCATTTTTTGAAGTCCTCCTAGATGCCTGTCTGCACTTGTAGGCACCCAAGTACCTTTAAAAATCTGCCCCTTACCTCCATTTGCCTTGTTTTCTGCTGGCTTTCACCTTCACTCATCCCTGAAGAGATGGAACATCCATGTAATGAAAAAATGCAATGGGTAAAATCCTGGCCCCACTGAAGGCAGTGGCAAAACCCCTGTTGACTTCAGCAGAGCCAGGATTTCACTCACTAAACTTACTGGGTGACAGTGAGACCCTGATGTAAGCAGGTGCATGCAGCTAGGATTTCATTGGAATTGCACCTACGTATACTAAGTCTGAATTTGATTGGTTATCTTTTAGCAAGAAATCATAATTCTTTTTTCTCTTTTACTCTTCAGTAATCATTTTATTGTTAAAGAAATGTGTTAGGCTGTTTATAAACACAGAGGAAAACACAATTTCTGCCCCAAAGAGCAAAATACAAATAGTTTAAATGTGTGTTTGATCCATAACTCAGTAAAATTTCCTGTGAATCAGCAAATCTGATCCCTACCCTGCTACACAAAGCCGTATTTTGGCCACTCCATCTGGCACTAAGAGCTATCTGATGATTGAAGGGGATGATGTGATGCAACTTACTACTTAGCTTTTGTGCTGAATCTGTACGAAAGAGGAGCATGTGACCCCTAAGGTGTTCAGGTGCTATGGATAAAATCCTAGCTATAGCGAGAGATGTAATAAATAAAATGTGAAGGGCCATATGATACTATGGGTTTAACCACCACTAGCTGAGATAAGAGGACTTGGGAAAACTCTGCAAGGTTCCCCTCACAGAGTTTCCACTCAATACCTCCCTTAAAGGGAACCAATGGAGCCCAAAAATGGATGGGGAAAAGAAGTTCCAAGCCCATGAATTCTGGATTACTTTGTTTAGAAGGCCTGACTCTCCGTGCAGCTCCTTGGACAGCACCTCCCACTGGTATCCGGTTTTGTAAGAAGCCATGCTGCCACTGGATACCTCTGCCAGTCCTTTGTCATATTCCCCTTCTGTGAGGAGTACACAGCTCATGATTTCTATTTTTTCTGGCGCAGAGCAGCTGCCTAGCTCCACACCATTCTGTCTGAATTCGGGCACTTAAGTGATCCACAGAGTCACAACTCTGCACAGATGTTTCCCTGAGGCTTCTGTTGCTTTCAAGGAAGAAACACTCCATGGAGATGGAACTGCCCCCTTTCAGTTCTGTTCAGGGCTCTCCTCCTTATAGTATTCCTCAGGGGAGAAGTGGTAGCTTGGGGCTAAAGTTATTTGGAAATTGTGATGTTTTCCTTTATACCAAGAGTTTATTGCTGCCTAAAGTTTCTATGGTGCTTTATCTTCCTGCAGCTGACCTCTTCATTAAGAGAAATGTATATTTAAATTAATGCTATAAGTAAAAGATGATGGTCTCATGCTTGTCTTAAGTGGGCATTTGTCTAGATCAAAAAACCATCATGCTGTTTGGCACAGTTAGGAGCCTTGGCTTAGGAAAGGTCCATGTTTGGAATAACAGGGTGTTGCAAGTCAGGATTCAGGTGCCTTGGCAGAGTTGTGTGTGTAATCTGGCATAGTGCCTGTCAGCATTATGCCTAGCTCTAGCTAGCGCTAAAGTTCCTTTTGTGAACAATATATGAATCCCATTTTGTAAGAGAGGAGGAAGAAAGAGGGAGCCCAAGATTTAATTATCATTTAGGAGCTATAAAAACAATGTAGTAGAGGCACAAATAGTTTTTGAACCATGCCATGTGAAAATTCTGAGACTTCTTGTTGCCAACCTCCCTTTTATTGCTTGGATTGGCTGATTTCCAAAGCATCAAGGCTAGCGATTGAGGGACTGAAATATAATCAGTGGTGATACATTTTTACCACATAAAACATTCTCTGCCTCCAAAGCCTCGGGTGTCTCTAGTAAGCAGTGCATCAGCAACAGCTCCTTGCTGCTGGACTTCAGAGGGAAAAAAATTGGATCAGAATGGTAAGAAGCTCTTCAGTTTTCGCCAGATCTAGATTATTACTTTTGAAAAGAATGTGTAGAAGCTGATGGTGAAAATAGTAGGGAGTAGTGTTAAAACCAAACAGCAAGTGACTAGAATGCAGTAGCACTATCAATATTTTGCTGGAAGAGATCAACAAAGCAAGTTGGTGACAAATATCTTTGGCACTGAATATATTGTGCAGCTTAAATAAAATCTTTTAAAATGGTGAATACTACTGACTAAAATTTGATATAGAATGACTGCTGCTGGTTTCAATACAGAAGGATGGGAGTGTGATCTTTTAATATAATTTTGGATTAGTGTAACCACTGAAATTTTTAAACATACAAATATAAACAATGTATACTTACCATATATACAATACATGAATCTATGTTTTCCCTTAGTTTTTAGGGAAAAAGAGAGAGAGATGCTCATTCATGTATATTAACATCTAATAGTCCAAAATCATATATACTTTTTTTTTCTGATTTTTGAATTTGTGTAGTCCAATTGTGTCCAGTATGCTTCTGTCCTGTAGTTGTTAGACTGGAAAAAAATAATTGTGAAAAACTTTTTGGTCAGTTTTTATTCTCCTTAAAAATTAAGTATTCTAAATTAATTAAAGAAAGCAAAGTAGACTATAAAATACATAAATGTAAACCTCTGCAATAATTATTACAAATCAATAACAATGCCTTTTAATACTTTAAAAAATCTTTGGAAATTTCATTTAAATGTTTTTATTTACAAATTAGTAGGCACTTAAACAATTACAAGGGGTGGGGGAGAAGAAGGAATGTCTTGCAAGCATTTACTGTATGCATTGTAGATAATAATCATTGTCAAGATAAAGCTTTCTTGTTGAAATATGCACCAAACCCAATCTCCTGTGTGGGAACTCAGCCATTCATTTAAGTGCATATCAGAGAAAAGGAATAAATTGATAATGAGATTACAGAACATCAGGGAGAAAAGAAAACAAATGCCTAAATAAACCTTGAGAGAAAAGCACTAAAATATGCTTATTTGACCCTTAGCTGATATGTGGAAAATTATTCTCTTTGTTATTCAAAGCAGAGAGGACAATTTAAAAGAATATCTGAGAGCATTTTCAAAAGTATTACAAGGAAACCTCAGAAATTAGAAACTAGGTCTGTTTTAATTTTTTTGATCTAATTTGAATTTTTTTATTGTTGATCTAGAGAAGAAAAACAAGGATATAAACATAAAGTATCAGCAGTGCTTTTTGATTTTTCCCCCCCATCCTAACTGGCTTCAGTTGAGGACAAGAAATGTGATACTGAAGGCAATTATGATAGTGAAGTAAGTTATGTTATCTCAGCCCATATATGCCAAATATCATTCTGAACACACAGAGTGATGCATTAAAGATTTAGACTTTCCTCTTCAATATGCAGCCTATGTAGAGAAATCAATAGCTCTAAAGAAACAAGGCTCTTAGTGTCTTGGAATATTGTTTTGACTGAATCGAGGCACCATGATATTTTCTCCTATACGCTTGGGGGGAAATGACCTATGTGCCGATTATCATGTAAATATTAGAGATTTCATTTTACTGTTGCTTCCTTGTCAGAAAACCATATGCTCACAGTTGGCTTTAACTTATATTTGGAATTATACTTAGTATATGAAAACTCACTGGGGGCAGGGACCTTGTCTTCTACTTCATATTGTACACCATTGAGCTTAACAAATAATAAATGATGATACATATATATCTGCAAGTGTATGAGGTTCCCTCAGTCCCCTGTAATTGCAGTGTAATTATATTTCTGTTACTGCAAATTAAGAAAACTATTGGCTTCTGGAAACACTAACATGTACACACTGTAACCACATGTCCAGTGTGATTAAAGTTTAAGACAAAGTAAACTTGCGAGTGGAGCCGCATAGATTAGATAGTTAGTGTGGGCATTTCACTGGATAGCCATTTCTGTTATTAGTTTGGAGGGTTTGACATGATTACCTTTTTATGATGTTGGAAAAAATAAAGTAGTAACCAGTTTGGTAATAAATACCAATTATTCCAATTATAACAGTCCTTAAGAAATGTAAGTAGTTCAGTGTCTTACAGTGGTCATCCCTAAAAACTAGCCAGGTGCTCAGATAACTAAGTTTCATTATTTCCAGGCTTCCCCCTAGTATATTTAGGGATACTTAGGCAATATTCAAAATAATGTGGTTACCTTACGCAGTTATCTAAGGCAAAATTGGAAATATATAAATGTGATCACTGCACATTAAATCTTAATGAAAGAAGACATCAGGTGTACTAAAATCTGTTTTAAGTGTTTTGCATGCTGATGAAGACAAATAAAAAATAATCCAATAATTGGATTTCAAACTCAGGTTATGTCTCAGGACATATTTACATTTATTACTCTTTTATCCCAATAGCAAAGTAAAAATTTGAATAGTCCAGTATAAAAATGTAATTCTGCATTTAAAGATACACAGTAAATATAAAAATAGTTAGGGGAAGAGATGAGAGGAATGTAGCTCTGTATGTGGTATAAGCTTAATTAAGGACTGGATAACGTGTGTCAAGACTTTGGTAATACTCTGTTGCAAAGATAAAGTTCAGTCCTGCAGCCCTTTCCCAATGAGTAGTTCCATTGGCTTTTCTGGTACTACTCGTGAACAAGGGTTGAAGGATCTGGCCCTTATTCTCCTAGATTTTCAAAGCATTATGAACGAATACAATACAATGTACATTATTTATTCAGAATGTGACTGGATGGTGTAGCAGTTTGAGGCATATGATATCAAAGGAGTACTGCACTGGTGAAATCATAGACGTGATTCACATGTTTTTCAGCTGTGACATTACATACCATGACGAGCTTTGGGCATGGTGTAGTCTAGGTGATATGCTACAGCTGAAAAGCTGGCGCACGACATGTTGAATCATGTATCATAAAGTTCTGCAACCCCCTTACACACTCCGCACATTGATTCTTTTCTATGGTGACCCCTCATACAGGACATCAAAATGAGTGTAAAGAAAACAGCTCCCATTTTGTTCTTCCCCAAAGCAACATATGTCAAAGGGTAGCATTACTTAATACATATTTCTGAGTTTGTTCATACACAAAAGTGCTTGGCTTTTGAAATGTCAGCATCCTGGTTTGTGGTGCTTTCGCTTAGCAAAGCATGACAAATAGAGGAGCAGGATTTATGCCTTTCCCAAACTAACATAATTATTGTATGGAATTAATTTCACCCAGCAGCATCCTTAATCCACACTGAGAGTCAAACTCTGCTCTCTCTCACACCCCTATAATCCCTTGAACTCAGTGCCAGAACCCTGGCAGTATACCATAAAACATGTTGCTTCTAGGAAATTATAAGTTATTTGCTGTGGTGTATATAATATATTAGCTTGCCTGCTACATCCATGCTCCAGAAAGCATTTTATTCCATGGCAGCCCCTCTTCCACATTGCAGATAATTAATGCAGCCATTAAAAAGAGGACATTTTTAGCACAAATTTACACACTAAATCAGATTAATTTCTCTTCTCACACAAACAAAAATGAAGGTTGGTTCAGGTGAAAAAATAAATCACATCTTTAGGTGAAATAAATAACGGCAGCAGCTCCCAGAAAGGTGGCACTACCAGGCTGGTGGCTGGATATATGCATTTTCACATATCTGGATAATGTTTATTTTGGGGCCTTTGTATTAGCTCTTCAAAATGTTGGGCAGAAATTCCATTTTCTCACCCATGTAACTTATGGTTACTATAGAAACATGAACTTGCCCTCACTGCACATACTGTACAACATGTTCAAATCAGTGATACCACAGAAATCTAAGGGTGAAATTTTCTGCCCCACTCTGGCTCCTTTATGATTCATAAAAGGGCCAGAGGGGCATAGAAGCACACTAAAAGCCCTATATCCAGCTGGTGGAGAATTCTCCCAAAGCAGGCATGGCAGAAGACAGTCATAGCTGTCTCCCAAAGACAATTCACAAGCCCTGACGTAGCAGGTGTGCCAGGAGCAGGGCTGGAGCTGAAGTGGTATGTTGGTGTCCGATCCACAGCATGCGTCATGGTAAAAATTCTGGGCAGCAGCATGCCCACAGAGAAGCCTTGGGAGGCTGTTCAGGCCCCCAGACCTGAATAATTTATAGTGGGGTCAGAGCAGCTGAGGGTCAGGAGAGTGCAAAGGTGGATTAAGCTTGGGTGGCGAGTTCAGGGCTGCTCTGTTAGAGGCTCAGGACAGAAGCTCACCCTAAGACTACCCTGAAAGGTACCTTTCTACCCTGAAAGGTGACTCTGTAAAAACAACATTGTGAGAGTTCCATGTTTATGGTCTCTCAGTAAATTCCAGACCAAATCTGAATAGTTTGCAAGTAAAAGGATGTTACTAACTGCCAATTCTAGAACCATGTGGCACCAGCATAATCCCAATGTCTTTATATTCTCCACTGAAATTACATCTGTTGCCCTCTCAATGGTGTCACATAGGTGGAAAGACAGAATTTGGTTCAGCAATTAGAATGTAGATAATAATTCTTATGTCTGAGCCAGAAAGGAATCTAGCTCACTCTCTTATAGCTGTATTGGCAATGCAATGCAAACAGGAGTAAAAGTAGTAAAAATGTATTGTTGCTATGAAAGTGAGCATATGTAACAGTAAATACACACAGGAACCAATCTGTTGAGAATTAAGATTCTGCACTTGATTATAATTTACACCATTCTAGTGTGTAAAAGGCCCCTTCTCCTGCCAGATTCACACTTTAACTTTCTAATTTTCTCTCTTTTGTGCATTTGAATTGATAACCTTAATGCTCCATTAATGTAATTTTTCATTTCTTGTAATAGAAAGTTTGTTATAGAGTACAGTAGAACACCCTGGGAATGGAGATTGTTCGTAATTCTGAAATGTTCATAACTCTGAAGAAAACATTATGGTTGTTCTTTCAGAAGAACAGCTGCACATTGACTTAATACAGCTTTGAAACTTTACTATGCAGAAGAAAAATACTGCTTTTAACCATCGTAATTTAAATGAAACAAGCACAGAAACTGTTTCCTTACCCTGTCAAATCTTTTTTAAAATTCCCTTTATATTTTTAGTAGTTTAGCACAGTACTGTACTGTATTTGCTTTTTTGTTTGTCTCTGCTGCTGCATGATTGCACAATTCCAGTTCCAAATGAGGTGCGTGGTTGACCGATCAGTTCTTAACTAGGGTTACCATTCGTCCGGATTTACCCGGACATGTCCTCCTTTTTGTGCTAAAAATAGCGTCCGGGGGGAATTTGTAAATCACTCAAAATGTCCGGGATTTCCCCCCTCCCCCGGCAGAGCGAGCGAGCGGCTGGGAGGGCTGCAGGAAAGTCACGGGCTGGACTCCGGAGCAGCTGTAGAGGAGTTCCTCCCCCCCCTCCCTGCATTCTGAGCCGGCAGCTCCTCCTCCCTTGCAGCCCAGTGTCCTGGTCCGGCAGCACTGTGCAGGGCCAGGGACCGGGTTTTGTTGTGCTGGGGAGCGCAGCCACGTGTCCGGCTCGCACAGAGCCCAACACCCTGTTCTGAGCAGCAGGGTAAGGGGGCCAGGGGGCAGGAGAAGGGGCAGGGAGGTTCTGGAGGGGGCAGTCAAGAAACGGGGGGGGGGTCGGGAGTTCAGGGGGGGGCTTTTTGGGGGGAGTGGAGAAAGTTTTGGGCAGTCAGAGTACAGGTAGGGGGTAGGGTCCTGGGGGGCAGTTGGGGGGGTCTTAGGAGGGGGCAGTTAGGGGACAAGGAACAGGGAGTCTTAGGTAGGGGGTGGGGTTCTGGAGGGCAGTTAGGAGCAGGGGTCCCAGGAGGGGGCAGTCAGGGGACAAGGAGCGGGGGGGGTGGGGGGCTGGGAGTTCTGGGGGGGAGCTGTCAGGGGGCAGGAGTGGGGAGAGGGATCGGAGCAGTCAGGGGACAGGGAGCAGAGGGGTTTAGATGGGTTGGGAGTTCTGGGGGGGGCTGTCAGGGGGTGGGGAGTGGTTGGATGGGGCGTGGGAGTCCCAGGGGTCTGTCTGGGGGTGGGGGGTGGATAAGGGTTGGGGCAGTCAGGGGACAAGAGGCAGGGAGGCTTAGATAGGGGGTGGAGTCCTGGGGGGCAGTTAGGGGCAGGGGTCCCAGGAGGGGGCAGTCAGGGGACAAGGAACAGGGGGAGGGTTGGAGGTTCTGGGGGGGCGGGAAGTGGGAGGGGCAGGGGTGGGGCTAGGGCGGGGCTCCTCCCGTCCTCTTTTTTGCTTGCTGAAATATGGTAACCCTATCTTAACTCTGGTGTTCGTAACGCTGCTGTTCTACTGGATAGGATTCAAAAATGTAGTACACTGTTTATCTTCTTGAATTTTGGATAGTTATTACCTTTAAACTTCCATTCCTGAATCACTTCACCATTCTCTTGGAAAACCAATATGTAGCCAAAACCCCTCAGTTCGGGAGCTGGCTTCATTAAACAAACAAATAAACATAAGGCTTAGCTCATTGCAGCAGCCAACCTGCTGAATCGGATGTAGTGTTCTCCCAAGGGTGAAATGTTTGGTTGGCCCAAATTACTTACCATAACTCAGTGACCTACTTTTATACTACAATGTCCAGTTCACTGTAAAATACAACCTATCAGGTTATCTCCAGGAAATTCTTCTGCTTGATTACTTAGTTTTCTACTCTTTTTCTTCAAAGAGGTAGAGTTCTGGTAACCTTCGCACTTAAGGGCCAAATTGTACACTCAAGGGAAAAATATACAAGAGGATTGGGAATGTGAATCATCCCATAAGCAGAAATGTGAAATAGGGCCCCAGCCTCCTTCTACACCTTGGGGGTGAAGGATTGTCGACTGCCCAACGCAGAGATGTTCTCAGATTTTGGGGGAAATCCAGCAGATCTTTGATCAGCTGCAGAGACTTGATAATATCTTGTGCTGAGTCCCACTATTCCTCAGGCCCCCATTCCTACAGCATGATGGCTTTCTCAGGAACCAGGTCCTAATTGTTTCTCTGACTTTTTTTTTTTTTTACTGGCCCCCATTGAGAGAGTGGAGTGAGAGACTGAATAAGCTGATGCTGTTTTTGTCAGCATTAGCTAATGTGGGCAAACTCTTGCAGATTTGAAGGGGAATCACTTGGCATTGCTCAGACATGCCCTTCCCTATCACTCTGAAACCACTGGCTACCAAATAACCAGAGAACAAGGCTGTAGGCTTACCAGTTCTTTGGGGGAGGAAGAAATGACGTTTCATTGACTCAACTCACCCCCCTCCAACAAAATTTGGGACAAATGAGATCTATTTCTGCTCCTACCATTCTCTGCACTGGAAAAATGTAAAGGACTATTTGGGTGGCTCATAGGAGAGTATGTTACTCCATGCTGAGATGTGGAATTAAGCACCTCCTTGCCTTTTCAGGACCTTTTCTAAGGGCTTGGCTACACTTGCAGCTGTACAGCGCTGTGAGGTAAACCTGTCTTGTACAGCTGAGTAGGGAAAGCGCTGCAGTCTGTCCACACTGACAGCTGCCAGTGCAGTGGCGTGGCCACACTTGCAACATTTGCAGCTGTGTTGGGAGCGGTGCATTATGGGCAGCTATCTCAGCATTCATGTGGCTGCAACGTGCTTTTCAAACCAGGGGGTGGTGGGGTGGAGTGTGACAGGGAGTGTGGGAGGAAAGAGAGTGCTTTTTGGAGCATGTCAGCACTTTATTTTGCAAGTTCTGAACTCCCGGCCCCCTGCTCATTCATTCACTCACTCAAAGCAAACAGCAAACTGTTTGCTTTCTCTCTGTGGTACGAGCTTTGAAACCGGCACTTCCGCATTCCTGCAGCCAGTCACAACAATGGAGAGGATTGGCCATTTGACAAGGTGATCAGTACAGCGCTGCAGGTTGATTCCTGGTACACACTCACAGGGGACAGTCGTAGCCACTCCGCTGTATATCTTATGCTTCTCGGGGAGGTGGAGTAACTGCAGCGGTGTACCCAGGGAGATACAGCGCTGTGAGTTCCCTGCCAGTGTAGCCGGTCAGTGAGTTACAGCGCTGTGGGCAGCTTTACAGCGCTGTAACTCGCAAGTGTAGCCAAAGTCTAATTGTGCTGAGCTAGCTGTGTGTACTACTGTTAATTGTCATTTTTTTTGGTTTTGTATGACAATCTGGTGTGATGGGCATATATTACAAAACTGCTTTATTTCAGTGATTGTTTCACTGTCCATCTCCAAAAGCTGAATTTGTAGCTAAAGCAGCTTTAACTTTCTGATACCCTGCATGTGCAAGGGAATGGTTGCAGTGGACTGGGGACACAATCCTCCTCCCAATGCAGAGGCCTGGTATATAGGGCACTTGCGCTGTCATGGGCTTGTTGCTACTACAGCGCATGCAAACTGATCTTTAAAATGCCTGTAGAATGCCTACTGCTTTCTCTTGTGCAAAGTTTGTTGCCTGTGATGCCCTGCAGTCCTCCAGAACTCTCTCCCCTGTACTCCCACTGCTGAGATTGAGAACTCTTCATGTATGACCTCTCTGTTTCCAAGTCTTTCACACAGCTGAACCATGATAGCTTTTGCTCAGTTTTGCCCCTTTAGTAGCTGTGGAAGGGCTTGGAAAATGGGCCTTAGAAGAATTTCTCATTCATTCTTGCACTGCTGCCAAATTTGAAGATTAAGGTGTAAAAGTTGGCAGTGAATTTCTTGATCTCTTGGTGCCAGGAAAGGGGCTAGATCAGTGTTTCTCAAACTGGGGTCGCCGCTTGTGTAGGGAAAGCCCCTTGCGGGCCAGGCCGGTTTGTTTACCTGCCCCGTCTGCAGGTCCAGCCGATTGCGGCTCCCACTGGCCACGGTTCACTGCTCCAGGCCAATGGGAGCTGCTGGAAGCGGCGGCCAGTACATCCCTCGGCCCGCGCCGCTTCCAAGAGCTCCCATTGGCCTAGAGCAACAAACCTGCGGATGGGGCAAACCGGCCTGCCAGGGGCTTTCCCTACACAAGCGGCGACCCCAGTTTGAGAAACACTGGGCTAGATATTCTTTTTGGAATAAGTGACTGTTGGGGAAAGAGCTACCAGGAAGATGGAAAAAGCACGACTTTGTATTATAGGAGCTCGCTCGCTCTCTGTGGCTGGATGTAAAATATGTGCTTTGGGGTGATGCCTGCGGCAATATCTCAGCTTCTCTGAGAACAGCTGGGAATCCTAGCAGTGCTATTGTAGGAAAGCTAAAGGGGGGTTGATCTTGCTCCCATAATGCAAGAGCTCCTATTGACGTCACTGGAAGCAGGATTAGTATTGAGGGTCCCAGTGCTCAAAGATTTATGTGCACGCTTAATTTTAAGCATGGGAGTAGTCCCATTGGCTTTAATGACACATTTGTATAGAGTTAAGCATGTGTGTAGAGTTAAGCACTTGCATAAATCTTTGCAGGACTGTATATTAGAGTAGGTGTTGGAGAAAGGAAAGATATTTAACAACAAATTAGGAAAATTATGAAGTTTTTTTGCTAAATAATTTCTGAAATGTTGGTGGGCGCAATGAATTGTAGTCAGTTGAAAGAAACTTATTTTTTATTTGCCAAAGAACATGCAACTTTTTGACTGAATTTATAGGAGGACGTTTACCACAGAATGCTCTAGGATTACATTTTTAAGCATAAGTGAGTTTGAGCTAGAGATTTATATAACTAATTTTTTGTTTCGATTGTGTATAAAAATATTTCTATACATGCTATCCACCTCGGTTATTGTTTTAATACTTAACTTTGTTACACTGTGGGTTAGAATTGTCTTTTTACAGAAGGAAGTGCTTTAATTTACTGTAAGAGAACCAGAGGGGTGATTAAAGGTTAAAAGATTGCTAATGGATGCAGATGTGGAATGACCCTAACAATAATACTATTTATGGCAGACATATGGACTGTCTGACTGTAAGCTAATAGAAGTTGTGCATTTTCATTGGATCACTGCAACAGTCCAAAGAGGGTGAAATGACTTGCTATGATCTGTTTCAGGGGTAGGCAACCTTTCAGAAGTGGTGTGCCAAGTCTTCATTTATTCACTTTAATTTAAGGTTTTGCGTGCCGGTAATACATTTTAACGTTTTTTAGAAGGTCTCTCTCTATAAGTCTATATTATATAACTAAACTATTGTTGTATGTAAAGTAAACAAGGTTTTCAAAATGTTTAAGAAGCTTCATTTAAAATTAAATTAAAATGCTGATCTTACGCCGCCAGCCTGCTCAGCCCACTTCCAGCCTGGGGTTCTGTTCACCTAGGCTGGCAGCGGGCTGAGCAGGGCCTGTGGCCGGGATGCCGGCTGGCAAGGGGCCGGCAGCTGGGACCCCAGACCTGGGGGGGCGGGTCAGGGCAGAGGGCAGTGGGGATGTGGGGGGTTCAGGGCAGAAGGCTGGGGGCGTGGGGGGGATTCAGGGGTCAAGGCAGAGGGCAGTGGAGATGTGGGAGAGTTCAGGGGTCAGGGCAGAGGGCTGGGGTGTGTGGGGGTGTAGGGCAGAAGGCTGGGGTGTGTGTGGAGGTTCAGGGCAGAAGGCTGGGTGTGTGGGGGGTCCAGGACAGAGGGCTGGGGGTGTGTGGGGGTGCAGGGCAGAAGGCTGGGTGTGGGGGGGAGTTCAGGGGTCAGGGCAGAGGGTTGGGATGTGTGTGGAGGTGCAGGGAAGAAGGCTGGGTGTGTGTGGGGGGGTCAGGGCAGAGGGCTGGGGTGCTCAGCTCCTGGGGGTGTTCCCAGCCCCCTGCCTTGAGCAGCTCATGGCAGGGGGCTGGAAGGGATATGCCCTGTTCCACCCCCTTCCCCAAGGCCCCGTCCCTACCTCTTCTCTGCCTGCTCTACAGAGCAGCGAGCACGCTGCCGCTCTGCTCCCCCTCCCCCTCCCAAGGGCCATCAGCTGATTGGCGCAGGGAGAGGGAGGGGGAGGGGCAGGAAAGCACCATGTTGGGGGAAGAAGCGGGGGAGGGGGGAAGCTTGCCTGTCACAGGACCAAGCTTCTGTCTCCTGCCCCTGCAGGGGAGAGCGGTGGGCGGGGGGGCTGAGTGGGGCTGGGGGCCGGGACCCCGCCTCACCTCTCTCCCCTGTGGGGGCAGGAGGCAGAAACTTGGTCCTGTGGCAGCCAAGCTTCCCCCTTCCCCCGCTTCTTCCCCCAGCATGGTGCTTTCCTGCCCCTCCTTCCCTCCTCCTCCTCCTCTCACCAGGCAGGCAGCGTGCCACTCAAAATCAGCTTGCGTGCCATGTTTGGCACGCATGCCATAGGTTGCCGACCCCTGATCTGTTTCAAGGGCAGAAAAAATAAAATAAACTTATATATTATGTCTCTCCAATCAAGGATGACGAGAGAGTAGGAGGATCATTCAGAGAAAGTATAACTTAATGGGTGCAGGGAAAAAGATACATGGAAAATACTTCTTGAGAAACCTTATCAGAAACGGATGCTTATAGGGGAAAATAGAACTTTTGTAAAATAAGAGGGTGCTTGATTCATTTTCTTGTGGTGTAAGGGCTGTCTGAAACAGTTTTTGTTTTCTACATTCAGAGCAGTGTGTGTTCTAATGATCCTTGTTTCTCCAGAAAGAAATTTAATTTTAGGTCATACTGTGTCACTGTCATGCACCACTAGAATTTTGATATCCGATTAATACTGTCAGTTGTTGGCAAGGTTTGCAGCATAAAATTCACTTGCCATTTGCAGAAGTTTAATTACTTACCAAAGTTTTAAGAACTTTATTGATAAACAGCTTTCTATTGGTCTATTTTATTTTTAAAATATATGGCATCGAGTCAAATCATACATAATTTTAAAAGTGGTCAAAATTTGACACAATACTAACCCACTGGACCTCCGGAAAGCAATCAGAAGAACAGGAAATGAAATGACAGTCCTAAGGCCAAATCCTGCAAACATTTACTGTTGGGTGTAGTGTTTTAGTGCCGTGATTGGCTTCAGTGGGACTAATCACAGCCGGAGCTGGTTGGAAAATGTTTTATTTTGTTTCTGTGGAACATTTCACCTTTTTGCCCAAAACCAGAAGAATTTTGGTTTTTGGTTGAAAAGCTTTCAGTGAAAACTCAAAATTATCTGTGGAAAGCCAACCGTACTCATGAAAAAAAAATTTTCAGTCAAGAGTTTTGATGGTAAAATTTTGGCTGTCCCTAGTCACAGCAGTAATCACTGCATACATCACTTAGGGTACGTCTATACTTACCCGCTGGTTCAGCGGCAAGCAATCGATCCCGGAAGTGCTCGCCGTCGACGCCGGTAATCCTGCTCCGCGAGAGGAGTAGGTGGAGTCGACGGGGGAGCCTGCCTGCCGCGTGTGGACCCACAGTAAGTACCTTTAAGTTCGAACTAAGATACTTCAAGTTCGAACTAAGTTGTGTATCTTAGTTCGAACTGGGGGCTTAGTGTGGACCAGCCCTTAGTGTTTAAAAGGCTCGATGTCTTAGTGCAGATCCATCTGGAAGAGGTTGCCCAAAAAAATGAACTGTGCACTATATGCGGAAAACTGCTAGTGGAAGCCTGTTCCATAATGGGGGATCTTCTCTGAGAATGGCCTGTGCACCCGTCCTCAAGAGTGCATAGTAAGAAACGGGGATGGTCAACAGAAGTGCCTCAGCTCATTTAATCTCCAAGATCCCAGACCAAAGCTTGCACTCTGATTTTTATTGGTGGATTTCTTGGCTCTCAGAGAGATCATTATGCTTTGTTTTGCCGCAGGCCTATTTGAAGGAGAACAGAGAGAAGCACTCAGTGAGAATTTACTGCCATAGCAGAATAAAGGGGCATTTATAAGATTTAACTAATGGTTTTGTTTACCTGTTAATATACTTTACAGTTATAAAAATTAATATTGAAATCAATGGGGTTACATTGGTTTACTGAGATCAGCATTGGGCCTATTGTTGTTCTCTATTTTAATGATAGATTTTTTTTTCTTTACTATAAAGCAGGGGGTGCTGAGAGCCATTGAACCCAACTGTAAACCGTGTATATAATGGAAACCACTTTAAGCCGGGGGTGCAGCACCTATGCTAAAAAGTCATTGTTTATTATTTAATGAGAATTGCCTTGGGCTACTTTAGTCATCTTCACTCTGAATACAAGAACATAATCATGTTAACTACAGCTTCAGGTACAATTTACTTAAAATGATCTTTGTCATGTTTTCTATTATAAAGTAAAATATGAAGGAGAAGAGTTTTTCTTGCTCCTGTTTCAATGTGATCGAACACTTAAGTCAAAGTGAAGGATGAAATGAGATGATGTTTAAATAGATAAATACATACTTCTAACTGAAAACCTAAAGAACCACCCTTCAGTGGGAGTTTTGCCTGGGCTAAGGAATGATAAAAAGGTTCTAGCAAAATACAAGAATTGGATTTCAATATTGTTATGCTTCTAAGAAGCACATGGGATTTTTTTCAGGGGAAAAGGCAATACACCATGTTTATTGAAGATACAACAATTGGCATATGCATTCAGTTACACTCTCTCTCTCTCTCTACACCAGTCAATGTTATAGTTACCAGTCCAGAGTCTGGATCAATCTAGTGATCAGCTAGATTGATCACAGGTAGGTAGGAGCTGGGTTCTGTTGGTCACGACACAATGCTCTGGGGAAGTCTTGGCTGGACGAAACAGCTTTGCACCATTAAGCTGTAATTAATTATTGTTTGATGAATGCTTGTTTTTTAAATTGTTTTTTAATTTTTAATTTTGTTTTTTTTTATTAAGTTTTTTAGGGAGTTATTTTATGCTGGTTTTGATTACAGCTATTTTGTTCCCATTGATGGGTGCCTGTTTTATTTTTAGAGTCATTAATTTGCCCTCCTCTGACATTTCAATAGGGGCGTGTTGCAGCCTCCTGGAGCCCTTGTGTTTGTTTTCGGTTCCTTCCTAGAACATCTGGTTGGGTGATGGCCTTCACACTCATCTTCTAACACACACATTCCTTATTCATACACAAAACAGAACTGAGTTACACAGAACATTTTGAACAGAAACATCAAATTGCAATGCAAAACAAAAACAATCATGGCATTCTTTTACTTATTTTAAAATGCTAAACCTACAACAAAGTGGTGACCCTAAAAGGTCTCTTACTGCCTTAAAATTAGCCAGACACAGAATTCTATCTGATGCATTTCTACCAATGGTTTATTAGGCCATTCCTTTTTTGCTATTTAAAAAGGGTGGCTGGCAGGATATGGTCAAATCATACATTAATACATTTAATACATTCTACATTATTATTTTTTATTCTTTACATTTTAAATTATACAAAATACAAACATAAAATCCTACAATTGCAATATTACCAGCATAATTCTCACTTACACTAAGGCCTCTTAATTCTGCAAAAGTGATACAAAGGAGCCTTCGTATAAATGTGACTGATGTCTCTCAAATTCAAGCATAATGTTTGTTTTCTTTTATTAATTTACATGCTAGGACTATAGGGGTCTGTTTCTCTCCTGCAATTTTTCATGAGATTGTAAACACTTAAAGCCACTGCCCAAAGCAGATGGTGGTGTAGCTGGTGATGTCATCCCCATAGTTCTCAGGGCAGCCAACTGAAGAGAGGGATAAATGAGAGAGGGAGGCAGAGGGGGAACGTTCCATCGTTCTATGCCCCAATTTTACAACTATCTACATGAATGTAAGAATTGCAACACCCTGTTCTGCAGTAGGTTTTGATAATGTCATCAAGTCTTCCATGAGAATCATATCAAGAAAGCTGTCAACTTTGGACTTGGGTCTTGGGAGAAAAAAAAATCAGTTTTCTTTAAAATTGTATTTGTTTTAGAGATGGACCTAGACCAAAACTGTGGAACTGAATATTTCCAGGTTTAGGAGTGTTCATAATCTCAACCTGGATACATATCTGACTTTTTAAAATACCCCTTCTTGTTTCAATTGATTGAATGTAGCCCTGATCCCAACACCAAACTTTCAGAATGTGCAAAATTTGTATCCAGATTTTGTCTCTTGGGCCCATATCTAACTAATTTGTAATTTTAATAATGATACATGCATTTTCTGTTAATGGCTTATGTTCATAAACAGCGTGTGTGTGTGTGTTTAAATATAAAGCCTTCTTTTTTACCTTTAAGAATTAAAAATGAATCCTAAACTATCAGAATCTTACAGACCACAATATTTTTTAGTTTCTTTCTAGCTTTATCTCCGGGGATATAGTGAGGAGCATATTATTTATTTTGTTGCATCTTATATCATAGATTCTAAAATAGTTATTTCCCGGAGGAGGGCTGGAATGTACACTGCTGTACCTGACAATTAATTAAAATTCAGTGTTGTTTGTTCTTGCTTAAATTAGTAGAGAATAGCTTCTAGGAAACACCACAGAGAATGTTCTGAAGATTTCAAATTATTTTGAAAGATAAAATTCCCATAGCTCTATCCCTGGAAGAGCTGAGACAGAATTCAGATGCATTTCTACCACCTGCACATTTTTCCATCTTTAGAGTGAGTGTTTTCTGCTGTCTTATAAATTAAAAAAATGACTATGATTATCAGAGAGTTGTTTCCTTATTTCACTAGAATGTTATTTATTGAACTCTACAGTATAAGAGCTGCATGCACACCTCTTTTGTGATAGCATTTTAACCCACAGACCAAATGCATCCTCAGTGTAACTCCAGTCACTATAATAGAGTTACAGTAGGAATCGTGTCATACAGGCTATAGGAAAGCACAGATAACAGGTTTTGTTGTTGTATTATAAGCAATGTAAAATCATCATTTAGCCAGTCAATATCTCTCTCTCTCACACACACACACAAATGCAAGAACCAGTATAAAAATAAGTAAGCATAACGCTATACTAATTAGTTCTCCAGATGTCAATCCTTGCTTTAGAAAACTGCACAAGCACTTATATGCTACTGAAATCAAAATTATTCAGAACAAAAAACTCTTTCATGATGCCCATCTGCCATCATGCATTTCACTTTTCATATGGTAAGTAAGATTTCAAAGTAATTCTTTTAATCATTGCAAGATGGTTTGCTACAAAGATTCTCATGTTTGCTACTAAGACTGACAACTGGAAGTGTAAAAAAAAAAAAAAGGCAAACCTCAGGAGGCGCCCAACCCTCAATTTGCAAGGCAGTATGTTCATTTTCATTGTGAGGAGGAATATTCAGCGGATTCATTCACAGACCCTTGGCTTGCACAATTCCCCATCTCCTCTGTGAAGGGCTGTAGGAATGTATGGAGAGCATCTCTGCAGCCTGGAGGGAGGGGTCAGAGCCCTGCTGTGTGGGGTCTGTGTCACTGCTTCTCCCTATGCAACTGAGATGTGCAGTTTTTAAACTGGCCTTCCACGGGCTGCTTCCAGATATGTCATGCTAGGGTCTCCCTAGATTCAGGGTTATCTTTATCTAGACAAATGTGTCTAATCTTAGTACCTTCATGGTTTTAGGGGGTTGACTTTCAGAGGATCTGAGCAGCCACAGCTCCTAATGACATCAGTGAGTTGTAAATGTTCAGTATTAAAACTGGGCAAATAATTGATTTTTTTTTTTGGTTCAGTGGCAGTTCTGAAATACTGGAAAAAAAATCAGCTTGGGTTGAGTCAAAAATTAAATTTTTTAGTGAATCAGAAAAGTCTACTTTGGCTCTGCTCCAAAGCAGAGTTTCAAACCCGAATCTTAACATTGGACTAATAGTTATAAAGTCTCTCTGCCCCTCCACCAGGAGCACTTCCTCCTCTGTTTCTTTTTCCACTGTTTGTGGACGTCACATTTGTGATTGTGAATAGTTTTGAGTTGGCTTAAACTGCATTTTTTACTGAATAAACTCTTTGAAAAAATTCACACAGCTTTATTCAGTACCTCTGAAAATCAGTGCCTTAGTATACCCAAGTCACAATTCAAAAGAGTGACTGCCTCAATCTAGGCACCAAAATACATGTTAAAGTTCCCAGATAAGTAACCTGTTTTTTTCAGAGGTGCAGTCAGTGGGTGTGTCAGGTTAGCAGGACATCTGGAAATCATGTAACATCTACTTAGGAGCCTAAGTGTAAATTTAGGACTGTAATTTTAAGCACCTAGGTTTGAAAACACTGTTGTTGGGTTCCTAGGAGCCAATTAATTACAGCGCCTTTACTTTAGAACTCTGTGTAAGCGGGGGAATGGTCCCGCTATTGTGGGGAACTTTCCTGGCTTCTGCACTACCCCGGTGAAGTGGGCTAGCGAAAGGATCCGAGTCCTCGCTCCCACTTCCTTTACCCAGAGGCCTCCCTGCCCTTGAGGACTCCCCTTCCACTCTCCTGTCTGGCAGAGTCCTCATAAACCCCGACAAGGCTGGGCCCAGGATTCCTGGGGGGCTCGACCCCCAACCCTGCGGTGGTCACCCAGGACAGGGGCTAGGGTGTCCCCACTCCGGGGTACTCTCTCTGCACTGGGCACCTCCCTGACCCACTGATCATTTCATACAATTTAAAGCAAATACAAGTTGTTTAATTAACAATTAATTTTAAAAAAGAATAAGGAAAAATGGGAAAGGTTAAAGGAAAACACATCACCCCGCTCTGTGGCAGGGAACATTACAAACAGTGTCTCTGGAACGTCAGGGCAGTTCAGTCTGTTCCTTGTAGGTCCCAGGCCTGCTTCTCAGGCCCTGTCTGTGCTGCAGGGACGCTGTGGGTTGGACACTTGCTCCGGTGGTGGCCACACGCTCTCAGGCTCTAGGTGGCAGGACCCTTCTTCCCAGCGTCGCCCCCGCCCGGTCAGGGTTATGATCCCCCTGCAAGTCTGGCTTGCAAGGCCTCTTGGCTGAGGCGTCTCCCTGTGCTGGGCCCACTGCCCAGGGTCCCCCTCACTCTCCCCAGCTGCTCACCGCACTCGGACTGCACACAGCTCCGGACTGCCCCAGCCCCAGCTCCGGACTGCTCCAGCCTCGGCTCCAGCTCCACTCTGCCTCAGCACGGCTGCTGCTGCTGCTGCTCTGCCTTCAGCTCCCTGGGCTGCTTTTCTGGCCTCTCTGGCTCTGGTTGCTGCAGCTCTGCCCCCAGCACAGCTCTGCTCTGCAGGCTGCTTCTGTGACTCTGCTCCCAGCTCTGACCTGCTTCCTGGCTGCTTGTCTGGCCCCTCTGGCTCTGCTTGCTACAGCTCTGTTCCCAGGGCAGCTCTGCTCTCTCTGGGCCGTGCTCTGGCTTTGGGGCCCCTGCTCTCTCCTTAGCTCGGCCCCCACTCTGTCTGACTCAGGCCATTCCAGTTCACACGGAGGACGGGACCCCCTCTGGCCTCCTGACTCTCTGATTAGCCTGCCCGCCCTGTCTATCAGGCTGATCTGGAGCATTGGCCTCTCCCCATTGCCCCTGGGGACTGTCAGTCTCAGGCTCCTGATTTGCCATCGACCCTTCCCCTTTCAGTGCTGGGAGCTAGCAACCAAAACACCCCACTGGATGTTAGTAAGGGGGCAACAGTCCCCTTACATCTGTATACAACTTTTTAAACATTTTAGGGGACGGGGGGAGTTGGGTGAATTTAGTGTTTGTGAAAAATGTTGGCTTAACAGTTCTGGTAGATGATGCCTGCCTGCCCACAGAATAGGTACAGCATAAACAGTGGCAGTTCAAGCTTCCTCATGCTGTTCTGTCAACATGCCACAACCCTGAAGGGGGCACAGGATGACTTGTGCCCATTCAGTCTTTGCCCAGTAAATCTGAAAACATTGTGTCATGAAAAGTGACTTGTGTTTTCCTTCAAGTGCACAAATTAACTCCACTGGAGAACAGGACAAGCCAAAGCCCCTAAACTCTTATCAGCAATGTTCAAACATATTCCAAGAACACAGTTTTGGGCCTACCGCCAGATCACATTTGGTAGTGATCACATAGATATTATATACTAAGCAGAGTTTGCCCTGGTCTGTACTGGGGATGAAAATCTCCCAGGGAGACTCTAGGTACTGCAGTTCCATTTCTGTGTCTGGGACTAAAAGATCAGGAAAGAAACCTGTAAAGCGGGGTTAATAATCTATCAATTTATTTTAAAACTTTAAAATCATAACCTCTCTTGCTTGGGTTTCCAGATGCTGATCAGAACAAACACAATACCTTTTTTCAGTCTTTCTTTGGTGCTGGTCTTTGAGAGCATTCATCCTGCTAGAAGTTAGCTTTGAATCAGGTAAAAGTCCTAGACAATCATTCAGAAACAGTCATTTCAACAGACAGCAGTGTAATTTTGCTTCTGAGTGGGAGAAAAAATTTGTTTGCAGTTCCTGCAGAGATCTAGTTCACCTATCTTGTAATGCAGAAATCGTTAAGGTTATTGAGGAAATCATTGTATTGTTCTTGAACTATCACTGGATTAGCAGATGTATTGGAACTGTATTTTGGTTGGCCGAAAGTAAAAAGGCAAATAAGAATAGAAGCTTTCCCTACTATTGCTTAGTTTAGTGAATCTGTGACTCATTATGGTTAGCATTGGAAGATAGTTTCCATTCTAAGTCCTAAATTCCATCAAACTTTTTTGGGGAAAAAAAATCTCTTTTTGACCGGAAATTTCTCATGTGTAGTTTCTGTTTAATTCAGTGTACAGTGGAGCTTTCTTGTTAAACTCAAAGTTTAATAGTACAATTTTTATGTGACTTGGAAAAAATTGGTTTTAATTTTTGAAAATTGTTCTAACTTGTTTTGACCATTTCCAGTTCAAAAGTGACTTAATATAAAGCCTTAAAACTTCTTTATGCATTAATCTTTATTGAGAAATAGATCAGAGGGCTAATTCTTTATCCAAATTGAAATGCAAAGAGTTAGTTATTAGAGGTTGAATTTTAAACACCTGACAAATCACAAGGGTTTCCACGCGTCTTACTT
Organism: Chrysemys picta bellii; assembly: GCF_011386835.1. NCBI lineage: Eukaryota > Metazoa > Chordata > Testudines > Emydidae > Chrysemys > Chrysemys picta. The sequence continues at coordinate 138,761,329 of NC_088793.1, read as the reverse complement.
AATCTGAGAGGTCTAGCTAATGTTACAAATTTGCATTAAAAAAATCTTTCTGTGACGATAGATGCATATGTTTAAAGTTATCACTACGTTTGTTTGAGATCATTCCTGGTTATATTTTGGAACTATCATGATCCCACCCTCATTTCCATTCTCACCTGCCTCTGTTCTGCCGCCAGAATCTAGTAGATCTGCTATTAAGGAAGTAGGTAACTTGGTATGATGTTATGCAAAACAAAATAAATGCATTGTCCGCAGAGTTTTATATTGCTCATTCCAGTGTTCTTAGATTAAGTGCTGATTGCAAATGGTGCCCTATCCCCTCTGAGAGTGTGTATTGCCTAATCAGTCTCAGGAGTGGTGTGCTTTCACTGGGCAGGTGGGGGCAGGGAGCAGTAAGTCCACATTGTTTATGTACTGAGCAAACTCCACCCTAAATGTAGTTGTAAGGGAGTGTGTAACTATGTAATGTGCAACTCTGCAGATCAAGTGGCCTATTCCCTTCCCCTCTCCCAGGAGAGGAATGGTGGTGGGGAGGGAGAAGGATTCAGGAGATGCTGGTTGTGTTCCCGCCTTTCCCCTCCTCCAGCAATTAGAGAATCCCTTGAGTCAAGTTTGTTTGCGTGGGCTTGGCAAGGAGTCTGTGATTTGGCCTGTAAAAGGCAAGAATATTTACGAAGCATAAATTAAAATGACAGCATTACAATTATGGGAGAAGCTGATAGGAAGCAATGGAAGTTATTGTTTAAAGTCTGTTCTCTGGTAGCTAACTCAGATAGCTAAGGAGGCATGTCATTCTTTTAATACTATTTTGGGTCACTGAATCATTTTTCATAACTTGTTCTATCAGGTTTCACTTTGAAATTTATCCCTTGGGTTTCAAGAAAGAGTTGTAAATATCATTTCTTTCCTGCAGAATGTACAGTATGAAGAGACTTCAATTATTGGTGCCATAAACTATAAACCTCTTCAACACATCAAGTTCCATCTCGGCTTTTATCATCCCTCTAAGCAATTCACCATGCATTAATGTAATGGTAATTGCACTACAAACACCGCTTCTACATAGGTGGCATATCCTCTTTAATGGAAGAGAAGCAGAGGAAGTTCATATGCTTAATTCATCATGCATACTGGAATTTATCCTTCCTGTCGTCAGAATCAGTACTTTTGAAAGACAAGTAACCTTAAATTTTGGTTTCATGATGCAAATTAGAAGTGTTTTCATGTTTTAAAACAAATTATTTGGAAAAGTAATTTTAATGGGGTTATTGCATTTGATAAAGATACAGAACAAACTTTTCAAACTTTTCTATAGTTACGCACCTAATTCCAAATGTAGATATCAACATTAGTGGATTGACCCTCAGAGGCTGCTGATCACTACTGCAGCAGCACCCATGGATCTCACTATGGTTTTCTCTAAGTCAGGGGTCTCAAACTCAAATGACCACGAGGGCCACATGAGGTCTAGTGCATTGGCCTGAGGGCCGCATTACTGACACCTCCCGCCCTCGGCCCCGCCCCCACTCCACCCCTTCCATGAGGCCCCGTCCCTGCCCCACCTCTTCCCACCCCTTTCCTGCCCCCATTCCAACACCTTCCCCAAAATCCCCACCCCAACTCTGCCCCCTCCCTGCCCCCAGGAGGTGCAGGAGGAGTGTGGGGTGTGGCAGGGGCTCAGGGCAGGGGGTTGGGGTGCAAGAGGGGTGCGGCAGGGGGCTCAGGGCAGGGGGTCAGGGTGCAGGAGGGATGCAGGGTATGGCAGGGGGTCGGGGTGCAGGAGGGGTGCGGCAAGGGGCTCAGGGCAATGGGTTGGGATGCAGGAGGGGTTCGGGGGGCAGGATCTGGCCCGGCATGTACCGGGGGCAGGGCAGGCTCTCTGCCTGCCTGCCCTGCCCCCGTGTCGCTCCGCTCTGGGAAGATGCTGGAACGTAGGGAAGGGGCTGTGGAAGGCGGAGGGGCTGTGTGTTGCTGTTGCTTCAGGCACCGCCCCCAGCCTGCTCTGCCCCTGGTGCATGTCCGGCCGGAGCCGCTCTAGGTAAACACTGGGGGAGGGCGGGGGGGCTGCGAGGGGTTCGCGGGCTGCAGAAAATAGCCTCGCGGACAGTGTGTTTGAGACCCCGGTTTTAAGTGCTTTGTAAAGACCCTAGTTAGGGTTTAGATGAGAAGGACAAATGGTGCTGAAGCCTGCTAGTGTGAATTGCTGTTTTGTTGTTTATATTCCAGTGCTCTTGGTGCTTCCTGCCTAAATATATGAACACACAATCCTTTCTCCAACAATTAAAAAAAATCACTTGATACCTTTTTAGACTTTTCTCTTTTTTGGCATTTTGAGAGATCTTGAAACTCAAAGTATTTATTAGAATTGCTGTGTTCCCTTTAAGGCTGATCCTGCAGTATATACTCAGGAAAAACTCCTGTTGACTCCAGTGCTCTTAAATTTTCAAAACTGAAACCACAGAGTTGCCACTCACATTCCCAATTCTTGAGTCCCATATTTATCCCTGTGAGTCACCAATAAATCCTGACCACAAATTTGGATGGTTGAGAATTTTGTTAAACCCTCTGCAGGGTTTAACAAAATCCTTGTTTGTATTGTATTACCATAGTGTCTAGGAGTCCTAACTGTGGACCAGCACCACATTGTGTTAAGTGTTGTAGAAACACAGAACAAAAAGATAGTCCCTTATGGAGCTTCCAATCTAGGTGTCAGACAGGGGACAACAGAAGGATACAGATAGTCTCATAGGAGAGTACAAGGAAACAGTGAGATGCTATTTATCAGCATAATAGGCTGTGGTCTCAGCCCAGTAACAACCTAACCAGTGTTAAATTTTTGGTAGGCATCAGGGCAAAGGATAGCTATAAGGAGGGATTTGAAGGAGAACAATGAAGTAGTTTTCCTGAGGTTTACAGGGAGCTCCTCCCAGGCGTGAGGGGCATTGCAACATGATAATGAGGTATCACAATGTCTTGCATTGTGTTATAAGTGTGATGTTGCACCAGATAATGCAAGCATCATCATGTTGCAGTCAACAAATTTGTCCTAGAGGACAAACTGACTAAAAGTGACAAGTGAAAGCTATCAGGAACACAGTACAAACTTTGCAAGTTGGTGCTACCTCAAGTCTAATCTTATTCCACTAACTGCTAGTTCTCCTCCCAAAGCAAGTCATTTCAAGGTTATGTGATATTAGTTTTGATGTGGACAATGGAGTAAACATGAACATGACTGATGTTTGATTTACATGTGGAAGTGTTTGTATACATACACTGATATATAACTGTCTTAAAGAGCGCTGTTGACCAAATCACTTGCACTAGTGTAACACCGGCAAGACCCTGGTGGTTGGTGGGCAGGATCAAACTGGGGACCTCTGGAGCTTAGTGCATGAGCCTCTACAGCATGAGCTAAAAGCCAACTGCCTGTTAGCTAAGGCTGTAGAGCAGACTCATTTAATCTCTCTCTCTAAGTCAGAGGTGGCCACCCTGAGCCTGAGAAGGAGCCAGAATTTACCAATGTACATTGCCAAAGAGCCACAGTAATACTTCAGCAGTCCTCCATCAGCTCCATCCCCCGCTCCCAGTGCCTCCTGCTCACTGGCAGCCCCGCCAATCAGTGCCTCCCCCTCTTTCCCCGTACTTCCCAATCAGCTGTTTCGCGGCGTGCAGGAGGCTCTGGGGGAGAGGGGGAGGAGTAAGGGCATGGCAGGCTCAGGGTAGGGGGCGGGAAGAGGTAGAGTGGGGGCAGGGCCTGTGGCAGAGCCAGGGGTTGAGCAGTGAGCACTCCCTCCCCCCGGCACATTAGAAAGTTGTCGCCTGTAGCTACAGCCCCGGAGTTGGTGCCTATACAAGGAGCTGCATATTAACTTCTGAAGAGCCGCATGTGGCTCTGGAGCCACAGGTTGGCCACCTCTGCTCTAAGTGGTCTCAGTGCCATTAGAGGGACACAGTACCACACCCAGAAGGTGTGTGGGTTACACTAGCAAAACCAAAAACATGCTGATTTAAATTCACCATTACATAGCATGATTGCTGACTCTCTCTAGCATCATGGAAATGGTTTGAGTCTGCTCTAGGATTTTAATCTGAGGCAAATGCAATTGATAGTTTTCCTTAACTTTTTATGCATGTAGAGGCCAATGTACTCCTGGGTCTACACTGGAAGAAGTCAGAATAGATCCTGGCAGAAGGCCTCTGAGATGGGAAGCAGTGTTGTGATATAAAATGGCTGAAACATCCCTTGTGCCATGGGATTACCCAGAGTACCCAGCTCAAAAGTGAGTGGCACGTGCTGGGAGAACGACATGGTTTAGGGTGAGCTAGATTTATGGGGGGTGGAAATGCAAACCCTGTCTGCCATTCCTTGGAGCAAATCCCTCCTGAAGGTACCCTGGTGCTTTACTGTCTCAGGGTTGTGTGATTGACACCTCTCTATGCCAGCTTGAGTGACATCTCTGCGGTACTTTCTTGTGGGATCAAATGGCTTAAGAGATCAGTGGTTGGCACAGAAGGAAGAGTAAGCAAAAAAGGGTAAAGAACATGGGAAGTAGGAGGAGGAGCTTACATTATCAAATTAATTATCTCCAGAAGAGAGTGAATGTGAGTGATCTCTCCCATGCTTTAGTCTCTGACACTCTTGTAAGTCCACGTCTCCCTACCTTACCCTCTCCATTTTAACCAGTCATCACCTGCTTATTCCCCATCTGGGCCACACAACATAGTTGTTTTAAAGAAAAAAAGAGGTTAAACAGATGAGATTCCTGACACAGCTTTAATTTATCATTTTATTGACTACATAATTTTTTAATTGATAGTTTGTTTATTTTACTTGAATAACTCATTTATAAAAAGTACAGACGTGCTAATGTTCCTGGAAGGCTATTAACATCCTTGTGAAGTGTGGAGCTTATTTATCCACAGAAACGATACAGCACTGATGGTGCCAGGCTCCCCAAACTGCTGCCAGTTTGCCTCAGCCCTGAGTGTTCTAGAGAGTGGGGCCTTCTAAGGGACAAGAGAGTAGTTCAGTCTCCTTGGCCATTCAGCCCTTGGCTTCTCTATTGGGACTGCCAGGAAAAGTGGCCATTAGTTCCAGTTGCAATGGAAGATTTGTGTATAGTGACCCATGTCCAGAGACAGCCACTGACTCATTTCAGCTAGACCATTTAGTTATCAGAATATAAGGACTTCTGGTCATTACCAACATAGGCTAGTAAACCTCAGTATTCCAGAGGACAAATCCTGGCCATCTTGGGTCCGATCCAGCTCCCAGTGGCTCAGTGGGGTTCTTTCCATTGACTTTTATGAGGTTTCGTGAGAGTAGTCCCATTAGATTCAGTGGGACTTGCTTGCGTGAATGCGACAAACAGAATTTGGCTCTTTGTGTTGCTGAGACTAATGCAAGTCTTTGATACTTCCATGCAACCCAAGGAGATCAAAATATACTCTTTTAGTTATTTTGCAGTGATGATGAATATCCGTACTCTTTGTAAAAAACCCAAACCATCACCACAACAAAAATCTCCTTAAAAGTGAGCCTTCAAAATCAGGTAAAGCTGAGAGTATTCTATTCTGGGAATCAGGCCCCATTCTCAGTTGGCCCCTAGACACCACTGTAATAAACATGATAAATAATAATACACTTCCGATATTAACTGTGGAAAATAAACAGCATAACTTGCAAAAATACAGTGGCCTTTTGTGTATTCTGTAGCTCAGACTGATTTACATTATTTTATATGTATTGATTTTTCTTATACTGTGTATATTGATTTTTCTTAATACACATCATTCTTAAAAGCAAAATCAAGGGGGAAAAATCAAGTAGACAAGATAGAATTTATCCTCATGAATCTTGTTTCTTGGCTGCTGGTGAGATATGCCTTAACACACAAGGGACTGAGGAGCTCCAAGGTCTTATATTATAATGGGAAAAAAACCCATCCATCCGTGAAGACTGAGATCAATATATTTCTTGGTGGGTTTAGATTGCTGGATTAATTTTATGACAGATTGAATGTTGGATTGGGATGCTGTTTGTTTTATTGTAGATGGTGTTAATGCTAACATTTTTGCACTGCAGTCAGTTTTCTAAAGTTCTCTGAGCAGTGTTTTATATATTGCTGTTGCTGTTTTCATTGTGGTCATTAATTTGAATAAACCATAACAGTGTGAGCATTTTAATACTGCCATAAATCAAAATACCAGTGGCCCTAAATATTTAAAGTTTTTTCTGAAGGAGTGTTAGGTTCATTTATTTTTTTCATGTGCCATGCATAAGGGAAAAAAGCAAATATTACTAAACAATGTGAGGGATGAGATTCTCTTCACTAATATATCTGTTTTCTAATGGCTTCCAGATAAAAAATATAGAGAAATATTAATCCTCACGCACTCCTGCACCTCACACTTGAAAAAATCCTTTAGAATGGTATGTTCCACTAAAGGACCTGAGGCTGTTCTAATTTAGAAAGCTCAATTATGTTGGGGGCTGCTCCAGCCCTCAGAGCTGTCCAGGATCCAAAGGGCACAGTGGTGGTTTAAAGCCACCTTTGCCTTCCTCCCCTTAGGCAATGCATTTTGTGCTGTGTGGTCTCAGAGGCACAGCACAGAATCTCACCCAATTGTTTTTTTTTCCTTTGGCTATAAAACCATCCATGTTGGACATCTCCATACTCAGCAATTTTCTGTCTGAACATAGAATTTTTTAAATTCCTCATATCCTAAAAATGGCTGATCCAATTTTGCTTGATGTTAGAAACCAACCAACCAACCAAAAAAAAAAAAAAAAACCCCACACAAAAATGTCATCTTTATATTGAGAGCAAGGATGGAAATTTTCAGCCCCAAAAGGAACTTGTTTGAGAGAGAGAGGATCTAATGAAAAAGGTGAGGGTTAAAAAGGAAGTTATAGCACTCATTGCTTCCCTCATACTGTGTGCCAGGGTGCATCAGTATTGCATTTACAAAATAATAAAAGAGCCACAGTCATGTTTCTCCTGTGGTCTAACTCATAGAACTCAAATATGATCAGTGGTTAAAGTAGACTGAAACAGTAAGGGGTGCTATCCCTGCACCAGCCAAGGAGGGAAAGATCTCCTAATGCTCACTGAACAGACCCATGGAGTGAAGGGGAGGTCCCAAGGGGAACTCTCACTTTGCTTTCAGCAGAGCAGGGAGATCTTCACTCCATCCCTTACTGGGCTACTTTAACACTGGAATATAGTTGTTAAAGGCTCTACCAATATGGGTGAGGTGAGTTAAGATGTTTTGCTCAGTTTTCCATGTAGCGTCATGATGGATCAGTAAGTCATTCCTTAACTGCTAGAAGCAGTGATACACTGAAGATAGTGAGAGGAAGATTCAAAGGTCCACCAAAACTGAGGTGTGAGTGAACTATGAGTGCCGCGTGTCCTTTACAAAATACACTATCTACAGAAGCACAGAAAATAGATGCATGTTGCTTTTATTTTCAGCACTGTCCCATAATTCTGCAAGGACTTTGGTGTTGTCTGATACTGCTTTCTGCAGACAAAAGCTTTTGCAGAACGTACTGAGGCCTCTGTGGCATTGTAGCACATCGAACACCTCTGCTCAGAGAGTCTAAAGGTACCTTTGTTCTGTAGTGGAAAAATGTCTTTTTTTTTTCAAAGATGAATGCAGGAAACTTGCCAAAACAGAGAGAAGATCAGTCAGTGGTAGCAACAAGATATCACAGCTGCAGAGGAAGAAGAAATGAGAAATACAGTGTCAATGAAATAGAGAAAGCTTGTTTATTTTTCCTTGATATAGCAGACGTTCTGGCTTCTATGATGAAAAATAAATAAAACAAGAAAAAGTGCTTCTAAGAGACTTTCATTGTGATGTCTCAGAAAGGACTCCTGAATTTCAGACTCAGCTTGACAGATGATCTACTGTCCATACCCCTCCCCGGCCCCATGTAGAATGAACACAAGTTCTTCAGCTCCTACTGTATTCCTGAGGCAGTAGCTGTGGAGGAGGAGGAGAAGATCATTCTGTTCCTTTTGGCCCTGCAGGACCCAAACTTTTCTACTTGGGATTGCTGCTTGATTTGCCTCTAAATCAACACCTTTTCTGTGATTCAGTAATTCATTGATTAATACTTTAGCTCTGAACGGTTGAAAAGACAAATTCCCACATTCTACCTTTAATTACCTGAATTATTTAGCTTACTAAGTTATCAGCACTCAGTGTAGGGCTAAACTCCTGTTCTTTCAAGTCTTCCCCATCTCTCACTTTTCTCCAGCTGCATCTCCATCATTCTAGACTGTAGAAATGTTCTTCCTCATAGTGATTGAGAAGAAGCAATAAGATGGCAGCTAGGTGACCACGATCCTTTTTTCTATGGCTCTGTCTACCAGAGGGTTAGCAATGGTGGGAGCCCTAGTGTAGACAGCCTACCATTTTAATGCCAACTCCATTTTAATCTCCATGTTTTAAGTATGTCAAGATTGCAGTAGGGAAAGCTGGCTTTCAACCACTTTTGCAACCTCTTTATCCTTGGCCAGTTCAGCACAATCTCACCGCATGGATTAGAGCAGTCTGACAGCTCCTGCAAACTGTGGTGGCTGCCGACAGCCTCCAGGAGCTGTTCCAGTCTAGGGCAGAGGGCAGAACAGGCTAGGCTTCCTGTTCTCTTGCCATGCTCTTATACTAGGATGCTACAGCAACTCATGACTGTTGAAAGAGGAGTCAGCAATGATGATGCATATCTGATCAATAGTGAAAAATGTGGCATGGTTAATGAGTTTGTATAACTTGAAAGCACAATTAGTGCCCATGGCCAACTCCGTGAGGTGGTGGGAGCAAGAACTGGGAAGGCAAGTGGAGCTTTTTTGACTCTGGCAATAGTCTGGAAAAATTAGAAGATTCACGCAAGAATCAAGATAGTTATACAATGCCATTGTGATACCCACATTGTTACATGCTTCTGAAACGTGGCAAATGCTGGAAACCCACAACAGAAAATGTAACACATTCCATCAGAGATGCTCGCCAACAATACTTGGTGCCCATTGGTGGGATAAAGTAAGCAATGCTGATGTGTTACCAAAAAATGGCCATCAGGCTGGAGAGACAATGATTTGAGATAGAAGGCTGAAGTGGTTTGGACACGTTATACGGATGTTAAAAAAGTTTGCTAGACGAGCCCTTGATTAGATACCACCTGCTGGAAGATGAAAAAGAGGAGGACAACAGATGACAGAAGGAAACCATTAACAAAGATGCTGCTGTCATGGAAATAGACTACAGTACAGCAAGAAATCTGGCATTAGGCAGATGGAAGTGGAAAGACTGGGTTGCCTTGTGTCACAATGTACGAGAGCATCTAATAAATAATAAATAATATAGCAGCTCTATGCTACATAAGGGTTCTACACAGTTGGAATCCTTGATCGGCCAGTTCCATGGCTTTAGGGCAGCTCAGCTCAGGGATACTGGTACACAGTTACTCTAATGGACGGTAACATTGGACCCATCATTTTGTTTTCAGAAAATTACAATGTCCAAACCACAAGATGAAACTTTTAAGAACACTCTCACTGAAAATTGGGTACCTTGCTGCATTTATCTCAGCAAACATAGTTAGAAGTTGACAGTCATATCTTATCAATCCCCGTACATGATTTCTCTTAGGGTTAAAGTGATGTACCAAATAGTTCCATCTGTCTCCCAGGGTTACTATTGCTTTCCATTTGAGTCAAGAAGTATATTGGCATATGCTGTCTTTCTGATTGCCTAGAGGAGGACTGACCATTAGAACTACGCCCCAGCAACAGTTTTAGAGCTACAGAACTAGGTCACCATTTTTCAAAGGTCCCAAATAGGCTCTTAAAGCCTCTGCTCTCACTCTCATATGGTAGAGAGGCAAAGAAATCTGATAAGTTGTCACCTAGAAATTGGCTCGCACTTCTGCAAAACATTATGGGATGAATGTCTTCATTTGTGTAGCTGTTGTGATGGAGACCAAGTCCTCAGAGCAGTCATTGAAAACTGTTTTAAAATATATTTAATGACTTTGCTAAATGGCCTCCATCGATTTGGACTGGTGTTGCTGAAGATCTACACAGACATTTTTCCCCCTCCTATTTGTAAACTTTGTTTCTGTGCTTCGGTTACAGCAATCTGGAGAGCTATCTAAAATGACTAGTGTTCTGTAGTGGTGTTACCAAATAGTTGAGGCTTTTTAGCCTATTTGATAAGGTATTTTTGTCTGTGTGTAGAAAATAAGTAGTATGAAGTAGGGGACAGTGAGTGCAGTTTGTCCTGTCTTCTTTTTCTCTGTACTTCTGTTCTTTTTCTGTAAAGTGTACACTGACCGTTTCACAAGAAAATGAAACACTAGGAAAGGAATGGCTGGCACCTAGGCCTCTTCATCTTTGGGTGGTGCTTCAGCCTATTGATACATTTGGTGGAAGGTCACTTTCTCAGTCACAAGTAGCATAGCTAAAGTACAGAAACCAATGGATTTACACTGATGTAAATCTGAAGTAGTTCAATTAATTCAGTGGGAATATTCCGGATTTAGATTGGTGTGTATGAGTAGTATTTGGTCCCAAGCACGTAGAGAAGCAAAGATGCTATCTGTCTCTTTTGGGAGCAATGCTGGTTTAGTCCAGTTTATTATTCATTTTTTCTCGAGAGTGGGATTAAGTAATTAAGCACTGGACAGAAACAATTAAGGATTAAAAATTCCCAACCCAACCTTTTATCCAAAGTAGACAAAGTGTGGAGATTTACTCTTTTAAATTACCTCTAAAAGGACATAACAGTCATATAAAAAGATAGTCTGGAATCACTGAGAGTCTGGCTGTAGCAGGAGGGGTTTGTTATAAAGGTTAGCAGAAGCAAACAAGCCAAAGAAAACCATAATTCTCTTGAAGTATGTGAAAACAAAGCAAAACTTAAATGTCATATCTTCCTGGTAATATGTGGATTCTTACACGGCTTCAGATGCTTTGAATTATCTGTTAGATTTTGATCAATGCAGTGTAGTTGTAGCCATGTCAGCCCCAGGATATTGGAGACACAAGGTGGGTGAGGTAATATCTTCTATTGGAGCAACTTCTGTTGGGGAGAGAGACAAGCTTTTGAGCCACACAGAAGAAGAGCTATGTGTGGCTTGAAACCTTGTCTCTATCACCAAGAGAAGTTGCTCCAATAAAAGATATTATCTCTCCCATCTTATGTCTTGCTAAGATTTTGATCAAGGCATTTATTTAAATAAAAATCAAATTGATAATTTGTGCCATACCTAACTCATGGTAGAAATCACCTTATTTGCTTACAGGGTTGACCTAATGACCATGTTAAACTAGTGATGTGCCTGAGCCGGAAAGATACCATCGGGATGTGTATTCTGAACACCCCCAAAATCAATAGGGTGTTCAGATCCAGGGTTTTGCTTCAGTGGTAAAATCTGAATCTGAGTTCAGAGCATTGAGTCACATCTGGGTCTTGGCTTGGACCCATCTCTAGTTTTAACTTTCAAATTCTCTAGGAAAATGGAGTTCTCAAAGTCTGACAAATGAACACTGAAGAAAAGAAAAGGCTTTAATAGTTGAAGAACATTTTTCCTTGCAAAAGTTTTGCTGAGCAGGCCGCTGTTAGTGTTTCCTTACAAAGGAAAACTTATAGTTTGGCTATTTGAGAGAAGTTTGTCAAACTTTTACTCCAAGTAGATTCATAGTGCCTGGGGCAAGACAAGTACAATATAATGTATTATTTGAGAAGACGTACACAACCATATAATTAAGCACCGTACTGTAACATATGTCTGCAAGGGGGCAGAATTAAAGTGGTGTGTTCAGCCATAACTTGCATTCTGAGTGCATAACTGCATGTAATGTGGTTGCTGCTCTCTCCCTGACCACGCCCCCTCGCTACAATGCTTCTGGAGCAACTCAGTTCAGGGGGAAATTAGCCAACAGTTAATAGGCCCAAGCCTGCAGTCCAGGCCAGGCAGCAGTTGGATCTGTGAGCCCTGGTCCTCAGCCAGGACAGGGCAGCAAACAGTTAATGGCTCTGGCCTGCAGTCAGGCTGCGCAACACAGCAGTCTAGGGGGATCGGTTCTCTGGTGGGACAGACAGCAAACCGTCTGGCGTCCTAGCTCGGGTGGGTGACAGACCGATGCAGGCCTCTTGGCCTAAAGATGGGGTGGCAGGGAGTAGAGGAATGCAGGCCCACCTGACTCCACTGCATCCCAGCACAGGGCCCCAACAGTGGTGGAATGATCCATCAGTGGGGAAATCCGGCCGCAACATGCTGGACGGCTTGCAGTCAAGTAACACAGCCGTACCCTATTCAGCTTCCCTGGGCTCCTTCCTATACTCGCATTCAGGGCCTGCCTGGGTTCCAGGGTCATCATTAGTTTCGCTGGGATAAACGGCCAGTGGCAACCCCAACAGCTCCTCTGTGTTCCCAGTGCCTGGCAGCTCCCGCAGTTCCTCCGGGTCTTTGGCTCTGTAGCGGCCTCTTTCAGGTCCAAGCTCCAGCAGCAGGGGATAGATGTCCTGCTCCTCTGGCAACTGTCATCCAAGTGAGCTGGAAGGGCTGCCTTTTATATTCCGGTTCCTGTCCTGCCCCTCTGCTTTCAGTGGGGTGGTCACGGGTGTTCCAGCTCTGCCCACCAGAAGGCGGTCGCAACTCTCTCCCCATCTGTCAGGGAGGGAGACCATGCCTCCTTGCTACACACTGCACTGTGGGAAGAGAGCAGCCAGAGGACACAATGTGTAACAATGGTAGAGTGCAAGATGAGGTCTGACAGTGTTGGGAGTAACAAGACTTTAGGTTTAGAGAAGGGACAAACACAGTAGGAGCAGGTGCGATAATGTGCAGGTGGAAGATGAAGGCATCCAAAAACATTGGCTAAATTGCTTCAGTTATGTTCTATCTTCATCTTCTTCAGTGGGATACTGCATTATTGATGGTGTGGGTGAATTCCATCACAGAGGAATGAATGTCCCTTCAGGAGTGATTCATAATGGAAGCACTCTCTAAGTGAACTTATTCTGATGAAGACTCCTATAGAGGAAGGACCTGAAGCAAATGAAGGCACTTAGGGTCCAGTTGAAGAACCAGTTTTGCTATTTGTGCCTCGTTTGTCTTTTTGTTTATGTTAATAAATTAGAACTACTTGAGATGTTGAAGTCCTTGAGTCAGTGCAATTTATGTCAGGAATTCTGGGTATCTTGCTGACTCCGTGTTTCACAAACGATAAGCTAGATCAGTACATCGTGGTATTTGGAAACTAGATTCAGACAGTTCCAGCTACTGGAACCTTGAGGATAAAGCATGGAATCTTCAACAGGTTTAGGTTCTTTCTGCTTTTCTAGAAACTATCATAAAACAAAACCAAAGGGCCCACAGCAGAGGACTAAGATGAGTAGAAGTTCATGAGGTTCCCCATGATAGGTAGCATTTGTGGTGTGGCTGCAGGGAGTGGTAACTCAGAGTTGCTATACCTCCTGCCTAGATTTGTGTGCAAGGTAGGGGCTGGTGCTATGGGGAGTGGCACCTCATCTCTTCTGACCCTAAAGCACCAGGGATCTGACTTCATTTGTAATGCCAGCAGAGAGACATTGAAGTGAGGCAAGGGTAGGAAATGCTGCAAAGGCAGAACTCTTCCCCACATTCCGGATCAATCTAGTGACCAGCTATGTTGATCCCGGGTAGGGAGGAGCCGGGTTCCGTCAGTTGCAACATGATGCTACGGGGAAGTCTTGGCTGGACAAACCCAAAGTTATGGCAAGGCTCCCTGTTTATATAGTGATTTTTTTTTTTACTGGGACCAATGAGTTTTGCACCGTCATGCTGTAATTAATTGTTGTTTGATGAATGCTTGTTTTTTAAATTATTTTTTTATTTTTTTATATTTTTATTACGTTTTTCAGGGAGTTATTTTATGCTGGTTTTGATTACAGCTATTTTGTTTCCATTGATAGGTGCCTGTTTTATTTTTAGAATTGTTAATTTGCCCTTTTTTGACATTTTAATAGGGGGCGTGTTGCAGCCTTTTGCCGCCTTTGCCTTTGTTTTGGGGTTTGTTTGTTTTTTAGAACATTTGGTTCAGTGATGGCTTTTACATTTATTTTTTTAACACACACATTTTTTATTTACATACAAAACGGAACTGATTTACACAGAACGTTTTACACAGGAACATTAAGTTGCAACGCAAAAGAAAAACAGTCATTACATTCTTTTACTTATTTTAAAATGCTACGCCTACAACAAAGTGGTGACCTTAAAAGGTCTGTTCCTGCTTTGAAATCAGCCCAGACAGATTCCAGTTGATGTATTTTTACCAAATGGCCTATTAGGCCATTCCTTTTTGCTATTCAAAAAGGATGTCTGGCAGGATATGATCAAATCATACACCGATACATTTAATACATGCTACATTATTATTCTTTTAAAATGATATAAAATACAAACATAAAATCCTACTACTATATGTCCCCCTTTTGACCCCTCAATTCTTGAGTGGATCATATTTTATACAATTGTTTTATAGCAATATACTGAGAGGCAATTTGAGCTTGTGGTTATAATTTAATAAACATTTTTTTTTGTTTAACAGCACATACAACATATTTTTAGCAAGCAAACACACAGTAATGGGTGACACATAATAGACAATATGCTCTTAGAATTCGGGGACCAGCCTGTAAAAACGTTGTACCAGTGATAGGCGGTTAGGTTTTTTTTAGATTTAGCAATTTTTAGCATGTTTTTATTTGCATGTAATATTTGAATGACACACTTTTTTATATTTTTTTTGTGTTTGTTGTAAAAACTGAGTTATTTTGGTTTTTGACAATGAGTGATTAGTTAGATTGTGCTAATTTAGGCCAAGGGTAACAGAGAAATTAACCGGGGTGGCAATTATAGTGCTTTGTGCTTTTTTTATTTATATTTTATTTATATTGCTAGTATATAATACACAGGCATTACATTTACATTTCTTTATTGGGCGTTGGCTAATACTTGCATTTTTTTAAAAATATTGTTTTTTAGGATGTAACACGTACACATTGTTTGTTGTACAAAACACGTGTCACATTTTTTAGTTTGTTTTATGCACATGTTTTTAATGATGCTACATGGGTTTGTGGTGACAAGCACACCCATTTCTGAGGGCTTTACTTTGTGCACCTTTGGGTGTTTAATAAACCTCTTTTTTTTAGCTCACTGACTCATAACTTGGGGTAGCCAAAAGGATTCCATGGTTAATTTTGGGAGCAGGCTTATTTTTAATATTTTTGTTTTTATAGACTGTTGGTGAGCAATTTTAACAATAATTTTATTTAATAACAAATTAGGCTTAACTGTGATGGAAACATATTGCATTTATTTATATTTGTAGGTGTTAAACAAGGACCTTTTTTGTTGTTTTTTAGGCATACATATTGGTATTTTTTAAGGGTTTTAAGATTTGCCTAATATTTTTATTATACCATTTTAGGAGGATTACCGGATCACAGGTAGGAATTCATAATTGGTTGGTGGGGAGTGAATTATTTTTTAAATATTGGCTTATAAGGAAGGCTGTGGGGTTTTTTTTATGATTGCTCTAATTATTTGGGCACTAAAAGTTTCCAGAAGCAGGTAAAGCCAAACCTTACACTGGAGTTTTATTTTTTGTGGATTAAAATTGTGGTGGTTAAGCAGTGCCTTGTGCTCAAATTCTGGGATGTTCTTGTTTGCAAAGAATTTAAACATTATTATTTATGTAAACAATTTAATTTATGAAACATGTACCCATTTTAGTTTTTTAATATGGTATACCAGTGGGCTAAGGCGGTTCACTATGGAGTAAGGCCCTATTTATTTTTATTTTAGTGATTGACCCCTTTTTCCCATTTTAAGGTACATGACTTGGTCCCCTGTTTCCCACAGGGCTGCTTTTGCGGGCCTTTGTTTTTGAATTTTGTTGTTTATATGTTTGATGGCCTGATTAACCCTATACTGGAGAGTGGTTTTATTTTCTTGTAACTAGTTGAGCCATTGAAAATAATTATGCTGGGTTATATTAGAGCTTTATTTTGATCCTGTACCAGGTAACTAGGATTAATTATTAGGCGCATTGCATGTCCAAACAGAATTTGAAAGGGTTTAATTTTTGTTTATTACTGCTGCAGATAGCAGCCAAAACGAGAGGCAGTTAATTTGGCCAGGTTTTTTGTGTGTGATTTATTACTTTTTGGAGCGCTTCCTTAATAGTGCGATTCATGCGCTCTATTTGGCCTGAGGACTGAGGCCGGTATTGTATCTGGAGCTTTTGTTTAATTCCCAAGGCTAGTATTATTGTTAGAAAGATTTTTTTTTACAAAGGCTCCCCCATTGTTAGAATCTATTATTTCAGAGGTGCCATATTTACATATTACCTTATTAACAAATGTTTTTGCCATTACCCTAGTGCTATTATTTTTAGTAGGACATGCCTTCACTCATCCTGAAAAGGAATTAATTATTACCAATAAATACCGGAATTTTTTCTTACTACTTGGCAATTTATTAATCAAATTAATTTGAACCCTGTGCCATGGCCCAAGCCTTTGTTGGTGCATTATGGGTTGCCAGTGAGGAGGATAGCCTTGACCTGGGTGCACCGCACACAATTTCGCACCCATGTTTTAACATACTTTTTCAAACACTCCCATTTTGCTACTTGCTTTAGCCTTTTAGAAGTTTGTTTCCATTTCTTTATGCATAAACTGATGGGCTACATTAAGTAACTCTTGTCTTTTTATTTTTTTTGGAATTTGGTTAAGGTGGTCTGTAGTGCCATTTGTTGGCTTAGATGTGTCAGCACAGACATTCCTTTTTTGACTTTTGGTTACAACTGCTATGTCATGCTGTCAGGCTATTATATTTACCCGATTATTTTAGGTGGCCTTTATACCCATTTCTTTACTGTGTGCCTTTACATAGAGTCATAGACTTTAAAGTCAGAAGGCACCAATATGATCGTCTAGTCTGACCTCCAACACAACGCAGAATCTCACCCATCCACTCCCGCAACAAACCCCTAACCTATGTCTGAGCCATTGAAGTCCTCAAATCATGGTTTAAAGACTTCAAGGTGCAGAGAATCCTCCAGCAAGTAACCTGTGCCCCACGCTGCAGAGGAAAGCAAAAATAAGAACATAAGAATGGCCGTACCAGGTCAGACCAAAGGTCCATCTAGCCCAGTATCCTGTCTACCGACAGTGGCCAATGCCAGGTGCCCCACAGGGAGTGGACCAACAGGCAATGATCAAGTGATCTCTCTCCTACCATCCATCTCCATCCTCTGACAAACAGGGGCTAGAGACACCATTCCTTACCCATCCTGGCTAATAGCCATTAATGGACTTAACCACCATGAATTTATCCAGTTCTCTTTTAAATACCCCAGGGCCTTTGCCAATCTGCCTGGAGGAAAATTCCTTCCCAACCCCAAATATGGCGATCAGCTAAACCCTGAGCATGTGGGCAAGACTCAGCAGCCAGACACCCAGGAAAGAATTCTCTGTAGAAACTCAGATCCCACCCCATCTAACATCCCATCACAGACCATTGGGCATATTTACCGCTAATAGTCAAAGATCAATTAATTGCCAAAATTATGCTATCCCATCATACCATCCCCTCCAGAAACTTATCAAGCTTAGTCTTGAAGCCAGATATGTCTTTTGCCCCTACTGCTCCCCTTGGAAGGCTGTTCCAGAACTTCACTCCTCTGATGGTTAGAAACCTTCATCTAATTTCAAATCTAAACTTCCTGACGGTCAGTTTATATCCATTTGTTCTTGTGTCCACATTGGTACTGAGCTTAAATAATTCCTCTCCCTCCCTGGTATTTATCCCTCTGATATATTTATAGAGAACAATCATATCTCCCCTCAGCCTTCTTTTGGTTAGGCTAAACAAGCCAAGCTCTTTGAGTCTCCTTTCATAAGACAGGTTTTCCATTCTTTGGATCATCCTAGTAGCCCTTCTCTGTACCAGTTCCAGTTTGAATGAATCCTTCTTAAACATGGGAGACCAGAACTGCACACAGTATTCCACATGAGGTCTCACCAGTGCCTTGTATAACAGTACTAACACCTCCTTATCTCTACTGGAAATACCTCGCCTAATGCATCTCAAGACGGCATTAGCTTTTTTCACGGCCATATCACATTGGCAGCTCATAGTCATTTTGTGATCAACCAATACTCCAAGATCCTTCTCCTCCTCCGTTACTTCTAACTGATGAGCCCCCAGTTTATAACAAAAATTCTTATTAATCCCTAAATGCATGACAAATGGCACTACAGACCACCTTAACCAAATTCAAAAAAAAAAAAAAAAAAAAAAAGACAAGAGTTACTTTATGTTAGGTTAATACACTTTTCACTATTAAATTTCATCCTATTACTATTACTCCAGTTTACAAGGTCATCCAGATATTCCTATATGATATCCTGATCCTTCTCTGTATTGGCAATACCTCCCAGCTCCCATGTCGCATCTTTAACTCTTTAAGGTATTTTATTACCCACCGGTAAATTTATTTTCATTCCTTTGAATATGCAATATTTTTTTAATTTGCTGCTTTTTACCCATTTCTGTACAAATTATGTATTCAAAACTGTATCCCCTTTTACACAAAAATCACTGTTAGCATAAATATACATGGGCTGTGGGAAATTTTTATATTGCCTTAAAACCTGATAAATTCCGTGGAGCTCAGCATGCTGAGATGATCCATGGTCTAAATATCCCTGAATGACTTCCTCTTCTAAGTTAATGGCAGCGTATTTATAAATGTGTGCTTTAAGAAAATTGAATTTTCCTAGGAGATCTCTTAAAGAGTGGGCGTCGGTAGGGGCCGACATTTCTACCAGTGCCCTTACCATTCTTTGACTTACCTGGGTTGTTTTTTTTTTTTTTTTTTTTTTGTTCAGTGACTATGCTCAGGAATGTAACCTGAGGTAGCACCAACTGAGCCTTGTCTAAGGCTATTTTGAACCCCATTTCCTGAATTAGTGCCAAAACTTTTTTCATTAGTGTTTGCACTTGTGCTTTAGTTTCCCCAAATATAAAAATGTTATTTACATATGAAAACACAAAAGGCCTTTTTTGTGGGCTCAACTGATTTAGCATATCCACAAAATGCCAGTGGGCAATAGCTGGGCTGTTGTGATATTTTTGGGGCAACCAACAAGAGGTCCATTGTTGCTTAGGGTTACCATACGTCCGGATTTTCCCAGACATGTCCGGCTTTTGGGGGCTCAAATCCCCGTCCGGGGGGAAATCCCCAAAAGCCGGGCATGTCCGGGAAAATCGGGAGGGAGGGCTCGGCCGGGGCCTCTTTGGCCAGGGCCGGTGCGGTGACGGGCCGGGGTCGCGGGGCCGGGGGCATGGTGCCGGGCCGGGCGGGGAGCCGGGAGCGCGGTGCCGGGGTCGCGGGGGGGTGCGCGGGGCCGGGAGCCGGTCCGGGGTAGCGGGGGGTGCGCTGGGCCGCGGGGCCGGGAGCCGGTCCGGGCCGCCGGGGGGTGCGCTGGGCCGCGGGGCCGGGAGCCGGTCCGGGGTAGCGGGGGGGGGGGGGGGGTGCGCTGGGCCGTGGGGCCGCAGGGCCGCGAGCCGGTCCGGGCCGCCGGGGGGTGCGCTGGGCCGTGGGACCGGGAGCCGCGGGGCCGGGAGCCGGTCCGGGGTCGCGGGGCCGGGGTCGCGGGGCCGGGCCGCCGGGGGGTGCGCTGGGCCGCCGGGGGCCGGCAGTGCTGGGCGGGCCGGGGGTGGTCGGCCGGGGGCCGGGGCCGGCACCCCAGGGCCCGAGCCGACCCAGGCTGGAGCCGCCGGGGGGCCAGCCTGGGCCGCGCCTCCTCCCCCCACACTCCCCCTTACCTGCTTCAGGCTTCCTGCGAATTAAATGTTCGCGGGAAGCAGGGGAGGGGGCGGAGACTTTGGGGAGGGGCGGAGTTGGGGCGGGGGCGTGGGCGGGGCTGGGGGCGGGGCCGGGGCCCCGTGGAGTGTCCTCCATTTGGAGGCACAAAATATGGTAACCCTATTGTTGCTCCTTTATTGTAAAGGCAAACTGAGCTTGTGAGTCCGGATGGAGGGATATGGCAAAGAAACTGTTGGCCAAATCAATAACTGAGAAATATTTAGATGTGGCTTGCACTTTTTGTATGACCTGTGTCATATCAGCCACAATAGGAGCCATAGGAATGGTGCTCTTATTTATTCTTCTATAATTAATGGTTAAACTTCAGGGTTGGCCATTTGCCTTTAGCACTGGCTACACAGGGGAGTTAAAGGGAGTTAAAGGGTGAATACCTTAGTGGTATTTATTTATTATTTAAGAACAAAACAAAACAAAAAACAATTTAAAGAGTTTTATAAGCCAGGAGTTGGTTTAGGTTTTAAACACTTCACATATTTACACAGTATATTTATACACAGCTGAACGTAGATTACATTTGTATACATTTGGGAGCAGTTAAGTTTTAATAGAACCCCTTATGTTTTTTTTTTTTTTTAGCAAATTTGACTAAATTATGTATAGTCAAATGATTTAAATTAGATTTTTTTTTTTTGCCTGGCTTATTTACAGACTCTTTTTTTTTTTTTTTTTTTGGAAAAGGGCCCATTTTCCCTTCAGCATGGCTGCAAAGAAACCAAGAATTTTCTTTCTATAATACTTTTTTAAAAAAAAATAGTTTTACAACGTTTAACTGCTTATTTTTGTTCAGCCTTTGCAGAGTTAACTTTTTACTTTTTTTTTAAATTACTTGCTTATTTCCCAAAATGACACCTTCATTAACTCAGATATTACCATTCCAAGTAGTGTTTCAGGGATTTGAATTCCCCATGCCTGTACTTACTCCTTTCCTTAGTTTTGCCACTATGCCTTTAGGGCTCCCAACCTGTTTTTTAATCTCTGTTGCCTGCCTGCTTGTCTGGGCCCAATCCTGCTTTCCTCGCTGAACCATTCCTTCCACGGACACAGACTTTGTTCCACTACCAATTTAGCAAGGAGGGTGGGTGGGCTTCTTAACTAGCCCCCACACCTCCTGGTCCCTTTTTTTAAACATTTTTTTTTTTAATTGTGAAATCACAACAATATCCCACACTCCTATATCCTTCAGAGTGAGGTCTTACAGAAATCTTCTCCTTATTTGCCCACACTTGTTCTGGGACTTACAAAACACAAAAAGTCTATACACATTAAAAACTCTGCCTGACAGAGCAAGAGGGGGGAACACTAAACCCCCTACCTTGTGGGCTCGATTCTGCTACGATCGAGGGTATATTCACCTATGCAATTTTCCCCTGACAGACGGGTAGGAGCGAGGACTCTAATTCTCCCCCTTATGGCCCGGAAACTCTACGACCGGGAGTGTATATACCTAGACAGTTTGTATATATTTTATTTGTATAGTTTTTCCCGACAGATGGGTCAGAGCGAGGACTCTAATCCTCCCACTATTGCCCGGCACTTCTACGACGTG
The DNA here is from genome assembly GCF_011386835.1 of Chrysemys picta bellii. NCBI lineage: Eukaryota > Metazoa > Chordata > Testudines > Emydidae > Chrysemys > Chrysemys picta. Next base: position 138,739,822 of record NC_088793.1, on the reverse strand, counting down.
GGGTGTGCACACCTGAATGATCGATCACTTTATATGTATAGTATACCTTTTATTAGTATTTAGCAGTATTTTCAACAATTACAGTGCATGTCTTCCCCCTTTTGCAATTCTCCACCAAAAAATGTTAAGCTTATAAGAAGCACACGGGATCTTTCTCAGGGGAAAAGGCAATACGCCACGTTTATTGAAGATACTACAGTTAGCATATGCATCAGTCACACCTCTCTCTCTCTCTCTCTCTCTCTCTCTCTCTCTGTGTGTGTCCTGCCAGTTGATGTTATAGTTACCAGTCCAGATCAATCCAGTGGCCAGGTAGGTTGATCACGGGTAGGGAGGAGCCGGGTTCCGTTGGTCGCGACATGATGCTCTGGGAAAGTCTTGGCAGGACGAACCCAAAGTTTAATGGCAAGGCACCATGTTTATATAGTGATTTTCCTTCATTGGAACCAATGAGTTTTCCACCGTCACGCTGTAATTAATTGTTGTTTGACTAGTGCTTGGGTTTTTTTTATTTTTTTTTATTTCGTTTTTTTATTAAGTTTTCCATGCTGGTTTTGATTACAGCTATGTTGTCCCCTTTGATAGGTGCCTGTCTTATTTTTAGAGTAGTTAATTTGCCCTCCTCTAACATTTTAACAGGGACATGTTGCATCCTCCCCGGCGCCCTTGAATCTGTCTTCAGTTCCTCCCTAGAACATTTGGTTCAGTGATGGGTTTTACTTTTATTTTTAACACACACATTTTTTATTTACACACAAAACGGAACTGATTTACACAGAATGTTTTGAACAGGAACATTAAGTTGCAATGCAGAAGAAAAACAATCATTGCATTATTTTGATTATTTTAAAATGCTAAACCTACAACAAAATGGTAACCTTAAAAGGTCTGTTACTGCCTTGAAATCAGCCCAGACGCAGATTCCGGCTGATGTACTTTTACCAAATGGCCTATTAGGCCATTCTTTTTGCTGTTCAAAAAGGATGGCTGGCAGATTATGATCAAATCACACACCAATACATTTAATACATGCTACATTATTATTCTTTATTTTTCATTTTAAATTATATAAAATACAAACATAAAATCATACTACTACAGTAGTATCCAGCCCTTTATCCACTCAATGCTCACGGTAATACAAGATCTGTTGTCCCCAAGGGAAAGTGTATATACCGTCTTGAATAATTCAACTCAGGATTAGCTCCCTGTACAATACCACAGCCCTGTAATATAGTTACAGTGGAAACAATCATAAGTTTATCATCAAAGATCAAGATGCAAGAGTTAATGAATAAGGCTAATTGAAACAGGTTACATCCAAACCAAAATCATAACACAAGTCCTAGAGACTAGATTTAACAGACTGACCTCCTATCTAGATCAGATTTATCTCACCCAAAGCCTTTTGCAGCATTTCCAACCAAGGCTGGTTGTGATCCCATTATTATGAATGTAAACACACTGACCATTTAATTCCTATGTGCAGGATAACAGGGTGCTTTCCTTTCCCTCCCCCCAGTTAGCCTAGTAAACCTCTGAAGTGCACCCTCATATGAAGTTATTTCCCCCGGCTGTTCTTCTCTTCCTGTTAAATCTCACAGTCCTTCATCTGGATTTAGCTCAGATTGGCGATTGTAAAAAAGATGATATTCAATTTACATTTCAACAGCTAGATGGATAAACATCTTTTGGTCTTGCAGGAAACTAGTCTTTCACCTCTGCTGGGGATTTAATGCCTATATACAAACATATTTCCAATATGTCTATATACATAACTCTTTATAAGGATATTCATAACCATTGTGACACTCGCTTTCCTTTGACATCTGACATGATATTCTTTGAAAGAGGATGTACATACCAATTTCTAAAATGTACTATTTGTAATGCAGTAGCGCATTGGAGCCTCAGCCAGGACCAGGGTGCTGTTGTGCCACACACTCTACACATTCATAATAAAAAGATGGTCCTTTCTCTAAAGGGCCCACGGTCGAAGAGGAATACAACAAATATATGGGGGAGCGCAAGGTAACAATGAGACAACACGGGAGGTGTAATAAGGAATGGTCACAGCCTGGCAACTGCCTACCCATAAAAAACAAAACAGAAATGGGCATCTGTGCTCACTGTGTCCTATTTTTCTTGTCAGTCAGTGTATTATCTAACAAATTGAATAACTTTTAGATATAAAAATTACCAACAGTGCTAATTTAATTTTAAATACAAAATTTCATAAGATAAAATACATGGTTACTGAATTACCTCTCCGTTTTTTCTAGTGAAATAAAAGCACAGATCAGATATACATAATCACTATAATTATCTAGTTTACCTTTATTCCCTGGTTAGCTATGGAACAATAAGCTTCTCCTTATTTCCTTTATCTCTCTTTAAAGTAGAATATAATTCATACTGTGAATGTGACATTGGTTATGTTCTCTGTAACAATGGAATTAGATTTGCCACTTAGCCCAGCAAGCTATTATTTCTATGTGAACTCACAATATAGTTAGAAATTCAGTGAGCTAAAAATAAACACCCCATATCTTAGACTGTTTTCATTTCATGAACATGTATCAGTTTATAATCAGGCTAATATGACAGCTTTTCCCCCTTATTGTGCCCTATGTCATCAGGTGAAAAGCAAATAGGTTTTTGAATAATCTGAAAACTCCTTGGGTCCTTGAACTTTTTATACTCCACTATTAAACGGACACTAGCAATTTATAATGTCAATCTAAACAGTGAGTTAAAAGTAGTTGCAAGTACCGTTCTACACCTGCTTCTGAGTCTTCCTGCCAATTTTTATGGACTTGCAAGCACACTCTCATATTTTTAAAATATTTTTTCTTGTTGCTTTGAAAGATTCACATCATCAACAAAGAAAACTGGCTGGAAAAATCTTTAACTGACTCTACAATACTCCAGGCAAACTAAAAATAATGGAGAAAAGTATTATTTTCCCAAATTTCATTTAGTTATACCTAATATTACTAAAACTAACTATATTAGGGAAAATACTTCTGGATAGGAATGTATGAGGTGGGTTGTCAAGCCTGTTCTGCCCTCTGGCACTTCGAGTGCAGAAGGTGGGATCCTAAGGATTCTAAAAATTAATACTGGCCACTCCAGGCTTGTATTCAACTCTCAAGGTCACAGCTTTTCTCTGACCTTGGATGGGTAGATGCTGCCATCACCCAAGTGCAAAAAAACCCCTTTGGGAAACCAGGAAGGCGCACTTGGGAATTCCTTCCTGTGGAGTACCCTCAAGCCCTTTCACCCCCTGTCCGGGGAAGAGTTGAGAAAGAAAACAAAGGAAATCAGCTGTTGCCACCAGCTAATTAAACAACATATGTACAAACCTCTTAGGGACACAAAAATCCAATCCTGTTTTTAAAAAAGGTAAATTTTATTAAAAACAAAAAGAAAGAAAATACATCTGGAATTTAGGCTTTTTGCTAGGTTAAAAAAAACAATTACAAGGATTAAGCATTAAGATAGCTTCTTGAGGTCCAGCTTAAAGGTTACAAGCAAAACAAAAGCACCTTGGGTTAGCACAGCGGAGTCCACAAGCCATAAAGAAATAAGAGATAAACCTAATCGCGTCTTCCTAGACATTTCCTGATCTATTTACATATCTGGGGTTTCAAATGAGTGGTTTCTAGGTATGATCTGATGATTTTTATACTTGGCCCAAACTTTTTCAGCATAGTTCCAGCCCTGTCCCTGCTCTCTGGAAGAACAACACAGAACACAAAGGGGAAGTTTTTTCCCCCAATTTTAAAAAGTTCTAGCCTTCCCATTGGCACTTTTGGTCAGGTGCCCCTCCCTCCCTTTTACCTATGGACTTTTTAACCCTTTACAGGTAAAGCAAGTAGAGAATAGCTACTAACAGGGATTTTATAGCTGGCGGGCTGGGTGCCCATAAAAGGGAGCTATCCCCTCACCCCCTTCATTTATCACAGAAGTGGTTGTTTTTTATGTTGATGCTGTCCTTTTAGCAGGGTTCGTGAATTGTAAGTCTGTCTGTCTCTCTCTCTCTGTCACTTTAATTTAAGGAGGTTTTTCCCACTGTTAAGATGGCAACAAATTACAGTTACCTTTTTTTAAAAAAATAGAGCAGTGGCTTTGCCATATGTCAGTTAAAATTCAAGAGTATAAAATTAGTGTATTTCTCTACGGTTGTGCATAAATGTTGACTTTTTAATGGTGACCAGTCATATCATGCAGTTGTATCTGAGATATCAAGAATTTTCCCCTACTTTAGGAACACTGATACTACTCTGTGGTAATCATAGATTTATGTTTACTCTTAATAACTTCCATTAACTTCAGAAGGCGCAGCATTGTACCTTTGTTCATTATCTTTAACTTCCTTCACTGCTAATCCCACAAAGTAGTGGGCATCCTCTACTTCCACTGACTTCCCTGGGAATTCAGTGAACTGACTTCTGAAGGGATTGGGCCCTTTAGTGCACAAAGCATTCAGGGTCAGGCTTATACAAAGCAATGTAAATGTTGACATTTAGCAAAGAAAAATATCAATTGAAAACATTCCTGTGCCCAATATGGCAAAGCTATTGATCTGTTAAAAAACCTTTTGAATGCCCTGGCTCTTGTGTGTTTAATTTCTCACCCTTACCAAACAACACAAAAGCATAACCTTAGGTGGGGAGGGTCCACAAGTACTCAGTGATGGCTTTACTCTGCTCCTACTCCTCCAGTTCAGAGAAGAGCCATCAGATTGATTAAAGAATTAGAAAACTTGCCCTATAGTGATAGTCTCAAGGGGTTCAATCTACTTAGTTTAACAAAGAGATAGTTAAGGGTGTCTTGATTACAGTCTATAAGTATCTACATGGGGGACAACTATTTGATAATGGGCTCTTCAATCTAGCAGAGAAAGGTATAACTCAAGCCAGTGGCTGGAAGTTGAAGCTAGACAAATCGAGATAGGAAATAAGGCATAAATTTGTAATGGTGAGAGTAATTAATCACTGGAACAGTTTGCCAAGAGTTGTAGTGGATTCTCCATTACTGACAACTTTTAAATCAAGATGGGATATTTTTCTAAGACGTGCCTAGGAATTATTTTGGAAAAGTTCTATGGCCCGTGTTATAGAGGTCAGATTAGATTATCACAATGGTGTCTTCCAACGTTGGAATCTCTGAGTGTTGGACTTTTGAAAATCCCTCTGTAAAGGTGTTGAACGTTGTCTATATAGGTAAAAAGCAATGGAATTACACCAGGGTTTAATTTGGACTAAAGTGCTTAAATTGGCTCAGTGCTAAGGCTAATTTGAAGACTCTTACAACTAAAAGTTAATTATTTCATCCCATCAACAAAGCAGAATTTAGTCCTCTGTGCTCCAGCCTACTTCAGTAAACAGTGAAAACCAAATAGAAAAATAGTTCAGACATGTCTGCAAATATTTTAATTTAAAATATCTTAAATTTAAAACAACTGAACTGATCTAGTTCAAACCTAGGCTGTTTTTACTTCCTTAATGAAAAATTAAAAATGAGACATCTTTGAAATTTCTAGCTTCCCATTTCTGAGTTATGACTACATCTCATCCAGAACATTTGGGATATGTGTAACTGTTTGGGAAACATTTGGGAAATGTGCTCTGTAACTCAAAAATGGCCAGACTAGTTCAGTTTTTAAAAAAAATTCACCATTGGGCTTAAAGCAAACTTTACCTCAAATGTCTGGGCAACTGGAAAAATGAGGATTAAAATGGAAACTGAAACAATCTATGAAAACTATTGGTAGTGAGTTTTAACGTTTATGAAATTGAGATTATTAATCATTGGCAAGAGGCAGCCACAACATGAGAAAGTTACTGCACCAGATGCTAAATCCTGACTTGCAATATTTCTGGTATTCTAGTCTAGGTTTTCCTTAGGATCTAAGACCCTAAAACTCATTTAGTTAGTAACAAACAGAAGACAGATATATACCGGGTCTCTAGAAGAGCAGCATAGCAAGTTCATTTATTTATAACCTGTGATTCTTTCTAATGATACTGCTTGTGGAAAGAATTACTTATCCCCTGTAAGAAATTTTGTGAGCTGCTAACTGGAGATATTCAGCTGATTTTCTGGAAAACCTGAATTACATTTTTAATTAGGGTTAGTGGACCAGGTTTATAAAGCAGGGCTCTAATAAGAACTTTGATTCACAGTTAATAGCTAAGTGTGGCATTGATCATCATGGCGTGAACGGTTTGGTAGAACCATTTTTTAGCTCTGTTAGGTCAAAGTTATTTCTGCTTCTTGTATATCCCTTCACTCTGCATTTTCCTTTTTTTGTCTCCCTTTTGTCTTCTATTTTTTTAGTTCCATCTCTTATACTCTTTCTTTTATTTCTCTCTCACCTCTTCAGTCTTTCTCCCTTTTTTTATTCTTTGCTCTTTCCCTTTTGCTGCTGTTAGATTTTTTTTCCTTTTGTTTTCTTCTCGTTTAGTACCCTTTATCATGTTACCTACCTTTTCTGGTCTCTGCAAGGCAGCAGAAGTGCTTTTCACGGCATATAGTTAGTTCCTCTCAGCAGCCATTTCATGGAAAGCCCTGCTGCCCTCTGAGGAACTGTAACGATGCTGCCTTTGGTGGGACACAACTGAGAGTATCAATTGAGGACAAATTGCTTAGAGCAGAGCAGTTACAGCTGAAGACTGGGTTTCCTTTATTATTAAGGCACACCAAACCAGCCAGACAGAGAGGACTTCGGTCTCACCACGCTGGCTAACCATAAGTCATACAAACAATTCCCTTAGACACTCCAGTTTCCCACTATCACCACCAGTGCCACTCGTTATGGGGATGAATGGTTATGAAAACCAATACCGCAGTAAAAGAAAAACGGTTCTCCCGATCCCAAAGGACCAAGCCCCAGACCCAGGTCAATATACAAGTCAGATCTTACCCACAAATCACACTGTTGCCAATCCTTTAGAATCTAAAAACTAAAGGGTTAATCATAAAAAGAAAGCAATATAAATGACAGCTAAAATTGGTTAAATGGAATCAATTACATACAGTAATGGCAAAGTTCTTGGTTTAGGCTTGTAGCAGTGATGGAATAAACTGCAGGTTCAAATCAAGTCTCTGGAGTACATCCCCAGCTGGGATGGGTCATTCAGTCCTTTGTTCAGAACTTCAGTTTGTAGCAAGGGTCCTCCAGAGGTCAGAAGCAGGATTGAAGACAAAATAGAGATACTGCTGCTGCCTTCTATAGTCCTTTTGCCATGTGGCTTGTGCTTTCTTTGTTCCAACCACAAGCCACCCAGCACATGGCATGGAAAAAAACGTAGAGTTCTGTCCATAGGCATGTCCCTGCATGCCTTGATGAGTCACAAGGGGTATCTGCTTTCTCTCAATGGGTCAGTTGTATAGCTGATGGTCCTTAATGGGCCATCAAGCAGAGTAGGCAGTACTGATGCCACATAGTCTGGAGTGTCACCCAGAAGCATAGCACAAGTTTGAAATACAGACACTATAGAGCCAATACTTATAACTTTAAATACAAAAATGATACATGCATAGAGGTAGCATAATCATAGCCAGCAAATTATAAACTTTTCATAGACATCTCACACGACAACCTTTGTACAATATTTGCTGCAAATATATAACAGTGGTTGCAACAATGATCGATACGGTCACAGTTTATGTCAATAATGTCACAGGAACTTGAAGCTTTTTGTGTGTTCATAGCCAGATTCACTTTCCAGCAGGCTATTGTCTAAAGTGCTAGAATCTGGGGAGTTACTAATCCTCGCCACTTTCCCTTTTATCGTGTGAAGAAGCTCTCTGTCGAAAAGGGAAATTTACTGTAGCCTTTTGTCCTAACAATTGTTACCCTAAACAGTAAATTCCCATTGGGGTGGCTGAATTGATGTTATCACTGTTGAGAGCCCTAGTAGACAGCCTGCAGGATTAATTAATAAGTAGTAAAAATGGGTCTTGCTGTGGAAATCCTCTCTGCACTATGACTCCACTGGTGAGGAATTTGTAGAGTTATTGAGCATACGTATGCTCTAATAATGTGCAATACTAGACAATTGCCCTTTGCAGCAAATGCTGGGCCCGACTATGACCTTACTTCCACAGTGCAATGTGCAAAACACTGGCGTACCATCCAGGGCCTCTTTTGGTAGGGCCAAATTGCAGTAGAATCTTAAATGTAGGTGTATGCTGGATGAAAACATCAGTCTGGTTGGGAATTTAGGGCCCTAATCTAGAGTATACACTGTACCTGCTAAGACTATTCTCCTCCACATTAATTCTAGGTGAGACAGAGTTATGTTAGGGATTATTTTATGTGCTGAACTCCTTGATTTTCTTAATGGATTTTGAACTCTGAATGTTACTAGTTATTTGTAACATGATACATTTTTGTGGAGGAGAAGGTCTCATAACTAACCCTTATTGCCTTGGATGTCTTCCTAAAGAGTTTATTATTCTACTATTTATGGTAAATGTCAGCGTATTATGTGTCTGAACTGTTGGATCAAAGAATAAAGGGCAAGGCTTGGAGCATCAGCTCTGACTTTTTTTCTTCCAAGTGTTAACCATGGCCAAAAGTTACCATGAACCAACTATTTATAGCAGGACATTATTATTCAGATTAGCTCATCATATTAATTCCATAGTATCTGTTTGTTTGGGACTCAGAAGGGGATTACAAAATAATCAGGAATCAATAAATCCTAACTATCTCTCTTAGGTACTTCTCTGGCCCTTCCTACCATAATATCTGAGCACTTCACAATCTTTTAAGGCATTTGACCTCACAACACCCCTATCAGGTAGGGTGTACTCTTATCCCCATTTTATACATGGGGAACTGAGGCACAGAAAGGCTAAGCAACTTGCCTGAAGTCACACAGGAACCCTGTGGTAGAGCAGGCACTTGAAGCCAGGTACCTCATGACCTAGACTAGTACTTCTAACCCAGCACATCCCTGTGGCCCACCGCCTCCTGCAGCTCCCATTGGCTGGGAACGGCAAACCGTGGCCACTGGAAGCTGCAGGGGGCCGTGCCTGCGGACGGTCAACATCTGCAAAATGTCTCGCGGCCTGCAATTAGCTTACCCTAATAGGCGCCGTGCGGCCTGTGGGCCGCAGTTTGCCCACCACTGCCAATCAGTGCAATGAAATGACTCTTGTTTGTAACTTTGATGCTAATCTACATTAATCAACCTACAGGAAGTTTTAGTGCTGCAGCTAGAGAGTAAACTGGATGTAAAGCATCCCAATATTGGAGAATAGTTCTAGAATACTTCTTTTTTCTGTGACAAATGATGATAGAACATCCCCATGAGATCTTAATTTTCCTTTCTGTTCCCTATCTAACTTTAAAGACTTTAGATTGACTTTAGATTGTGTCATTAATATTTAAACAGAATACTTAGGTGTCTGTCTTCACCTCAGTATTCAGACATAACTCAGATGTGATGTAATCACACCCCTTCATGGTGGTGGTGGTGGGGGAAGCAGACTACTGAAGTACAGAAAATATGTTCTACCCATCTCTTATAGTTCTGCATGGCTCTGAGAAACAGATTTCCTTATTAGCATGTTGCATATCACCTCATTCTTTACTCTAGACACTAATATACAAATACAATTATATTTCAAAGTCACAACATATTTGATTACTCTAGGTTCAGTTTTCTCACAACTTTGAATTATACACAACTTTTAATTTCCTACTTCTTATTTACATGGGTGCATATCTATGTATTCCACAGATCACTTCAGAGAGTTCATTTTAAGAGAACTCTGAGTCTATTTTAGGGATAAGTCCTTTAAATTGGATGCATAAATGTTGTGTATAAAGACTAATTAATTGTGCCAGAAGGTTTAACTAATCAGTTATTTAGACTTTTAAAAATACATCCATCAAATATTTCTGGGTACAAGCACAAAATATATCTAATTAAATATTCAAATTGGAATTAATGTCAAAAATGTATTTAAATCTTCCTACGCCTACCAGATACTACCCATGCAATCTTCCGGTGCCTCGCCCCCAACAAAAAAAGCATTGATGTTGGATTAAGGGGGAGTAACTCCTCTAGTGAAAAGACTGTGTGACAGTCAGAAATGCCAATCTGTTGATGTAAGAGCATATGAGGTCTCTGTTAAGGTTTTGCATGACAGCATGAGGTTTTTTTTTGGTGGGGAGGGATACATACTGCTTTTGGTTATCCATTGGAGATGGAAGTGAAAGCCTTATGGAGTATTGTTATTGCCACTGTTATAGACAATATAAAGGTTGAAAAGAATACAGGAGACTCTTCCCTCAACTACTTCTTGCTATACCTTTAAGGTTTTACATGAGGGGGGTGGGTCTTGATGCAACCTTAACTGTCATTAGATGTACTTGTTTATTAATAACAAACTGACAAATACGGTTCTTGTCAGCAGACCATCCTCTCTTCTGATTGGTAGTGCGTTAAGTGACGTGACTCACATCTGTCATGAGTAGTTTGTTCTTTCTGTGGCCTTGGCTACACTGGCAATTCACAGCGCTGCACTTGCTGCGCTCAGGGGTGTAAAAAAACACACACCCCCTGAGCGCAGCGCTGTAAAGCACCTGTGTAATCAGCGCCTGCAGCGCTGCAAGCTATTCCCCTCGGAGAGGTGGAGTACTTGCAGCGCTGCGAGAGAGCTCTCGCAGCGCTGGCGGCGCGACTACGCTCGCGCTTCACAGCGCTGTGAATCCGCGAGTGTAGCCAAGGCCTCTGTCTCTAATCTTCTCCCCAGGGGGAGAACTTTATATGCTGTATGGTCTTTTTGTTTTGGTGGGCTTTTGGTTTTGGGGTTGTTTCTTAAAATGTACAAGCTACTATGAGTTTTAAGTTAGTGAAGGCAGGTTGAAGAAATGCGCCTTGCACTTACAGTGGAAGGTGGCAAGGTCTGTGGTGGTACTTAGATCCTAGGGGAGTTTGTTCCACAATATCAAATAGACCCCCAATAAAGCTCTATCCCCCACACAGGCAAGCTTTTACTCTTATGGTAGAAAGTTCCATTTAATCTGAAGAGCAGAGCTGTCAACCATGGTCCTTATCCCAGAGGATTAATCGATCTTCTGGATATTCTGTGCCAAGGCTATTGTATGCCTTGAAGGTAAGGACTGAGACCTTGAACTTGACTCAATATTCTATGGGAAGCCAGTGTAGCAAGAAGGCTGATATGCTTGTGGTAGCCCATGTTGCTGAAGAAACATGCTTCAGTGTTCTGAATTAGGTGGAGTTTCCTAAAGTCTGATGGCTCCAACCCTGAACTTTGTCTTTATAAATGAGCTGTTCCTACCCATGGACACAGGGATCAGAAGGTCCAAGCCACTACTTTCCCTCCATCCCCTTGGATCTGCATAGCCCTACCTCATGACAGCGTTACTCAACTTTCTTAACTAACCTAGCATTTTGGGACCTTTCCCAAGATCTCCCTCTCCCTTTCTGTGTGAGGGATAGCTCAGTGGTTTGAGCATTAACCTCCTAAACCCAGGATTATGAGTTCAATCCTTGAGGGGGCCACTTAGGGGTCTGGGGCAAAATCAGTACTTGGTCCTGCTAGTGAAGGCAGGGGGCTGGACTCAATGACCTTTCAAGGTCCCTTCCAGTTCTAGGAGATAAGATATCTCCATTCATTAAGTTAAAAAATTAACATGCATTTTTCTCCAGGCATGACCATGATGATCTCTGTGACCATGATAATGACATGAAAACTTAGGGCAGGGGTCGGCAACCTGCGGCACGTGTGCCAAAGACGGCACGCGAGCCAATTTTTGATGGCACGCTGCTGCCTGCCGGGGTCCCGGCCCCACTCAGCCTCCCTGCCCACCGATTTCTCCTGCGGGGGCAGGTGGCAGAAGCTTGGTCATGCTGGCAGCCAAGCTCCCTCCTCCCCCGCTTCTTACCCCAGCGTGGTGCTTTCCTGCCCCTCCCACTCCCTCTCCCTGCTGCCAATCAGCTGATCGCCCTTGCAAGGGGGCGGGAGAGCGGAGCGGAGCCAAGCTTCAGTGTGCTCGTTCCTCTGGGTAGGAAGCAGAGACGACGTAGGGACGGGGCCCAGGGGAAAGAGGTGGGAACGGGGCATATCCCCTCCAGCCCCCTGCCGTGAGAACCCCCAGGAGCCGAGCACCCCAGCCCTCTGCCCTGACCCATGAACCCCCCCCCCACCCAACCCTCTGCCCTGACCCCTGCAGGTGCGTCCCAGGTTCCTTGAAGGTACTGAGGCTCCAGTTCTCCAAATTCCCAGTTTTTAGCTGTTATGCTGTTCTTTTGTCCAGAGAGTTTTCTATGGTGGCCCTTGTTAAGGGCAAAGCTTGATTAATGGAGTGGAGGGTGAGACAAGGGATACACGTGTGCAGAAGGGATAGTCAGTTGTGGTTTCTTTGTTTGTAAGGGGCAGCAGGAGGACAGGAAGCAGCCTTTTCGTTGTGACCCTGGTCTGCCTGTGGTTTGCTACTGTGGTGATAATGCTTACTACTTTGAAGAAGTTGAGTGCAAACATCACAATTGTGTGATAACTAGCTGCCCTAGTGGTACTGAAGATGGGATGGAGCTAGCTGGCCCAGCTCAATAGATGGCAACTGAGCAACTCTATAGATTCTTGGACTAGGAAGTGAGAATATATGGGGCCAAAATCTGCTCTGTTGTACTGTTGTAAATCTGAAACAACTCCAATAATTTAGGGGAGAGACTCCAGATTTACACATGTGAAATGAAGTGTAGAATTAGGGCTATGATTTTTACACGGAGGGCCTCCCTTTAAAGTCAGGGTACCGTTTCCACTGAGCAGGTACTTCTAATTTTCAGATGTCACTGTGCATCTTAGAAAGACGTCAGTGTTCATACTTAATTGAACAAAAACAATGAAATCTATTTTAAATAAGAAAGCAGGGTTTTTATGTCTGTCCCACATCTGAATGACCGATTCATCATTGGGACCTGGGGCTCCCCTTTCCATCAATTCAGAGCCACTATTTAACAACATTTGTCTTTTAATTTCCAGCCAACATACAGCTGCTGCCTCTGGGCCTGGGGGCCAAAATGCAGCCATTATAAATTGTATTGCATAGATTCTCAGCATTCTTGGTATATTGTGTATAATGCATGGCAAACATATTTATAATATAAAACATAGACTTTAAATTTATGAAATTGCCCAGTGTTAATGATGTTTAAAATGTGTGTTGCTTAACACTGTGGGCCCAATATTGTCCTTGGTTGTGGTGGTTGTTGTATTACTTTTATTAATATAAATGACTGACTATGGAGAGAGAATGTACTACCTTTAGACTTGTGCCACAGCTTGTTCAGTTGCAAATATGAGATTACTACTCTTTAAGATTGCTTGATATAATAAATTCTGGTTTGGGTATTTTCTAGGTAAGAAATTACAGTTACAAGGTAATAACTGAAAATTAACAAAATCAGTAACTAGCAGCAGCAGTTTAGTTTTGTTTTCTTTTTCTCTCTATGTTGTGCAATTCTTTTACTGCTAGGAATACATGGTGAAGCTTTAAGGGTAGTGATATCCACATATCGCACATACCTGCACAATTCATTTGTGCAAATAAGATAATTTACACACTTCATTAATCTGTGTACAACACATGTTCATAGGTAACCTTTAAAAAGTTCACATTTACCCATAGTTACTGAACAGTCGTATCTGAGTTACTGCCACAGTATTTTTTACTCTAAGCTTAAGGAAATACACTTCAACATTTTAATTAGGGCTGCCAAACTACTAAAAAAAGTAATCATGAGATTACAAAGAAATCACGATTAATTGCCATTTTAATTGCACGGTTAAACAATAATAGAATAACATTTATTTAAATATTTTTGGATGTTCTCTACATTTTCAAATATATTGATTTAAATTACCACACAGAATACAAAGTGTACAGTGCTCACTTTATATGATTATTTTTATTACAAATATTTGCACTGTAAAAAAGATAAAAGAAATAGTATTTTCATTTCACCTCACAGAAGTACTGTAGTGCAATCTCTTTATCATGAAATGCAACTTACAAATGTAGAATTTTTTTAACATAACTGCACTCAAAAACAAAACAATGTAAAACTTTAGATCCTACAAGCCCACTCAGTCCTACTTCTTGTTCAACCAATCACTAAGACAAACAAGTTTGTTTACATTTAGTGCTGCTTGCTTCTTATTTACAATGTCACCTGAAAGTGAGAACAGGCATTCACATGCCACTGTTGTAGCTGACGTCGCAAGATATCTATGTGACAGATGTGCTAAAGAGTCATATGTCCCTTCATGCTTTGGCCACTATTTGAGAGGACATGCATCCATGCTGATGACAGGTTCTGCTCAATAATGATCCAAAGCAGTGTGAACTGATGCATGTTCATTTTCATCATCTGAGTCAGATGCCACCAACAGAAGGTTGATTTTCTTTTTTGGTGGTTCAGGTTCTATAGTTTCTGCATTGTAGAGTGACCATATTTTCCTATGCTGAATATGGGACACCTGGTAAAAAATTACTCTTGTTCTAGCGCAGGGGTCGGCAACCTTTCAGAAGTGGTGTGCCGAGTCTTCATTTATTCACTCTAATTTAAGGTTTCGCGTGCCAGTAATACATTTTAACATTTTTAGAAGGTCTCTTTCTATAAGTCTATAATATATAACTAACTTATTGTTGTATGCAAAGTAAATAACGTTTATAAAATGTTTAAGAAGCTTCATTTTAAATTAAATTAAAATGCAGAGCCCTTGGACCAGTGGCCAGGACCCGGGCAGTGTGAGTGCCACTGAAAATCAGCTCGCGTGCCGCCTTTGGCACTCGTGCCATAGGTTGCCTACCCCTGTTCTAACGAGTTCAATGGCAATCAATCAGAATTATGTAGTACAAACATTCAAATTAACATCAAGTTGACTGAGCCCCTGTTAGAAAGAAATAGTGTGTAATTGGATTCTTTTTATTTACCTTTTTATCTTTAAGGCTTTAGGGTTCACATGGGGAGGGGTGACACACACACGCCTACACCCCGCCCCAAAGATGGGGAGAGGTCACACACACACACACACACACCCTCTCTCTCTCTCTCTTTCTCTCTCTCTCCCGTACACCTCTCTCACATGAGAGGTGTGTGTGTGTGTGTGTGTGTGTGTGTGTGTGTGTGTGTGTGTGTGTGTGTGTGTGTGTGTGTGTGTGTGTGACTGATCTATCTGACCCTCCCTGCCCAGTACTCTCCACCCTTCATGCTGGGCTGGACCATCGAGGCAGACCTGCCTTTCCTGGTACCTGGCGCCACGTCTTCCAGAGGCAACACATTGGGGGCATGCAGAGTCACGTGCCCCTCTCCCAAGATTTCTGCTAGGGTTCAGACCAGATTGTTGGGGGGAAGGAATGACCTGGCCTGTGTCTTTGTAAAGTTGCTATGTTCTCCCCCCTTCCCCATGTACCTGGAAGCAGCTTGTCCCTTCCTGCCCGCAGAGTGTCGAAAGGCAGCTAACACCTCCAGGCTGCTGCTGGCCACCAGCATAACCCAGTAACCCAGCCTCCTCCTGTCCCCTGGCTACAGTGTGGGCAGGAAGGGTTAAGCTCTAAGGATTCATTCGCTGCAGGGGCTTCAGCGAACCTGGCCAGAGATATGGCTCAGCAGAGGAGGCTGCCTAGGGGACGGAGCAGCCCTGCACTCCCTGGGGACAGGACCCAGGGTGGTGAGGGGTCAGGTGAAGATGGGGCTAAATCACTCCCCCTCCCCCCACTCCAGAGCTTAGCAGATGGGCAGAGAGGCGTCTCCATGCCAGCGCTGTACAGGGCTTTGGCACATGCAGGGCTTTCCTTCTCCTGGTCAGCACCCCAGGCCTGAGGGTCTTGGACTTTCCCAGGGCACTGGCCCAGCCAGAGGCAGTGTGGGAAGGAAGGAGTCTGCCAGCCAGGCTGTTGGTGATCTGAATGCTCCGACCAGGGCTGGTTCTCCACACAGCGCTGGGAGCGAGATACGCCTTGCTGGGGGGAAAATGGAGGAGCAGTGGGGTAGGGGGGGTTGAAGGGGCAAAGCAGAGAGAGGACAGCGAGAAGGGGGGGCACGTAAAGGGCCAATGGGCAGATAGCAAAGGTGACACGCAACTGGCTGCTGCCTGGTGCCTGCCCACACTCACCAGCCACCGCAGCGCGCTGCCAGTGCCAGCCGGAAATGGGGCGGGGGAGGTGGGCCCCTGCTGGCCAAGAGCCAGCACGCAGCAGGGTCTGCACTGATGGACCAGCAGGGGGAACGGCTTGCCCCATGCACTCCATCTTCGCCCCGCCACCAGCCTTTCATACCCGTTCCCATTGTCGGCCACTGGACTCCCCCCACACACTTACTGCTGGTTGGTGGGAAACTGGCGAGCAGGGATCCAGCCAGCATCAGGACCTGCCAGTACTGATGGTGGGAGGAGACAGAAAATATGGGACACTTTGCCCATTTTTAGGAAAAAGTTGGACACCTGTAGGAGGGTTTAAATATGGGACTGTCCCTTTAAAAACAGCACATCTGTTCACCCTACTGCATTGGAGTGTTGCTTTTTTAAGACTTCTGACAGCATGTTTCACACCTCATCCCTCTCAGATTTTGGAAGGCACTTCAGATTCTTAAACCTTAGGTCGAGTCTTGTAGCTATCTTTAGAATTCTCACATTGGTATCTTATTTTCTTTTTGTCAAATATGTAGTGAAAGTGTTCTTAAATCAAACAACATATGCTGGGTCATCATCTGAGACTGCCATAACATGAAATATATGGCAGAAAGTGGGTAAAACCACAGAGTAGGAGACATACAATTCTCCCACAAGGAGTTCAGTAACAAATTTAATTACTGTTTCATTTTTTAAACGAGTTTCATCAGCATGGGAGCATGTCCTCTGGAATGGTGGCAGAAGCATGAACGGGCATACAAATGTTTAGCATATCTGGCATGTAAATACGTTACAATGCTGGCTACAAAAATGCCATGTGGATGCCTGTTCTCACTTTCAGGTGACATTGTAAATAAGAAGCAGACAGCATTATCTCCTGTAAATGTAAACAAACTTGTTTGTCTTAGTGGTTGGCTGAATAAGAAGTAGGACTGAGTGGACTTGTAGGCTCTAAAATTTTACATTGTTTTGTTTTTGAGTGCAGTTATGTAAAAAAAAAAAAACCCTACATTTGTAAGTTCCATTTCATGATAAAGAGAGTGCACTACAATACACCTCTACCCTGATATAACACTGTCCTTGGGAGCCAAAAAATCGTGTCGCGTTATAGGTGAAACCGTGTTATATTGAACTTGCTTTGATCTGCCGGAGTGCGCAGCCCCGCCCCCCCAGAGTGCTGCTTTAACGCGCTATATCCGAATTCATGTTATATTGGGGTAGAGGTGTATTTGTATGAGGTGAAATGAAAAAAATATGATTTCTTTTTTACAGTGCAAATATTTGTAATAAAAAATAATAATATAAAGTGAGCACTGTGCACTTTGTATTCTGTGTTGTAATTTAAATAAATATATTTGAAAATGTGGCAAAAAAGACAAAAATATTTATAATACATTTCAGTTAACCTTCTATTATTCTATTATTGTTTAATAGTGTGATTAAAACTATGATTAATCACGATTAAGTTTTTAAAATCTAGTTAAATTGTTTTGAGTTAATCATTTGAGTTAACTGCAATTAATTGACAGCACTAATTTTCATGTCAACTATCCATTTTGCTCTTCAGCCTTCTTGTGGTGACATGTTTGTTTTCAAGTAAATAAAGAAAAGCTCTCAAGACTTTTGCAATGCCAAACTGTCATATATATCAGATCTATGGTGCCTAATCAGAAATATGTAATTAATGCAGGAATGGCTATTTTATTGGATAATACATTCATCATGATATAAATGAAAACTAGTTCTATAATCCTAATGTTGTTTGTGACATGAATTATTTAACAATAACTTCTACATTTAATGTAAACTTGAAGATGATACTAAAGGATGGTTTGAAAGAATATTTTCATCCCAAAATGTGTTTCATGTTGACAGTTATGTGAGGAGTATATTCAAAATGGTTTTAGATCCTATTGAAAAGTGTTAGAATCTCTGTTCATTGACTAAACGATGCCCACTCCATGAAACTTTTTAAATATATTTATATATATATTTTAATCTTCTTATTCTTTTTCAGTCCCAGCAAAAATGCATTGTGATCTTTGCACTGGTGTGCTGCTTTGCGATTCTGGTTGCACTGATATTTTCTGCAGTGGATATAATGGGAGAAGATGAGGATGGACTCTCAGAAAAGAATTGTCAAAATAACTGTCGGTAAGAGGTAACAAACAAAACTTCTCTTTTGGGGCGGGTGAGGACATCAATGTGTTTATATAATGATGCTTAATAAAAAAGACATTCCCAGTGTGCTATGCTCTTTATTCTATGACATTAAGGTTGGTTTGTTAACTCTGAGGAAATAAAGCAGAATAAGAACTCCTGCAGCTTTCTCTTACCCCTCATACACAGGCAGAATGAATATGAGAGAGCCATAATGTTGTTCTGAAATAGATTATTCTCTTTGGTCATCATCATTGGCATTTTGCAGTTTTGCCATTGACACTATTGTCAGTTTCTCATAATTCTGCAGTGTACCAATCTGCATTATGTTGACTGTAACTATTTTAATGTTGCTTCTCTTGGAGACCCTTCTGGAAGCTAAATTTTATGCTGTGAAGATGTGACTCTTGGCTTTGAGAGTCAGTGGGTTGGCCAATCTGAGCCCATACCTGTGAAAGTTGAGAGAATAGGACACAGCTGCTAGATCTGCATATCCCTCTCCCCTGGACACTTTTGAGCAAGACCGACAACATTTTTGCAGCACTGTTGCCTTCAGTGTAACCGATTGCTGTTCATTACACTCACACCACTGTGCATAGGATTTTGGGGAGGGCAATTGAGATGGTTCTTTGTGATACACTCCAAGCACAGCTGACTCATATAATGAGAACAAGTGTGGTTGAGGGGGTGGTGGCTGTGATGTTTTCAGATCTCACTCAGACTTCTGTTGAAGTGCAGCCCAGTTTCAAATTCCTTTCAACCTGATGATTAGATTAGATAGACAGCTCTCTCTGAAGCCCTCCATTGGCTCCCCATTTTCCAACCCATCCATTTCATGCTTCTTGTCCTCCCCATCAAGGCCCTTCACAACTATCCCCTCTCTACTTATCCACTTTTGTCTTCAGTTGTCTTGCTCAGTGACTCTCCACGGTGACTGATGCCAGTATTTTCAAATCATAATCACCTGCTTCTTCCACAGCTGTCTCCACTCCTCCTTCCATACCCCATCTTACACACAGAACATCCTCTTGGTTCTTAAGAACACTTCCTTCCCCTCTTCAAAACCCCTACCCCGAGACCTACTTCTAACATGATGCCTATAGAAATTAGCCAACTGACAATGGCTAGCTACAGAGCCAGGGGAGGATAATTAATATGTATTTTAAAAATCGGCAAATAAAACATGGGAATATTTTACCCCTTATATCCAGATTTGCCTTTCTTTGCTGTCTTGGGTTGTGAGATCTGTGGGGCAAGGTAAGGTCTCTCTGGAAATGCCTAGCACAGACTGGTCACTGCCATGATATAAATAATAACTGAATTATTATTATTTAGATTGTTTGTTTTTTCACAGTTGTATTTTCAAACAAATGGTGCTAAAAATATACTTTGTGCTTAATCTCTCTTTGTGAATATATTGATCTATGTACTATTCTGTGTTAATTGGTACATACCACCCTTTCTTCCTTCCTGGTCAGAGGGCCAGATTCTAATCTTTGCTGGTGTAAATCCAGTTTAAACCCATTGACTCCTAATATGTTTAAAGTCAATGGGATTTCTCTGCATTTACAGAGATAAAATTGAAATCAGACTTTCTTTCACTGCGTGATCTAACTGCTATTACTTGGCCCAGAAAATGCACTGATGCTGTCTGTATAATTTGCCCAAGGTATTTCTAATCGCATCTGTCACTACAGTATCTAAAGTGCTGACCACCTGCTAACATAGATTGTGAGCCAATTCTCCTGGATGTGATGAAATTAGGCTCCCTTATGTATTTAACATATTGTAGACTTAACTAATGTGGTGCAAGATCAATCACTGTTCCATGGCATATCATTAGTATGTTGGGTAAGCACTTGGAAAAAGTAAGGCAAGAGTTCTTATATTTCAGCTGTCTGAGTACTTTTGCTGAGATTCAGGAGCTGCAGTTTACATGTGCAGGATGTGCTGATGCAAATTGGTGAAAAATCCAAAACTCCCTTTTATAGATGGAATTAATGTGCAGTGTAAGATTGTGTATGTTCTTTGACTCAAGTTTGTCTTTTAAATAGCTCAAGCATCCTAGAGATTGTGTAGGGGACATGTTGCTGTTGCTCAGATGAAAATCTCAAAGTTTTGTTTAAGGCTTGGAAGTCATCTTCAACTTTGAGGTTTTTAGCATAATTCGTCTCGAGAGAATTCTGGTCTTAAAAAAAAGCAAACAAACTCCTCATTCAAAAAAACAACAAAAAACAGCAAAATGAAAACAAAGATTTTTGCCCAGTTTTCTTGGTGTTCGTCTCCTTTTTATAACTACTGAGAGAGATCAGAATATTACCAGTCCCATTTAGGAATGTTTTGTACCATTTATAAATAAGAAGACTAATCAGATCTCTTCTGCAAAAAGCATTTCTATGTAACCTACATAAAATGGCTATTTGTGAATATAAATTCTCTATATAGGATGCTTCCTTCAACATCAGGCATGTCTTCTGTTAATCATTTCATTATTATTGTGCAAAGACATTGAGTACCTTGCCCAAATCGTCTCAGTCGTCACTGCTGTTTGCATTCTTGTTGGGAGTCTGTGTAACAAAACATATGTCAAGAGGGTGATGCAGTATGCTATTAATTTGGTATTTTTAAAGGAATACAGAACAGATTTTGTCCAGCATATTAAAAGGTCACAAAAGAAGCATTTTTGAATGAAACGTGAAATATATAAGACTAATCAGATCTCTTCTGCAAAAAACATTTCTATGTAACCTATATAAAATGGCTATTTGTGAATATAAATTCTCTATATAGGATGCTTCCTTCAACATCAGGCATGTCTTCTGTTAATCATTTCATTATTATTGTGCAAAGACATTGATATTTTTAAAGGAATACAGAACAGATTTTGTCCAACATATTAAAAGGTCACAAAAGAAGCATTTTTGAATGAAATGTGAAATATATATGAGCATATTATTATTTGCATTCTTTGAGCCACCCACTGATGACTGGGATCTTGCAGAAAGTGAGGTCATTCGTGACCCTAGCAACATAGGGTCAGATTGTTACGGGTTGCAAGCCAGTTTCCATTCTGCTGGTTTAGCAATTGGAAAAGGTTTAATGTGTGATATTTTAAAAAATATGTTTAATTTTTAAAACACAGAAGTTCATTTAATTGTTCCTTAATTTCCATACTTCTAAAATGGCCCATTTCTCAAGCCTCTGGATCCATTTGCATCTTTTAAAAAAAAACAGTTAATTAAAAAACACAAGCATCCTGATAACAATTAAGAGAAAAGAGACACTTGCCAAATTAATTACAAACCAGCATCATAAAGAGGAAAAATTGAAAATACCGTCTCCAACCAACTCCAAAATAGCCGTTTTCAGGCACTGTTAATTACAAAAATAAGTATATCCATTTTGCTAAGTGCAGCTTTCTGAAAGTGCTAAGAGAATAAGCACTTCTTGTTGGGCCAAATCCTAGAGATCCTGAGAGCCTGTATCTCCCACTGAAGTCAGTAGACACGAGCATGGAAAGGTGTATTTGGGCTAAGGCCCGATGAACAGATAGGCTATGCACCCTGATCTGAGGATCAATAAACTCAGGCTCTGGCAAACCAATAAAACCAGCTGATTCTGGGGTCATCAGAAATGCCCTGCTGTTGGCTTCAAAGTTTAGATCAGAACAGTTAACAAAAGAACTGCAGCTGAACTCAATTGATAGGTATAACTGTATTAAACCAGATGTAAGACATTCTTTTCCAGTCTCTTCCACTGACTCTCACACTGGCACAGATATACTCTTTATAATTAAAATGATTATTTTCAATTCAATTGGACCTGTTCCGAAGAGGTGCTGAGCACCCACGATTCCTGTTGACTTCAGTGGAAGATGTTGGCTTTCAGAATCTCTAGGATTTGACCCAATGAGACGTACTTGTTTCCTTATGAACTTTCAGGATGCCTTGCTTAGCAAAACAGATATAGTTGTCATTTTAAATCATTTTTATTGAAATTAATAACATGAATTTGCACTTTGAGAGTGGAAAAATAGAAGTCCATTAACAAAATCAGTCACATCAGGTTAGAAGGTTGTTGTAGTTTGCGTGTTGTTTTTGATTACAAATTTTTCTCCAGAGACACAAATGGGAATATCGTCGAGAGGCACTGACAGATGAAACTGGTTAAGAGGAGATGCTTAGCAGTCTGGGAACTCTGCCTATCTTGCTGTGGGTCCATTAAGCAGTGCATCTATAAAATTAGATTATTGTAATTTGAAGATCGTACTCTTTAATGTCAGAACCATAATTAATAAATCTTGGTTAGTTTGTGATGTGCTGTTAGCCAAGACATTACTGCCTTACTGAAACTGGCTGGTAATTCTACAGTAAAATTATCCAGGGGAAAGACAAAGGCAAATCATAATAGCAAAAAATGGTCTTTGTGTCTCAACTGTCTAAACTGAGGTGTCACAAGAAACCTCCATCCAGTCCCTACAGCATCATCTGTTAAATATGACTCATCTTCTCCTCTGTACTGGTGACAGGCTGCTGTGGGCTCCTGCAGGGCATGGGGCAACTTTATCTCTCCAGCAGCAGTTGGCTTAGGTGGCTGACTGCTCCCTTCAGTAGCTCTTTGTAAGCTGGAGGTACAGTTGTGTGGAAGAGAAATATAGTGGAAAATAAGCTATGTGGAGCCTTTGCCCATGTTTCTAAGGGCATGGTGAAGGGGTGTAGTGGTGAATTTTTTGGTTTGTTTGTTTTGAGAGCTCGCCTCTGTGTGTGGTGGGTGGAGGCAAGTGATTTTTGGAAATCTGCCTTTGCGTGGGGGTTTGGTGTGTGTATGTTTTGAAGGAAATTTGCCTCTGTGTTTGTGCTCAGGGGTAGTGCTTTTTAGGATATGTCTACACAGCAGATGGAAGAATGCTGCCCAGAGTGGCTACTGCACAGACACGTGCTAGCTCTGCTTGAGCTAGTGCACTAAAAATAGCAGTATGGCTGTGGTGGCATGGGCAATGGCTCAGGCTAGACACCCAAGCATGTACCTAAGTGGTCAGGCTGGTTTGTACTCAGGGAACTAACCTGAGCCATCATACATGCTGCCAACGCCTCTCTGCTATGGTGTGGTGTTTGAAGAAGATTACTACATTAATGCAAACTAGGAACCTTTTAGTTCACTCCGACACCATCCAGAAGGGGGAGTTTCAGTGATCACTCTGGTGTACACTGCCATTCACAGCCCTGTAGTACAAACTGCAGGGCAGTGTAGACATAGTCTAGGAAGGAGAGGATAGCCTCCTGCCATTTCTCACACTGGCTTTGAAAATTGATGGGCCCATCACTGCATGAGTATTTATATATCCTTTAAATGGTTTGTATCCTTTCAAATGTACCTGTGGATGCACTGAATCTTTGTTGGGATGCTGCTAGGTTCTAGGATTCAATAATATCCTGGAATAGTGAGGTCCATAGCTAAAGTAAAATATATATTGTTTTAAAATTTGATTAATTGTTCTCTTGTTCTTGTATTCTGAGAAGATAAATAGAAGTCCATGACTTGTTTGTCCTCTCTAATATAAACTAAAGCAAGGTTTTATGACATTAAGTGAGCAGAATGTAGTGCTTGCTTGCATGGCTTTGTTTTAAAACTGTTCTATCACCGATAGATTGGGATGATATGGGGAGGGGAATGAGATTTTCTCTAGCACTGCATGAGTTCTACCAGTTTTATGGGGGGGTTATTTATTGGTTTTAAGTTTAACAAACAAAATGTGACAGGCATAATAATAGACTGTCTAAACAGAACAGGGTGTTCATGATTTTGAAAACATGCATGTTAAAGAGCAACTCAAGATTTCTGTTTACCATACACTTAAGCCAATCAGCATAAAAATGCCTTCTCCCATTTTGGGGGATGAGTTGTAGAACTCCTTGTTTTAAAGATTACCCTTATGGCCTGTCATCATCTTTATTTTTGCCCCAGTAACAAAAAGAGTCCTATGGCTTGGATGCTGCAAAGAGCTGGGTGCCTCCTGCAAGCTGGTCAGCATCCCGAGCCCCTCTTGTACTCAAAGGGAGTTGAAGATGCCCAGCTCCTCAGTGGAGGTGGTTTAGAACCTTGCAGGAGTCGAGCAGCAAGCAGCTGCGTTTTTTTATTTTTAAGATGTATGAAAACAGAATGGCTATTGATATTAACGATAATCCTGTAACTTTAGAGTGTACATTGCTGTGTCTTCCCTAGCCATATAATCAAACTCAGGGTATAGGGGTTTCATTTTTCTAGTCCAATCCTATGCAAAAGGAGAAAATAAAAGTAAAAAAGTTTACCAAAGTGCCTGACTCAAGTCCTGATCCAACTCCCATTAATGTCAATAAAAAGACTATCATTGGTTCAATTGTGGGAGCAAGATTGGGCCTTAATTAGTTTTCTCTGAATTCATGAATCACTGTCATCCTCAGAGTCCTTGCTGAACCTAGTGGTCTCCCCTTGAGTTTA
Organism: Chrysemys picta bellii; assembly: GCF_011386835.1. Classification (NCBI taxonomy): domain Eukaryota; kingdom Metazoa; phylum Chordata; order Testudines; family Emydidae; genus Chrysemys; species Chrysemys picta. Next base: position 138,715,003 of record NC_088793.1, on the reverse strand, counting down.
TTAAGATGAAGTGCTGGTTTAGTGCCTTCCAAAGTGTAGGTTTTTCTTATTATTCAGCACACACCACTTGGCTGGGGACAAAAGGGAAATTTCCATGCTGTTTTCTTGGGACTCTGTTTAAAAAAAAAAAAAAAAAGTGTAAGCAAGATTTGAATGAGCTCTCCCCTGACAACTAGTGGTAAGCTGGGGGGAAAAGGCTTCAGGACCAGACTATATTTATACCTACTCTGCCTAGGTATGAGCAGACAGAGCTATATTGCCCAAGTGATCAATTTTGGCTGATTTGGGGTTACAAATCACTTTAGTGTATTGAATACAGGGGTAATGAAATGTTGTTTTCCTCCTGTGAGTAAAGGGCAACAGAACTATACTTAGCCTGTCCTGATTGAGGGGGGTCATCCTCAACTGACCTGCTGCGGGACAGTGTTTCTGTGGAAGAGATTGCCCAGCCTGTGAGATTCCCTCCCCAGTTGCTGAAATCACTGAGAGCAGGGTGGACCTTCAAGAGAGACCGACTTGCAGAGGCAGATGGCAGCAGGAGGTGATCACGCAGGGCCATTGGTGATGGAGCAGACAATGGGATGGTAGAGTGAACGGTGGCAGAGTGAATGCCGGTGCAGCGGAGGCAGCATGCAACCACGCAGAGTGAATGGCGGCAACCAGGAGCCAATTGCGGTAGCAGCAGTAGATGCATTGTTCAATTTTCCTTCCCCCCTGCCTTGCTGGGTGGGAGGTGAACTCACGTGAATGCACCTGTGAGCTCTGAGTCTTCACTGACCAAGGACAGCAGCTGTGAATGGAGTGTGGGGTGTTATAGGGACATTTGTTTGTTGGACTTTCACATCGCAAGGTGAGAAATGGAGGCAAAGGATACTGCCCAATGTACTCTGGGATGGGAGTTTTGCTCATGGTCAGATGTGTTCAAATCATGGTTGTGGTGTGTTCCCAAATTAATGCCAGGTTCCTTTCCTCTTTTTATTAAGTTTTTCTCTGCTACGCAAGACTCAGTGCATGCGAGTGGTCTAGACAGTATTTGGTCCTGCCATGCGGGCAGGGGACTGGACTCGATGACCTCTCGAGGTCCCTTCCAGTCCTATAATCTATGAAGTATTGCCCCTTAGAGGTGCCCAGGGGTGGTGTTTAATTTTCCCAGATTACTGGGTGGAGGCTCAAGCCAGTTTTGTGTTGTATTAAACTCAGCCCTTGTTGCAGCTGACTCCACCTGAATGAAGGGTTACAACAGTATTTGGTTCACATTCTCTGCTCTGCGTTTATGGACTCTGGGCAGGGGAAAGCTTGTCACCTTGAGAAAGCAGGTCCCTATCTCTTTGTAGATCATGTTCAGTTTATGGGGGTCTTTTTATCCTGCTTTGTGGCCAGTGACCCACTTGTCCATATTAAACTTCCTAGATAAATCTTCAGTATTGTTCTCTAAGGAAATGACATTAGTTGCATTTAAAATTTTGATTAGAATCTTTGAATTTTTGCTCTGCTCCTAGGTTCTTTGATTGTTCAACCAAGGCTTGTTCTTTGCCTATGATTCAAGGCACCATCTGTGCCAATGACACCATTTATTTTAATCACTTCTCCACCCTCAGAGCAATGAATCAAAGAGGCACTTGTCATAGTTTAGATTTAGCCTTGTTTATTGCTCATATAATGAGCTCTGAGTTAATTGTAGGGATAGGCTGTGTCTAATCCCATAATGCTTCCTGGCATTCCCCCTTGAGCAGTGTGCTCCTAAACTAAGCAGAGTTGGATGAAGACAATCCCAGGCCCTAGGCTCATGATGACACAGGGCCTCCTGTGACTGGCTCACTCATCACTTGGAGGGTGGTGCCAAGGGGCTGCCTTCCCAAAGGAGTAGAAGCAGTGTCATGGTGCCCTCCCCCTTCCCCCCCCCCCACCCCCAAAGACTGCTGCCAAAGTCAGAACTAGGAATAATCTAATCAGCAAATTAGCTGGTTTGACAAGGGGCGCAGGTGCACAGACACTTCGCACATCAGCTCTGGTGTTGTGCTATTCCTCAGTGGAATTTTGAGTGGTGTCGTTCACCTCACACTAAATTGGTCAATGTTGAATTGAACTCAACCATCATCGCAAGCATCCTCCATCCCACTCCTGTTCTATCAGCTACCAGATCTGAGCAACACATTCATCACAGGGAGTCTACAACCAGACTGATGGAAAAGTTACATGCCAATCCAGGTCTCCCACTGTACCTGGACACTTTCAGTCACCCCAGAGCACGACTTACATCGAGGCACCTATTGTGGTCTCAACTGCCAGATTGGAATCTGTCAGCAGCAACTCTATGGCGTGATGCGTGGCTGGCTAAAGATGTTTGGAATGGTTTCCTTGTCGCTGATCTGATGGTTCAGCCACCAGGATTTGACTTGCCATATCACCTTTGGACTCTGCTGAAAAGGTTCTGAACTTCTACCCAAGGGGTCTGTGTGATGGCCCACTTTGTCAGTGTGGTATCTGTCAGTCAATGGCACATGTTGTCGATGAATGACAACTAACCAGACTTCATGGTGGCCTTAGGGCCCTTCAATCTGCTGATGAAGTTGCTGTCGGGTGGTTTGGCAAGTACCGCAAATGCGAGAAGAAGACACATCTACTCCATGAGTAGCAGCAGAGTTCCCCTCTCCATTGGAGAGCAAGAATGGTGGCAGGGGGACTTCTATGAGTGATGGGATAAATCCTGGAACATGTATCTGCTTGGTTGGGTGAGCTGGATCCACTGTATCCAGCCTTATCTTCCTGCCACACACACATCCCTCTGTTGGGAGTCTTGGAGTTAACACTCCATTGAGATGCATGGGGCAGTTAGCCCCTCTCAGAGGTGTTGTGTCAGGCTGTCTGCAGATATTTCTGCTTCGGTTACACCCAGGTCACATTTTCAAGCTTTTCTTTGCAGCTATGAGCACTAGGAAATTTCTTTTCTCCCCTTAAATTAAAGTGTGGAATCTGATGTAATTGCCTGACTCCAGGTGCCAGGGCCATAAGCATTAAAGACCAGCACAAAGTACTTAGGAAGGAAAAATCAAATGCAAACTGGAGAATAACTGGCTAGGCGTAATATTGCTGAAAACGACCTAGGGGTTATAGCGGATCACAAATTAAACAAGGCAACAATATGATGCAATTGCAAAAAGGATTAGTACTCTGGGTTGTATTAACAGAAGTGTTGTATGTAAGACATGGGACATAATTGTCCCACTCTACCCCTCACTGGTGAGGCCTCAGATAGAGTACTGCATCCATTTTAAGAAAGATGTGTACAAATTGGAGAGAGTCCAGAGGAGAGCAACAAAAATGATAAAAGATTTAGAGAATCTGACCTATGAGGGAAGGCTAAATAAACTGGATATGTTTATCCTTGGGGAAAAAAAAACTGAGGGAGGACCTGATATTTCTTCAAATATGAGAGCGGCTCCTGTAAAGAGGATATAGTGATCAATTGTTCTCAATTGTCCACTGAAGGTAGGACAAGAGCTAATGGATATAATATGCAGCAAAAAAGATTCAGGTGAGATGTTAGGAAAAACTTTCTAATTGTAAGGATGGATAAACTCTGGAATAGGCTTCCAAGGGAGGTTGTGGCATCCCCATCACTGGAGGTTTTTAAGAACAGGTTAGACAAACACCTGTCAGGAATGGTCTAGGATTACCTGTTCCTGCCAGTGCAGGGGCTTGATTCGATGATCTCTAAAGGTTCCTTCCAGCCCTACATATCTAGGATGCAATGTTTAGTCTAGCCCGGGCACTACCCTCACCAGGGGGCTGTCCCTTAAAGGCATAATCTGGGTCTGCCATCTTGAATGGTTAAAACTCTTAGCCCCCACCTTCTTAAAGCATTTTAAACTAATACTTTTGTTAATTAAAGATAAATTTAGTTGCTACATTCAACCATGCCCTGACACCACTGATCCCTTCTTGTCTTGTCTGTGAAAAAAAGACCATTTAGAGGTCTTGGTCCACTATATTACCAAAACTGTTGTTTTTCCATTTCATCTGGAGCCATTTTTTCCCCCAAATGAAATCTCTTCCTGTCATCCTGACTTTAAAAATATCTTGGTGTTTGCTAGCTAGAATTTCCTATCTGGTGACCACCTCTTTTTTTCCCTCTGTCTAATGACATGTGCTTTCCTGAGATGCTTGGAGTGGCAAAGCTTATCTTTATTGACAACATCATCTCCGATTAGTGTAAAAGTTGGTTTCATTTCTGCACATAGTACTGAAATGGTTCTTCACAGGTCCATTGGTGATTTGACTAGCCTCCAAGAAGAAGGGGAGAACTTACCTTGCCTCTGAGGCTGGCTGTGTGATGGATGTTAAATGGCACTAGCTTGGACTTCTAGGGAAAAGAGCAAGATCTCTTTAACCCTTGCAACTCTCAGGATGAATACACTGCATTCCTATAGGAGCGCAGATGATACTTGGAGCTCTCTTGTCAGTTTGAGTAGACTCTGGCTGGAATGTAGCTAAACTCATCTATCATGTAGCTCGTCTATCTTGATCGATCACTCAGCATCATTCTTTATACTCACTGTTTAGAATTGCTTTACAATATTCTTTGTCACTTGGTGGGTATCTCCTCTTACTGTTTGACTTGAGTCAATGTCTAAAATGATAGGTTTGTTTTTACTGTTTGAGTGCGGGAGAAAAATATTTGAAAACTAATAGCTTAGACATACGAAACGTGCACAAATACTTGCCAAAAGTTTAAATGTAAAGTTATTTATTATAATAGCTAAATCAGAATGTATTATCTATAAATATGAACAATTTAAAGATTTTTGAAGACTCATTTTACACAAATCAGTGCTGTTTATATATACAGTGAACTCTGCCTTTTATGTAATCACTAAAAAGAATGACAAAACTCAGTGAACATGAGACTTGGGAGACCCAGATTCAAGTCCCTGCTTGGCCACAAACTCCCTGTGTGACCTTGGAATAATGTATCCAGTTCTTGTGTCAACAAGAAAGATGTTGATAAACTGGAGAGGGTTTGGAGAAGAGCCACAAGAATGATTAAAGGATTGGAAAAACATGCCTTATAGTCACTGAGCTCTTTGAGTCTATCTGGTTAGCTTAATAAAGAGAAGGTTAAGGGGTGACTTGATCACAGTCTGTAAGTACCTTCATGGGAAATGAGAACTTGATAATGGGCTCTTCAATCTAGCAGACAAAGCTATATCATGATCCCATGGCTGGAGGTTGAAGCTAGACAAATTCAGACTAGAAATAAGGCACACGTTTTTAACAGTGAGGGTAATTAACCAGTGGAGCAATTTACCAGGAGTTGTGGTCGATTCTCCATCACTGGAAATCTTTCAATCACAATTGGATTTTTTCTAAAAGATATGGTCTAGTTCGAACAGGAATTAATTCAGAGAAGTTCTATAGTGTGTGATAGAAAGGAGTCACACTAGATAATCACAGTGGTCTCTTCTGTCCTTAGTCTCCTTGTACCTCATTTTTTCATCTGTAAAATGGGGATGATAGGGAAGTAAGTACTGTTTAATGGGGGTTAGATGAGCATAAATAGCACTGATGTGGGCCATACAGATACCTAAGGTAGATAGAAAAATCAGTTCCATAACAGAGGTGAATGCCTAATAAAGACAGAGTAGAACTGTATTCCGTACATTTGAGGATATTTTTGGCACTGTCTCTAAAGTCAGGAGGTTCCCTGTTAAGATATTTTACAGGTTTCACTGTACAGAGCAGTTATTAGTATCTCAGTTAACATTATTTAATAGACTCTGAAAGAATATTACTGTCCAACTGCTTAGGGCTAAAATCTGGGCCAATAATAGGAATATTAATGATGCCTTTGCAGCATATAGATTATGTGCAACCCTTTAGGGGTGATCATATCACTCTCCCTGCATTGTCCAGAGTTTGACATTGATTCTCTCCTCTCCCTCTCAATTCTTAATGGCATCTAAATCAACATAGACTTGCCTTAATTAATTCCTAATTTTATGAAAAGCATCATTATAGATATTAACTCCTGTAGGTATCAGCACTCTTATGGGCATCAATGTTAGCACTCTTAGGGCATATTGGAGAATTTCCATCACGCTGTGTTTCCGTAATTTGAGTATGGCCTATATCTTTGGGGAATAGATGCTTTGAGAGTACATTATTCCTTTCATTTGTGGATTTTTATTACCATCTTTAGCTACAGTACGTCTGCTGAATCAGCAATGCAGCTTGCAAATAGCTGCTGTCAGAGCTTTTTACCTTTGAATTTTCCTTGATTGTTTTACAAAGTATCTTGTTTGATCTCTGCATGAAGGGCATTAAATTTAAGGGATTGCTGGATTGTATAAATGTTAGCAGCATATAGTGGCCCCTTTGATCCTGTTCTGTGTGGAGTTGGGGGTGGAGGGTTTCTTATTGCAAAGTCTCTCTTTTCGTTAATAGTAATAATAATACAAAAATGTGTGGCTTTCGAGAACAAAAACTATTATTTTTCTTCTTGACAGTGACTGATAGCAAATACAGCCATGTATCAGAGCTCCTACACAAACTGCATCAAGAAACAAAAGTAAATGGTTGAAAGATACATAGATCAAGAAAAGATGCATTAATAAATTGAAAGAAAAATAAATGAGAACATAGGTTGATGGCATGTGTTGTCAGACGCTACCGGTGTGGTGCTCTGCTCTATCCAATGCTGATAACAGTCAGCTGCGTGTGTGTGTTCCCTCAGTGTGCTGCCGTGGCTCTGCAGATCAATGGCACAGCAGACCCTGAGAGAACCCCCAATGACCACAGACTTTAGTAAGGTACGAAGGCACCTGGCCAGGTTTATTGTCGAAAAGAAACACAGTCTCTAGGTCGCCGGATTGGCATCGATGGGTCTGCTAGTACATATGTGCTCCCTGACAATGGACACAGCTCAGTCAGTGGTGAGACTTTCCACTGCCCCCTACACCGGACAAAGATGTCCACTCAGGGATGCATTCTCATACACAGGTACAAACAGGTTACGCATCATTAAACGTACTGAGGTACACCCTGTCTTGGTTGGTTGCTTTCTCACAGGTTGGTTCGAACAAATCTATCCATCATATTCTCTATCCATCATACTGTCTATCCATCGTATTGTCTATTCATCATTGTCTATCTATTATATTGTCCTTTTCTACTGTCTTTAGGCTGGGTCTGCCTGTTCCTTGTTATCTGTGTGGGATGTGTTCGTACCCAGCTGTTCTGGTGCCACTCTGGCACATGTTCATCTTATTAGTGCTTATATATTTAATACATGCTTCTAGCAGCCCTCTTCTTGCCAACTTTTGTGAGTGGGACTTGCCTCTGGCTCACAGCCTAGCTTTGCTTAACAATGTCTTGACTATTACTCTAGTTCAGACCTCAGGCCTCATACTGGGCCTCTGATACAAGATTTTATGTTTCAGGGTCTCATCTTACTACAGCATGATAACTACAATAGTCACATTTCTCATTGTACTGCTATCTGACCATTTATTCCATTAATATTAACTTTATTTATTACATATATTCAGCTAATACATTTTTTTCACATAACATGCTATGGCAAAAGATCATAAGCATATAAAATAGCCCATATGAGATGACAGAAAAATACATCCCAGTTTAAAAAAAAAAATCAACTAATTTTCCTCACTGTCTTGATACTGTATTTCTCAGCAACATTTAGTCCTCACTAAAAAAGTTCTTTGTGGGCTTATCTGAGCACCAATGAAATGTAGAAATAAAATGAAAACAACTAATGAAGTATCAGTTTTCCTATTTACATAATAATACCACTTACGTGGAGCTTTATGAACACTGATGAATCTTCTCAAATACCCAGTGAGATAGTTATGTTAAGATTACTATGTCAGTTTTACAGATGGGGAAACTGAGAATGTGCCTGAAGGATTGATTTTCAGCGGTGCTGGGCACACGCAACTTGGTTCAGAGGTGACTTGTCCAAGGCTTTACAGCGAGTCCCTGGCAAACCCAAGGTTGTAACTCATGAGTTCTAGGCTATCAGTCCCATATAAACATAGATAATGTTGCCTCCAGGAGATCAAGCCTCAAATGCTTTGTAAATTCAATGGAGGAATAGAATACGTACACTTAAAAACAAGAAAGCTGAAACAGTGGCATCAAGAGCTGTCAGAAGAAGCCCAGACAAAAGATATGGCATGGACAAAAAAAAAAAAAAAAGGCACCATTGACTTTTACCCCCACTGGCACTCAAGTACACTGTCTGAGATTGAAGTGTCCTTATGTTCCAGGGCCACCATTAGAAAGGAAGCAATTGTCAATGGATACCAGTTGGTATTTAACTTCCATATTATATATGGCATACCTCCAGGTGCCACTCTGTGGTACCTGTTGGCAAATGCTGACCCTCCAGTGGGAAAATGCTGTATATTTCTGTACCTAGAAAAATATTCTAATAATGTTTATAAGTAGGGCTCTCGATTAATCGCAGTTAATTCACATGATTAACTAAAAAAAAATTATCTCGATTAATCACCGTTTTAATTGCACTGTTAAACAATAGAATACCAATTTAAATTTATTAAATATTTTGGATGTTTTTCTACATTTTCAAATATATTGATTTCAATTACAACACAAGACAAAGTGTACAGTGCTCACTTTATATTATTATTTTTGATTACAAATATTTGCACTGTAAAAATAAACAAAAGAAGTAGTATTTTTCAATTCACCTCATACAAGCATTCACATGGCACTTTTGTAGTGGGCATTGCAAAGTATTTATGTGCCAGATATGCTAAACATTCATATGCACCTTCATGCTTCTGCCACCATTACAGAGGACATGCTTCCATCCTGATGACACTCATTAAAAAATGTGTTAATTTAATTTGTGACTGAACTCCTTGTAGGAGAATGTATGTCTCCTCTGTTTTACTCGCATTCTGCCATATATTTCATGTTATAGTGTCTCGGATGATGACTCAGCACATGTTCATTTTAAGAACACTTAAACTGCAGATCTGACCAAACACAAAGAAGGTACCAATGTGAGATTTCTAAAGGTAGCTACAGCACTCGAACCAAGGTTTAAGAATCTGAAGTGCCTTCCAAAATCTAAGAGGGACGAGGTGTGGAGCATGCTTTCAGGAGTCTTAAAAGAGTAACACTCCGATGCGGAAACTACAGAACCTGAACCACCTAAAAAGAAAATCAACCTTCTGCTGATGGCATCTGACTCAGATGATGAAAATGAACATGCATCAGTCTGCACTGCTTTGGATCTTTATCGAGCAGAACCCATCATCAGCATGGACACATGTCTTCTGGTATGGTGGTTGAAGCATGAAGGGGCATATGAGTCTTTAGAGCATCTGGCACATAAATACCTTGCGACTCTGGCTACAACAGTGCCATCTGAACGCCTCTTCTCACTTTCAGGTGACATTGTAAACAAGAAGCGGGCAGCATTATCTCCTGCAAAAGTAAACAAACTTGTTTGTCTTAGTGATTGGTTGAACAAGAAGTAGGACTGAATGGACTTGGAGGCTCTAAAGTTTTACATTGTTTTGTTTTTGAGTGCAGTTATGTTAAAAAAATTCTACATTTGTAAGTTGCATTTCATGATAAAGAGATTGCACTACAGTACTTGTATTAGGTGAACTGAAAAATACACAGTGCAAATATTTGTAATCATAAATAAAGAGAAGTGAGCACTGTACACTTAGTATTTTGGGTTGTAATTGAAATCAATATATTTGAAAATGTAGAAAACCTCCAAAAATATTTAAATAAATTGTATTCTATTATTTTTTAAAAGCACGATTAATCACACCATTCATTGAGATTAATTTTTAATAGCTTGATAGCCCCATTGATAAATAAATTGGTGAATTTTGAAACTAATATTTTAATTTGGCTCAAAATATAGAATTTGTAAATAGAAAACTAAGATCAGTAGACATAGACTTTTTTTTTAAATCCTGATTGAAACAATGCCAATAAATCACCATGATTAGGTGTATTATACACCTCTAGATAGACAGACAGAAACAAAGAAGCCCAAACACTATGTCAGTGGCCCAGAGGACGTTACATTAGCACTTTGCATTTGATTTAATAAACAGAGTATCAAGGTATACCTCATAGATTAAGTTTAATCAACTGAATTTGTCCATTTTTGTTTCTTTTCCAGCTGAAGCCTCATTTATCTTTGTTGCCTGATCTTTCTTGGTTTTATTAAAATCTCATAGCACGATCTGGAGAACTGAGCATAAAAATATGTTCCATGGAGTTTTCACTCTGAATAGCCATTTGGGACTTTGCCAGTATGTACTCAAAAGTAGATTTCTCAATGTCTAATTTAATCCAGCCTTCTCACCTTTTAATGTAATATCTGAGCACCTATCACTGCAAGGGAGTAAGGCATCCCCAGAAGATGAATGATTAGATCATTGTTTCTAAACTTCATGGGGTGGGCCCATTCTTTCCACTACCAAATACCCTTCAGACACAGGGATTCAGGTCGCTTCTTTTTTTGGTAAAGATTAGGGTGGTTTTCTTTTTTTTTTTTTTTTCTGGAACCATGTTTATCACCTTCGTTACAGGAGGGCCAGGAAAAAGCTAATCTTTATTTACTGATTCCAGTCCCATCTCCCATGATATGGCCTGAGGATTACAAAAGTACAATGCTCCTCTTACATAGCAAGGATCAGAATCTGCTGACTGCATTGAGTCCCAGTCCAGTGTTTTAGCCTTCCCCACTTCAACCTCCTGTTTTCTAGCTTTCCCAGTACAAACAGATGCACGCTCATACATCTAGGAACAAGGAATGTAAGTCACAGTTATCTGATGGGGGCCCTTATCCTGGAAAGGAGTAACTCTGAAAAGAATGTAGGGATTGATGGGCAACCAAAGCTGGAGATGTGATGTATCTGTATTTATGCTGGTTCAGTACAGCTGCACAACTAACTCTGTAACCATGGGGTTTTTTGTACATTTGAGGGCTTTCTGAGAGATTTTGTTCTAGCTGTTATATGTTGCAGGCAGACATCCTAGCTTTTTGGAAATCATTCTTTCCTAAAGTCTGCACAGCTCCCTGCCTCGTCCCTCCCAAATTTAGCCACCAATGCAAAACAAACAAACAAAACACACCCTGAACCCTGCTCAAATGTACATAGAGCCCTGCATCTGATTCTGGGGATTGCAGCGGGGATGCATGGTCGAACAGCCCTCTCTAACCCCCCACCTCACCCCCAGTACACGAAGTAGATTTGACTCTTACTCTGTGCAGGTTTTCCTTTTGCAAGGTAATAAGCCCAAGAATTCTCAGAAAGGCAGGATCAGGCTTGAACAAGTTATACAATACATTATGTGTGGGATGAGGCAATCACGTCCCTGGGTGTTTCTAGAGGCAATGTTACTGCTCTTTGGCCTTAATTCTCTCTTGGCCTGGATGCTCTAATGAGATTTTGCAAGAAGATGGAGTCTTTTGATTGCTCTCTCTTCCCATTTTCCTTTTCATTTATTTTCTTCCCTTCTTCCTTGATACACTTCTCTATCCTTGTTCTCGCTCTCTCTCCCCACCTTCACTTTCTTCTGTTTATGACTTTGTTCGCTCCAGCAGCACACTTGTATTTCATTTAGGATTTCACATGAAGGCTTTTCTGGGTCATATTTAATCAATGGCTTTGTTAGGGGTATAAAATATGGCATTTTTTTCAGAACCTCCAGGCTAAATTATCTTATCTTACACTCAAGAGGTAATGCTAATGCCACTGTTTACAGTCATGCAAATCTGGAATAACTCAATCGAAATCAATTTACATCAGTGTAACTGAAAGCAGAATTTGGCTCATTTACTTTACTGTATGTGTACAGGTGTTACTGAGAGGAGAATGCATCTTATGATGGGTTATCAGATAACTGTGCCTAAAGGATGTTATCTTTGACATAAACTTGGGGGTCATAGAACTTATGCTGTTACATTTCTAATAATGGTTCTTTGCTTGACTGCAGTTAGTGGATTTGATCAGTGGTTCAAGCAGGTTGAAACAGGAAGTGCAGCTCACCCTGCCCCAGCCCAGGAGCAGGGGGAGATGTGGGGAAATTTTGTTTAATGGAGACAAGGTGAGGAGTGATAGCTGTCCCTCTGCTCTAAGCAGAGGAGTGGGATCCATGTTTCCTTCTTCTTGCCTCTTGCTTTAACCCTGTGGCTTAATTTACTCGAGGCAGGCAGGGCCAGTGCTACCATTAAGGCAAACTAGGCAGTTGCCTAGAGTGCCAAGATTTGGGGGCGCCAAAAAGCGGTGCCCCCAATTTTTTTTACAGCGTTCCGGGGCTGGGCTGCCGGCGGTGTGCTGACACGTGTGGCTCAGACTCCCTCTCCCAGCGCAGCGGCCGCTCCATGCAATTATTGTCATTGCTGGTGGGGGCGGTGTACTCGAGGAGGGGGTGTAGCAGAGGTGAGCTGGGGTGGGGATCCCTGCGGCAGCTCCCCACCCCACCCTGAGGCACCCCCCCTGCGGCAGCTCCCCACCCTAGCTCATCTCTGCTACGCCCCCTCCCCGAGCGCGCGGTCGCCGTTCCACTTCTCCCGCCTCCCAGGCTTGCAGCGCCAATCAGCTGTTTGGCGCCACAAGCCTGGGAGGGGAGGAGAATTAGAGCGGGGGCGGCATGCTCAGGGGAGGAGGCGGAGCAGAGGTGAGCTGGGGTGGGGAGCTGCCACACAGCTCCCCGGGGGGGGGTTGCTGCCGCGGGGCGCCTCAGGGCAGGGGAGGGAGCTGCCGCGGGGCGGGGTGCCTCGGGGCGGGGGGGAGATGGGGAGCTGCCGCAGGGCTTGGGGGGGCGCAAGGTGGAAGTTTCGCCTAGGGCGCGAAACTTCCTTGCACCGGCCCTGGAGGCAGGATGTTCAAGCACAGACTCATTCCTTCAGGGAAGAATAGTCAGTGAGAACTCTACTGGGGAATGGTGGCTTTACACTCTGGCTGGGGCCCCATAGGAGCCCTGTGAGGCACTCTTTCTGGGAGATGTGCAGAACATCTCCCAGGCTTCCTGACATCTCTTCATCCCTGGGTGGCTAGCCCTGCTTACTTTGTAGGTTGTGCAACTATCTCCTGTCCCCTGATGGAATAGCAGTTGCAGGCAGCTTGCATTTTTGCAGCCTCCTCCAAAGTAGGCTTCCTGCTAATGTCAGGGTTCTGCCAGCTTCCACCAGTGGAGCTCGTGGAGTTTATTGGATCCAGTATTTCTACATTTTAAAAAGAATTTGCATCTATATTTAGAATATGGGAGATAAAGTTGAAATCGGTAATGCTTTCTCTTTTATACATTTCTGAAAAAGTTACTTCCCATTATTAAGATCAAGCAATGATAGGGATTTTTAATGTTCCTTGCTGCACAGAGCCTATTGGTCATGAAATCACATGTGCTGGTGTCTTTTAATAAAGATTAAATTGATCCACAGAATATTCCCTGGAGTGCAAAGTCTAGTCAGGTCAACTGCCTTCTCTTGACTCATCGACCTATATTCATTTCCAGCCCCCCTCAGCAACCTGCCGTAATAGTCCATTGACCATCTCTAAATCCTCCTTGCCCAGCTGAAAAGCCCATTCAAATATTTTAGTGCTGACAGGCAAAAATGCTGTAAAAATGCAAATTTCCTTCTGCTGAAGGGCAAGAAGCCAAGACATATTTTTAAAAATATTTCCCTGCTGCATGAGAGTTTTGGTGAGCTCTTACAGCTGGAATGCAGAGTTTTGAGCATTTCTGCCTTCTGTAAGATCACTGGTATTTTGATTCTCTGTATATCAGTACTTCATAATTTAGTGCAGAATACTCATTTTCTATACCTTTCCTGGATAATATAGGGCTTAAATGCTTCCCTCTGCTCTGCTGATGAACAAAGACTCCCCAGTGCTCAAGAAAGCACTAGGAGTGGTCCCTGCTACAACTTAGATACCATAGTCTTAGTAAAAAAAAAAAAATCCCTAAGACTGCAAACTAACTGAATACCATGTAAGCCCCACTCAGCAGGGCATGTTAATTGGTGACACCCATTGATTCTTTCCAGAGCATCAGTAAGGTGTAACCCAGATAACATCACACTGGGAGGGGTTGCTAGCACTCTGGAGGACAGGATTAGAATTCAAAACAACCTTGATAAATTGGAAAACTGGTCTGAAATCAAAAGTCTGAACTACACTCTGAAAGAAAAAAATCAACTACGAAATGGGGAATAACTATGTAGGTGGTAGTACTACTGAATAGGATCTAGAAGTTGTAGTGGATCACAAATTGAATATGAAGCAACTGTGTGCTGCTGTTGTGAAAAGGGTAGATGTCATTTTGTGGTGTATTAGTAGGCGTGTCATAGATAAGACACAGGGAGGTAATTGTTCTGCTGTACTTGAAACTGGTGATGCCTCAGCTGGAGTATTGTGTCCAGTTTTGGGCACCACGCTTTAAGAAAGATGTAGACAAACTGGGGAGAGTACAGAAGAGAGCAACAAAAATGATTAAAGGTCTAGAAAACATGACCAATGAAGAAAGATTGAAAAAATTGGGTTTGCTTAATTTGGAGTAGAGAAGACTTGCATGGGCGAGGACATAACAATATTCAAGTATATAAAAGGGTATGAGGAGGAAGGTGAACAATTGTTCTCGTTAACCTTTCAGGATAGGAAAAGAAGCGATAGGCTTAAATTGCAGCAAGGGAAGTTTAGGTTGGACATTAGAAAAACACTTCCTAACTTTCTGGGTAGTTAAACACTGCAACAAATTGCAGCAGAGGGAGGTTGTGGAATCTGTCAATGGAAGTTTTTAAGAACAAGTTAGACAAACACCTGTCAGGAATAATCTAGTTATGGCTTAATCCTGCCATGAGTGCAGAGCACTGGACTAGATGACCTATTGAGGTCCCTTCCAGCCCTACACTTCTATGTTTCTCTGGCCACTGAAGGTAGGACAAGAATAATGGCCTTAATTTGTAGCAATGGAGATTTATGTTAGATGTTAAGAAAAACTTTCTAACTACAAAGATATTTAAATTCTGGAATAGGTATTCAAGGGAGGTTGTAGAATCCCCATCCTTGGAACCGGTTAGACAAACACCTGTTAGTGTCAGGAATGGTCTAGATTTACCTGGTTCTGCCTCAGCACAGGGGGCTGGACTTGATGACCTCTCAAAGTCCCTTTCAGCCCTACATTTCTAGGATTCTAAGATAGCTTATTGCCTTTGGCTTTGCCAGTGGAATACTGGCTTGGTGAAGTTCTTGTGTTTTATTTTTCTTTAAAAGGTGGATGTAAAAAGTGAAATGATGTGAGGATTTTATTTCAAAGGGAATATAAAATTAGCATACTGCTCTGGTTTGGTATAGCCAGCCAAAATCAGAAAATAATACATGATTAAATAGTCATACTGATTTTCTTTTTATCTCTCAGTTCTATAGTTTGAAATAGCACAGTGGCTGTTTATTCGTTTATGCCCAAGACCGTTTCAAAGGATGTTCTACTCTCCCCAAAATCAGGAGTTGAAAAGTAAAGAAAAAAGTGATTGTACTAAACACTCATTCTGCCCCCCCACAATCCCATAATTTCCAACTCCTTGTGTCCACAACCCCAAAATTTCACTAGTTCCCAATCCCCTAAAATGGGACATCCTGCTCAGATATAAAGTGAAGATGACATGTTCTCCGAAGTGCTGTCCTTTACACTAGGTACAGTTAAAACAACATACTTCGTCTCCGCTTTCAGTGTGGATCTTAGACCTCATTTAAGAGATCACATGGGCTTTTGTCAGCTCAGCAAGATGTTACTTTTTCAGATGGCTGTCATCCTGGTTTCCAAAATATAAGCTGTTGTTTAAAAAATAAAGTGACTAGTCCCTATGTCTGAGTCTGCAGACACCCTGAAACAATAGCTCTGAGAAGTGTGAACTGCCTCATTGATCTCAGAGATATGTTAATATGGAAGGAATGAAAGAATGAATCAATTAATATCAACATTAACTACTTCACTTCCAGACAAAGCACACAACAAAGGAGAGGCACAATCATATTCTGAAGATCTGCACAATATACTTGAGTAGCATGTGAGCCACGGCCGGGGGGAGCGGGAAGATGGAGTATGCAGAGTTTAATGAGACATATAAGCAAATACCAATAGAAGCAAAACCCAAGGAATCCAACAGGGCATCCAAGCCCCAGGCAGGTGAACAAAGATTAAAGAGTCCAGTGGGGCATCTGATATCCACAGAGGGACTGCTGAGCCCGAGGAGGCCAGCACAGCATGCACGAGCATATTTTGAATATTTGTACGAGCCACTGTGAGTGTCTTCTCATTTTTTAATCTCAAATGGGTAGCACTTGGTTTGTGGGAAGGGCTTGGAAGTGTTCCACTATCTTTTTTTTAAACACCCAATTTACATCTGCCTCACTTACTACAAAGACAGATCTACAAGGAACCTCCTCCTGCCCCTTGTGTATGCCCACCAAACAGAAATCAGATTTGCCTAAATCTTAAATCACTTTTTTGATAGTGAAAATCTCTAACATCTCACCTTTTATTCTCAGAAACCACCATCAATTATCCACAGTCCTGCTGTAAAACAGAGAGCCCACTTAACCTCATCCACACTACAAAGTATACACACAATAGTAGTCCATTATACTACCTTTATTGTTTCTTAACCCAGAATTGAGAGACAGTACTGTGTGGGTAGATAGTTATTGTTAGGGCTGGTTCAGTAATGTATGATTAATATAGTATGTTTTGGCTTTTTAAATGTGTATATATTGAATGATTTTTCACAATATTTGTCCAGCTACACTTTTGCTGTACATTTGGTGAGCAATGTAATCTCTGATTTTCCACCAGTCCTTGTTATGTACCTTGTATGCCACAAGATAAATGAGCCATTACAGAAATACAGAGTCACAGTTAAAGTTTCGGAGGGGTAGCCGTGTTAGTCTGTTTCAGCAAAAACAACGTGGAGTCTTGTGGCACCTTAAAGACTAACAAATTTCTTCAGATGTATGGAGTGAAAATTACAGTAGGCAGGCATAAATATACAGCACAAGAAAAGATGGGCGTTGCCTTACGAACTGGGTGGTCAATGATTCAGTCAGGGTGGATGTGTCCCATTCCCAACAGTTGACAAGTGAATGTTAACAAAGTAAAAAATACTTTATGTAGTGCTAAGGATGCCAGTTCCATCAGGGTGGATGGCCCATATTCAACAGTTGATGGGAGATTACTTCTTGTAGTGACCCAGCCATTTCCAGTCTTTATTCAGACCTAATTTGAGGGTGTCAAGTTTGGAAATGAATTCCAGTTCTGCAGTTTCTCGTTGACGTCTGTTTTTGAAATTTTGTTGTTGAAGAATGGCCACTTTTAAGTCTGAAATTGAGTGCCCAGGGAGGTTAAAATGCTCTCCCACTGGTTTTTGAATGTTATAATTCTTGACGTCTGCTTTGTGTCCATTTATTCTTTTGCATAGAGATTGTCCAGTTTGGCCAATGTACATGGAAGAGGGGCATTGCTGGTAAATGATGGCATATATTACGTTAGTGAATGTGCAAGTGAACGAGCCCCTTATGGTGTGATTGATGTGGTTAGGTCCTGTGATGGTGTCACTTGAGTAGATATGTGGACAGAATTGGCAACGGGGTTTGTTGCAGGGGATGGTTCCTGGGTTGGTGTTTCTGTTGTGTGGTGTGTGGTTGCTGGTATTTGCCTCAGGTTGGGAGGCTGTCTGTAAGCGAGGACTGGTCTGCCTCCCAAGGTTTTTGAGAGGGAGGAATTGCCTTCCAGGATAGGTTGTAGATCCTTGATGATGTGTTGGAGAGGCTTTAGGTGGGGGCTCCAGGTGATGGCCAGTGGCCTTCTGTTACTTTCTTTGTTGGGCCTGTCCTGTATTAGGTGACTTCTGGGTACCCATCTGGCTCTGTCAATCTGTTTCTTCACTTCTCCAGGTGGGTATTGTAGTTTTAAGAATGCTTGAAAGAGATCCTGAAGGTGTCTGTCCCTGTCTAAGGGGTTGGAGCAAATGAGGTTGTATCTTAGGGTTTGGCTGTAGATGATGGATCATGTGGTGTGTTTTGGATGAAAGCTAGATGCATGTAAGTAAGTATAGTGGTCAGCAGGTTTCGGTATAGGGTAGTGTTTGTGTCCATCCCTTATTTCCACGGTAGTGTCCAGGAAATGGATCTCTTGTGTGGACTGGTCCAGGCTGAGGTTGATGGTGGGGTGGAAATTGTTGAAGTTAAAGTTGTTTGTGGAAACTTTTCTGTGAATTTCTATACTTTTTACAGTCTTGTTTTATTCTCAATTTCTCATCTGTAAATAGGAACAATAATGTCTGCAGATCTTTAAACTCAAAGTTTCCAAACTTTGGAACTTTATTTAAAAATAACATTGAAGTGTATGAACTAGGGTTTTGTTTTGTTTTGACTGACTTAGGGTCTGATTCAAAAGCCCACTGAAGACAATGGAAGACTTTCTATGGACATTTGGGCCTGATCCAAAGCCTGTTAGATGTCTTCACAAGCTAAAAACAAAGGGAGGGGGCTTGTTTTGGTTTTGTCTGGGAATAACTGACCATTTTATGCCCTCTACTTTTTGTTTAAACATTTATTTCACTATCAATTCCTTGACTCCCAGGAAATACACAGTGGTGATGGTGTGTGTAACTTTATTGGTCTTTAAATAAAAAGAAGTCCATTGAACTAATTGGCTAATACTCTGGTAATGAAGACAGATAATGGTTTGATTTATTTCAGCTTGTCTTAATATCTAACTTGCTCTCCTCTGATGCCATCCAGCTGAGACAGACATGAGTGTTAAGTAATAATTGTAGCACAGGGCACTTTCTGGGCATTAATTATGGGTTAGGAAAAGATTATGCCTTTAGCTATGCCTCAGGCTAATTAACTCTGGTTGGTTAAGACTCGTTAATCCCCAGGAAATGCCCTGTGTCTCTGTCATTATCTCTGTTATAAGATAAACAGAGGTAACAAAACTTTTCGAGTCTCCTTGTCCATAGTTTTTTGTTCCATTCTAAATGCACAGTGTGGGTGTTGTCCCATTGTTCGCTGAGTTCTTGAATATCAGTGCATGGTTTGTTAAATAATAAGATCATATTCATTGTTGGTCAGCATTATGCTTAGCTTTGGAGTTGTTTGAATGTAATGGAGTTTAATGTACTTGTAACAAAAATACTGGATCTCTATGTCAGAGACAAAGCAAAGCTCTTTACTGCTATTCATGAAGGTGGATTGTATTTCTGTTGCAAGTTAAAATGCAACTGTCAACACTTTCTTTCACAAAATGTATGAAATTATGACTATATGCCCCTTTCTGTTTAAGGAGCACAAAGTAAAATGCTTTTAGGCAAAGCAATATTCACCCCATTTGGGGGTTGTGTGATACTAACACGATACTGTTCTAAGATCTGATTGAACAGAATTGTACCACCTGAATTGGAACTCATAATTACTAAGAAAAATCATGAGCAGTAATCGTTGTTTACATCAACCATGGACCTTTTAAATTTAATAAAGCCTTTATATTCTATCCGGTAAAGCCACCATCTCCTCCTGAGAGTAACTTCTCAAAACATACCTTTTCCATAATGCATACAGTAAATGGAACCTGATAATGGCTAGGTAGGTGATGAGCTGTGGTTGCTGCTCTGACTAGCCTAAGAGTTGGGCACATCCTATTATTTTTGTTACCCTATCTCCATGCCACACCCCAAGATGCTTGGTTATTTAATTCACCTGTAATATCTTTTCTGTTTTAGACTGCAAGCTTTTGGGGGCAGGGATTATCATGTTTGCACAGTGCCTAGCACAATGGTGTCCCTAATTGGGTACCAGGCCCTACTGTAATATAAATATATAATAATACTGTTAGGAAGTTGACTGTTGAACTGAAGCACAGAGGAGAATCAGTATTAAAAGTTTATAAGCCCAGATCTGTATAATCTTCAGAGATCACTAATGAAGTATCATGTTAGAGCATAGATAGATTCACACCCAGGGCCAATGCAAGGATGTTTCGCGCCCTAGGCGAAACTTCCATCTTGCACCCTCCCCGAGCCCTGCGGTAGCTCCCCGCCCCACCCTGAGGCACTGCCCCCCCCCCGTGGCAGCTCCCCACCCCCACCGGCCCAGGGAGCAGTGCGGCAGCTCCCCACCCCAGCTCACCTCTGCTCCACCCCCTCCCCGAGCCCTGCGGCAGCTCCCCACCCTGAGGCACCTCCCCCGTAGCAGCTCCCCACCCCTCCCTCTGCCCAGAGGCGCCTCCCCCGTGGCAGCTCCCCCACCCACCCGGGGAGCCATGTGGCAGCTCCCCACCCCAGCTCACCTCTGCTCCGCCTCCTCCCCGAGCACGCTGTTGCTGCTCCACTTCTCCCGCCTCCCAGGCTTGCGGCGCCAATCAGCTGTTTGGTGCCGCAAGCCTGGGAGGGAGAGAAGCAGAGCGGGGCGGCGTGCTCAGGGGAGGAGGCGGAGCAGAGGTGAGCTGGGGTGGGGAGTTCCCCTGTGTGCTGCCCCCCCTTACGTGCTGCAGGCGGCACTCCCCGTGCCCTCCTGCCCCAGCTCCCTCCGCCTAAATGCCGGCAGCGACTGGGGCGGCCGAAGATCCGGCCGCTGCAGTCGCTGCCGAAGAAAATGCCGTCCCCCAAATCCTAGCGCCCTAGGCGACCACCTAGGTCGTCTAATAGGTTGCACCGGCCCTGTTCACACCTACTAAGACTCCCCCATTTGAAACGAATCTGAAGGTAGTTTTTCAAAGGATAGCCCTCTTAAAAAGGGGGTGTTGAACAAAACATTCAAGATATCACATAGATTTTTTTTGTTTTCCAAATCTGCCTCATTTGAATTGTGCAGCGTGATTGTCCTGCAAATGACCGGGATTGAGGTGAGTGAATAACTGGGCAGCAAGAGTAGCTCAACAGCAATAAAACGTCTGTGTTCATTGAATCATTGTTTGTTGCCCAAACAAGAAAGGCTACTTTACCCTAGTGTGGTGTTTGGTGTGAGAAATATTCACAACAAATGATAACTCAGATTTCAAGGAGTCACTTTGGCATTCAGTCACAAAATTTCATAACAAAATTCATTGTTTTGTTAAATATGTCAACTTCCAATGAAAATGATCCCATTTCCAAGCATACAGTATTTGAATTGTAATATGTCTATAAAGTTTGAACTTGAAATTTGAAAGGAAAGTCTCTCATGGGTAGACGATCAAAAGCTGGGTGGTGAGAAATTGCCTGAAACAAAGAAGCAAAATAACTGAATAACATTTTGTGGAAAACTTTTCTGCAGTTTCATATGGTTTCACCTGTGATACAGATCCTGAAATCTTTCTCGGCAATTTGGAAGATGGGTAGCTTTGTCGGCATAATCCTGAAATGAAATATCAGAATAGGAAACAAATAACCATAACTTCCAAATCTTTCAACTTTATCGCAGTTCTAGCTGGGACCCATGGTGCTTTTTAACTTGTCTCATGAAAATGTGATGAAAGGCACAAACTCACACATTTGTCCTTATTCAAAATGGGGTATTACTGACAATGGAGCTGAAGCCAGCAAAATAGCTGCCATTTCCCTACACTCTATATGTGGAAGTGAGGCTGCCCTTAATAAAGTTGGCTGCCCTCCCCCCACACACTGTTTTCAATGAGATTGAAGGCATGTCTACAGGGGAAATGGCTGCCAGTCTCATGACCTTTGAAGGTCCAACTCACGATTTTTGATCTCTTGAGGCTGGCAATACTGAGTACCCAATACTCGAAACATGCTTACCTTCAACCAAATACAACTGAATAATAATCACTGTCAGCAGACAACCCTTCCATCGATTTCCTCCTGTCCTCTCATAGCTTCCTGAACCTCTCCTTTCTCTATTCCCCCTCCCCAGTTGCTCTATTTTCCTTATTTACTTTTCCTTAGGCCTTTGGTCCCCTAGCACTCCCCATCCTTCTTTCTTATATCTCTTTGCTCATTCTATACCCTCTACTACTCTGAGTCTCTGTCTCTTCCATTATTTTGCTCCTTCTCTGTATCTCTGAACCTTCCACTTTTGGAAGGAAGAATCAGTCACTTATGGATGCAGAAAAGGCAAAATTAAGGGCTTGTTCACATGGAGACTCGGTGCACAACAAGCTGGGGTGTAAATCTACAGCACTGTAGTCTGCTGCGCACTAAGTCACTGTGTAGACCCTGTTGCCAGGCACAGTAATACATAGGGTGCTTTGACCTATTGCGGTTTATAACAACAGTAGGTCAAAGTGCACTACAGAACTTTTAGTGTGCAGTAGCAGGATCCACATGGCCAGTTACTGTGCAGCAGGCTTGTGTGCTGTAGATTTACACCCCAGTTTGCTGTGCACTAAGGGTGTTTATACTGCAATTAAAAACTCAGACTTGCAGGGTTCAGGCTACAAGGCTCTTTAATTATGGTGTAAACGTTCGGGCTTGGGCTGCAGCCCAGGCTCTAGGACTCTGCAAGGTGGGAGGATTCCAGAGTTTGGGCTGCAGCCCGAGCCCAAACATCTACATTGTAGTTAAACAGTCTCTTAGCCAGAGCCCCATGAGCCCGAGTCAGCTGGCAGGGGCCAGCTGCAGGTGTCTAATTGCAGTGTAGACATACCCTCTGTTTCAGTGTGGACAGCTCCTCAATTACATAGTAGTAGTAGAAGACACTGATATTTTTATTACTAATTGCTAAAAAGACTTTTTTTTAAAAAAAGCAGGAGTGTGGGGTTCTGCTGTAAAACTGGCTGTTACAGTAGCACCTTTTTACTCAACAAACCTGCTTTTTGTGTGCGGGCAGAATCAGAGCTGCTGACAGAATAAATTCTTGATTATTTTAAACTCCTATTAAATCTGCAGAACCAAAACAATGGTGGGAGAAGGAACTGAAATGGATTATGTGGCTTCATTCACAGTAACAGAATGGTTTACAAAGTTCAATCACTTAAATTTGTTGCACATGTCACTGAGGCCCTAATTAGCCTGGCAGAACTGTTATTACTGGCGATGTTAGGTGATAAGGAAAGAGCCCAGCTTGACACTCAGATCCCAGTTCCTCCTTGCAGAGCTCGCAGTTAGAAGAAATGGCCTTTTATTTGTACACTGAAAACACTCGATGAGGAATTCACTGGAAGACTGTAAACATGAATTCACCACCAGACTACAGCTGCTTTTTAAGGTATCACATCTGCAGTACATGATATATTATGGATTATTTCTGAGATAATCTAACAAAATTTTAAAAAGTAAGCTTATATATATGTTCCATTAATTGGGCATGTTCAGTGTTATATTAAAAAGTACTGCATACACATGGACAACTTTCTCTTTAAATTAAGGACATATTATAGAAGCATACTTTTTTCTGCGTCTTTTTTTCTTTTTAAAAGCTTACAATTTTTTTTTTGAAGAAGGAGAAAAGAATATTTCAGCAGTTCATCTTCGCACTGCTGAAGATTGTCACAAAAACGGATCTGAAGCATCCGCTATGGTCTATTACATCAATATAATTGGTATACTAAATAGTTCTTGAGAACTCGTTGGCATGTATAACAGTCTGAGAGCAAAAGCAAACAAAATGCTTTTTAAATATCCAGCATTATAAATTTACATGACTATAAATTTGAAGGACAATTGCAGCCAAATGTTATTTACTGTTGGTATTCTCTTTCACTGAAAGATACCGTCCTTGTCCCACGGAGCTTACAGTCTACCCAAGATTCCTTTGTTCATGCATCCATAAGCTCTTTTGGACCTCATAAGCTTTTTTGGACAGTGTCACACTAGGAGCTAATATTGAATTGATTATCGCCATGACCCTCAAATCTTTTTCAGAGGCACTACTTCCCAGGATAGAGTCCCCCATTCTGTATTTATGGCCTACATTATTTGTTCCTAGATATATGTTTACATTTAGCTGTATTAGAACACACATTGTTTGCTTGCACCCAGATTACCAAATCATCCATATCACTCTGTATCAATGACTCATCCTCTTCATTATTTACCACTTCCCTAATTTTTGCATCGATTGCAAACCTTATCAGTGATGTTTTTGTTTTATGCCAAGTCATTGATAAAAATGTTAAATAGCATAGAGACAAGAACCAATCTCTTCAGGTCCCCACTGGAAATACACCCACTTGATGACAATTCCCTGTTTACAGTTATATTGTGAGGCATATTAGTTGGTGTGACAGGGTGGCCTAGGCTCTGAGGCCCCTTCTGGAGGCCTTGTGGCCCTGCCACACCCCATCCCAGAAAAGAGCAGTAGAGATAGTCCTCCATGCTGTCTAGAGCGGGGGCGTGGGATGCAGCCAATCAGAGAGGGACTGCAGGAAGCAGCCAATCCGGGCCCAGCAGGCCCATATAAAAGAAGCTGCAGTGCAAAAACAGAGTTCAGTTCCTTGCTGGAGCTCGAGGAGCATGGGTGTTGGGGCTGACTGAGGGAGTTATGGACAGAGCAGTGCTGGCAGAGACTGCGGGGAGTGAAAGGGAGATCTGGGCTGGAGGATGGTACTCAACCAGGACAAGGCCCTGAGGTAAGGGTGATGAATGTGCTGGGGCTGTGGAAAAGTGGCCCTGGGAATTGTAGCAGTGACACAGTTTATTTAAATGTGGTGAATGGCTGCTATCTATAGGGTCCATGGACTGGGATCCAGAGTAGTGGGTGGGCCTGGATTCTCCCCTCCCCTATTAGCCATTGGAAAGTTACCTGGACTTTTGATGCATCCCAGAAGGGGGAACTGAACTCTTTTAGTGGCCTATCAGGAAAGCTGGGGCCAGAAAGGCCCTGAAAGGGTGAAGACATTGCCTCCAGGTAGGAGGATCATGGGGCACCACTCTATACGAGAGCTGGGGCCATTTGGGAGAGACTAGAAGGGGCTGAGAGACCGTTCAAATCAGGGTACTGTGATAGGCCCTGCTGGACTGATTGAGGAGTGAGCCCAGGAAGAGGGCTGCAGATAAAGAGATGTTAAAGAGGGCACTGAGATAGGTCTTGTGTTGGACTTGAAGCTTGGAAGGGAGTTACTTTGTATTTCACATACAGATTGTGTGGGCCTTGGCCAGAGGGCTGAGTTGCTGAAGACCCACCACAAACAGAGAGTGAGTACAGGCACTTGCACTCTGACAAGGGAGGTGCTTTCAAGAGGTGAGTGCTACCCCGTTACAGTTGGTCGGATTTTAATCCATTTAATGCCTGCCATATTTTATATCTTTCTAGTTTTTTAATGTTGGGCAGTACCAAGTCAGTCTCCTTACAGAAGCCTTAAATATTTTGCATGGGCACTATTACCTTTATCAACCAAACTTGCGATCTCATTAAAAAAAAAGATATCAAGTTGGTTTAACAAGATCTATTTTCCATAAAGCCAAGTTGACTTGCATTAATTATATTGCCCCCCTTTAATTCTTCTAAAGTCCCATATCATTATCTTGCCTGGGATCAATGCCAGATTGACAGACCTATAAGTAGCCAGGTCATCCCTTTTACCCTTTTTAAAAGTTGGCACAACATTAGCTTTCTTCCAGTCTTCTGGAACTTCCCCAGTGCTCGAAGGCTCTTTGAAAATCAACATTAACAGTCCAGTGACCTCCACAGTCACCTCTTTTGAAACTCTTGGATGCAAGTTATCTGGACTTGCTGACCTTAAAATGTCTGATTTTAGTAGCTTCTATTTAACATCCTCCAGAGATACTAGTGGAAATAGCCTCTATGCTGTTTTTCCTCAAATACAGAACAGAAATATTTATTGACTGTGTCTTCCTTTTCTGCATATTACTGATGATTCTACCATTTCCATCTAATAACATTGGTCTACAATTTTTGAGAAGTTGTCTGCTTCAGAGATAAAATGTGCTATTTATTATGTATTTTGATGTGCTGAATTCAAATATGACAATTAAAACGATTGGCTACTGTTTCTAAGATATTTAAGTTTTTACATTTTATGTCTATGTATATTGTGTAGATAGTAGAGTTTTAATCATAAATTGTAAACCTAGGTCTTTTCATGTGTTTATGTTTGCTTTACATGATAATATTTCACCTGTCCTGTTTATGTAACACTTTAAAAATCAGCAAAAGGGTTATATAAATAAAATTTATTATGAAACAAAAGGCAAAAAACTATTATGTACATAGTTTAGTCCTATTCAGTGTCTACTCGGTGCTTCTTGGCTTGTCTCTTGTATTCATTAAATGGAGCATCTCTTGTCACTGTCCAGCAATAGTCTGCAAGCACTGATGGGCTCCATTTGCCCTGATAGCATTTCTCCATTGTTGCAATGTCCTGGTGAAATCGCTCGCCGTGCTCGTCGCTCACTGCTCCGCAGTTCGTTGGAAAAAATCTAGATGAGAGTGCAAAAAATGTATCTTTAGTGACATGTTGCAACCAAGGCTTTTGTATGCCTTGAGGAGGTTTTCCACCAACAACCTGATTGCATCTGCTGCATCAGGAACCGGCAGCCCTTCTCCATGGGGTACTGGGCGTATAGCTGATGGAATGTTTGGATAATGCACAGTCCACTTTTTCTTCTTTGACACACCTTTCCCAACTGGAGGCACCATGCAGAAGTAACAATTGCTGGTATGATCTGTTGACTCTCTCCAAATCATTGGCACTGCAAAAGGCATAGATTTCCTTTTCCTGTTCAACCACTGGCGAAGATTTGTTGCACAAGTGTTGCAGCATATGTGTGGGGCCCACCTCTTGTCCTGATCTCCAATTTTGCAGCCAAAATAAAGGTGATAGGCTTTCTTAACCATAGTGGTTATACTGAGCTTTTGTGATGCAAAAGTCACTTCACCACAAACATAGCAGAAGTTATCTGCACTGTTCACACAAGTACGAGGCATCTCTGCTCACTTTGGCTAAACAGAAATGTGTCCCTTTGCAAAACCAAACACTGACAAATAAGAGAGCACGACACTGTATGATTTCTAGAGCTGATATAGGACAATTTGTTCAGCAGAGTGATGTAAGCTTCGTTATGATTGCATCATCCATGACTTCTAGGAATAACATGATGCAATTCATATCATGTATGACGTAATACCAGCTTCAGATTGCATCATTCATTGTTTTGCCTAAAAAGCAAGTACTGTCCAAACCCAGTCATAGATTTATTCATAGATCCAGTCAAAGATGCATTTGAGTCATTTCTGGTTTAAATTGAGATCCCTTCCCTTTATAACTCATTTATCCTCCGCCATTCCCAAGTCAAGGGTCGTATATACTGACCCAATAGCATATCTTGAAAACTAGAGCCAATCAACAATTTTAAGCATCATTTTCTTTCTCAGTGACCCAGAATTAGTAAAGTTTGACTACATTTATTTCAGAAGCATTTTGGCTGTAAAGCAGTGTAATGGATTGATACCATTGTGTTTTTCCCCAATATATTTTAATAACTTCTCTTTATTGTGTTTAATTCTGCTGGCCCTAAACTTCTCCTTTGCTTCCTTTATCAATTTTCTACAATTCTTATCTTCTTATTTATGTTCAGTACTATCAAATTCCGTTTCTTCCATTTGTTTTATGTATTTATTTTTTAGAACTACCTTCCCTTCCCTTCCAAGCCAGGTCAGTTTTTTAACAAGCACAGCTGCCTTCTTTGATTGTGGGTTTTGGGGCATCTAGTAAGGTATTCTTAAATGATTCCCAGTCATTCATATTTTTCTGATTAAATTCTTCCTTCTAACAGATTTGGCTCATAATTGTTTTCAGCTTTGTGAATCTGGCCTTTTTAAAGCACCGAGTATTGTGCTTGCATATTATAAATGTGATCAAGTCATGATCAACTATTTTTTAGTTCTGTGATCAGATCCTCCTTATCTGTTAGGACAAAGTCTAAAGAAAAGAATTCTGTCTTGTGTGACAGTGGAAAAGTTACTTAAACTCTCTGGGCTTCAGTTTTCCCCCAAATATAATATGGGGAAAATATTTCTCTACTAAGCCTCACATGGGGGTTAATTAATGTTTACAAGGCATTTTATGATCATTAGATGAAAAACACAACGTACGTGTAAATTAAATTATGTTTTAAAGAGATCATTTATCTTTTAATATGAAAAAACAGTTTGGGCACATTACAGGTATGCTTTTAACCTCAAGTGACTGAGCTGTAATTTTTTTAACTTGATTTCAGCTGTTGGGGCCCTCGCTAAGTTATCTGATTAATGATATAAAATGTGAAGCCATGCAGTATGCTTGTCTTCCGTGCATAGCCTCACAGTCATTACACCTTTAGTTCATGTGCTGTTTGGGGGGTAGGGAGAAGGCAGTGATGTGACTTTTTTTTTTTTTTTTGCTTTAATATTCAAAGATTCTTAAAGCAGAACAACTTCAGCTTCATGAACCTATATAATTGTGGATCAGTGATTTCTCTTATAACTGCAATTTAATTTACAAAGTTGATGATGTAAACAGCACTTCTTTCCTCAGTGCGGACTGGATTAATGAACGGGAATATTTCAAGTTTTAAGAGAGATGGGTTCAAACTACGAAGTCTGTTCTAGCTCTAGATTGCTAAATCATAACAAATAAAAGATAAATGTATATGATCTTTTAAAATAATGCACATGTTGTTTGTTAAATGTCTCCTCCTTCTATCAAAGTTCTCAAAATGGCAAAATACAATAACCAATCACAGATAATTTAAAATACAATAATAATGAACAACATTACCAAAGGAGCAGGACTAGGAAAAAACATAAGAGTATGTCTGTTATAGCTACTGGATTCTAATCCTAGCTGGGCTACTGTCTTGGGTGATATTCGAAAAGTCTCCTAAACACTCTGAGCTTCAGTTTCCCCCGAAGGTAATATGGGGAAAATATTTCTCTATTGTGCCCCATCTCCAAGGGTGCAGAAACTTACTTAATGTTTACAAGGCACTTTGCAATCATCAGCTAAACACTGTAAGTGTAAAGTGCCATTACTAAATTCCTATTCATATGGTAGAGAACTGTTTTGTATTGGAACAATTTTCATTGAAGGGTAAATAAAAGATAAGCTTATATGTTTATTAATCTCATTTTGACATGGCATTCACCCAATACCTCCCTTTCATTACTTTGTTTGTCTTTTGGGCTATCATTATAAGTGTGAGATATAAAGGCCTTTGAGGAAAGCATTCTAAATATATTTGCAATTAATCTGAGTGAGTCGTACAGAAATGCTGCTTTAACTTTGTGCATGAAACGTGACTGCAGTAGCACCAGCTATGCTTGCAACATTTGATTTGTTTAGTAGAGTACAATTATCTGAGTTTCCTTCTTTATAATATTGGCAAACTATTAGTGGGTTTTCTGTGTATAGGTATTAAGCAAAGTGAATTTGTTCTCTGGACAAAATTCAAAAAAGTTTATGGCTTACATGCTTATGACAAAGCTAAATTGAAGTGTTGCAGATCTGTAAAGTGTGTTTTAACCTGTTTTTTGCCTTGAAACATATGACATATTCAAATTCTTCTGTTTGGAGGTATTGCTAACTGTGTTTTCTGAAGATTCCTTTTCAGGTAGAATCTATTTTATAGCAAGCTTAGGGTGAGTCCTCCTCTGTATCATTCTCCCACCCTCTTCTTTGATTTTTGGTTGCCAAATGATCATCGTTATGGGTAGTGTGAGTTTTAAAGTGATGCAAGAATTTTCTTTGGAGTCTATTTGCAGTCATTGAAAAAGGTTTCCTCTACTAATGTAAAATGTACTTAGCGCTTGTATTCTTTTTAAAACTTAAGTACATCTTACTGCTCATCATCTCCACTCTCTTTACCCTGTATCTCCTATTCTTTGTTTTCATTTTGTTTGTGGGAACTTGTTTCCATTGGCAATATGTAGCTAGATTGGCTCCACTTCCAGGTGTCAGTGGTTAAAAGCTCTGTTCCATGTTTGAACATTTCCGTGTCTAATGGCATTCAAGAAAGTGCAATGCCACAAATTCTATGTTCATACTCTTTTCCATTCTTTGTTGTCAATGATCTGCCCTACTCCTCCCTTTTTAGCATCCAACATTTTGCAGCTTTGTTTTCACTTATGCCTTAGAAGTGATATGTTACTTGTTGAATCTTACTGAATTTCATATTGATTTGTGGTTCCTTCTTCCTGGGATAAATACTTAGTAGTTTTTACAATGGTATGACATACATAGTAGTATTTATTTTATTTCATGTATATGTAGGCATTTGAAACTCTTCTGAGCAACAAAAAGCCTTTTTATTTATTTATTTTTGGAAAAAATAGAGTATACCTTTTTTTGGTTTCAATATTACTCACACCGAATAGGTGTTCTGCCCCTTCATCCCCAATATTGGTTTTTAACACAGCCACTTTTAACTTCCTAGTTGCTCAGATACTCAAATATTACTAACTAAAGATTCTAGCATGGCAGCTTCTTCCTTATTTTTGAACACTGTGTATGTGAGAACACAATCTAATATGAAATTGTTCTTCTGGGATGTGACAGGAAGCTGTGGAACTTTGTTACACACCAGCTTTACAACTTCAGTATGACATGGTCTCTGGTATGATACAAAGAGCTAATGGAAGGGTTTTAAAGAAAGCGTACATACTTAGTTGAAGCAGATGGCAATTTCCTTTCACATGCTCTGTCCATTAAATGGATTTCATGCACATCCCCAAGGTTCGTGTCTGTGTTATGCACAAAGAAAGCAGTGTGCATAACATATCATGAGCAACATTTGACCTTTATATTCTTTTATCTTTAATATTTGAGACTCTCTGTTCTAACCCATTCTGATATGAATGATTTGGTATCCATGAGAACAAGACACTTTCTTTACAATAAAGGTGCTTCTGCTCTTTATATGAAAACTTTCAGAGTGTTTCAGACAAACAAGTTTTCACTGAGACAAGGTTATTTTTAAACCTTCAAAAATTTGTTTCTGGTAACAATATATGAATTCTTCAGCTAAAACACTTCGAAAATCAAAGGTTTGTCAACTGATGAGGTATCAGAGGGCCCAATGTGTGGTGGGTTTTTTAACTGATTAGAAATCTTGAAATTTCACTCTCCATCAATACATTGAGAGCGTCTGTTGGGTGCTGTATGAATTTAGTTTAAATTTTGCCTGCTTGACATCTCTAGTGGCCTTATCAGTCAGTCCAGGCACACTTTCATTTTATGTTGAGTTCTGAATGTACTTATTTAGGCATTGAACCTTAGGTCGATTTGAGAGCTTTGGTGCATTACAATTTTGAATGGGTTTTTGAACAGATACACAAGAATTACAGAAGGTGTCAGCAATTTTCTGTCACTATTTCTTTTTAAGCCAGAGAACTCGAAGTTTCATGTCTACTGTCACACTGTCTGGAGTGAATCACCACTGAGAGTGCCTGTCTCAGGGCAGACTGTCAGAAAACAAGGCAGACACCCCAAACTGGTGGTATATTCTATAATTAGATTTCACCAAGCCAGTAACAAATGTGAACTCCTGGATCAGTATACCAGTCTTACCATAGAGTCACAGACAGTTCCCTTAGACTCTCCAGCCTATCTTGCCACCCAGACAAACTGAACTTTGTGATAAAAGGTTACTCATACCTAAAATCACCCCATAGTAGGTTGCTCCGAGTCCCAAAGGACCAGTCACTTACCCCGATCCAAAGATAATACTGGTAGCCAATTCTATAGTAAACTAACTAAAGATTTATTAGGTAAGAAAAAAGAATGAGTTATTGAAAGGTTAAAGCAGGTAAAATATAATAGGCAAATCACAGTTTCATTCATTGTTTCATGGATTAATTGCTTTGAAAATTAGGCCTAAGGCCTTACACTGGCATTGAAAGCTGACTCAGTCAGTGAAGGACTTGAGCATGGGTCTGATGTGTCCACAGTGGCCCAAGTCATTGATAAGGTAGGCAGCCTCCTTCTATGCTAGGTGGAGCCTGTGCATCACAATAAATACAATTTATGCATGGGAGCAATAGTGCGCTACATTTTAAAATAATTACTATGTAGTCATTCTAGTTTGGGTGCCAGAAACATAAGAGCCCAAATGAGCCCAACTTCTATTGATTTCAGAGGAGAAAATGAGGGTTATTAGTACCAGGCTAGATTGGCCTATATGGCTTGGTCATAATTCAACAAAGTTCTTAAGCATGTATTTAACTTGATATATGTGAGAAACCCCATGCATGTCAATAGGATACTCAAGTGCTTAAAGATAAGTGTGCTTTGCTTCAGTACTTTCCTTTTTACTGAAGCCAATATCAATAAAAAATGTTAGCAAAGACAGTTTAGTAACAAGTAAACTACTATAAGCCTCCATCATTTTCCATTTAGTCCTCTGTGTGTGTGTGTGTGTGTGTGTGTTAATATATTTGATGTGGCAGGCGCCCAATATATCTTAGTTTGTTGTAGTGTTAAAACAGTTGTAATCAATGCATACTGAATTTCTTATAAAAGTTCAGATTTGCTTCTGTGAGGGAGGATTGCGTTAGCTCAAAGGAAATTAAATGCCCTCAAGAGGCTGAGATAACATTGTAAAACATAAGGCCAATTCTTTCTCTCCTTGGAATGTAGTTTTGCCTTAACGAATCTTCTTAACAGCCCAAAGTTGCATCTGAAATGCATATTTGTACAAATCATTATCACTTAATACTTTTAATTAGAAATCATACAGTGTTGCACATTCAGTGAATGTATTTTTATATTGGGAGCCTCATTTGACTATAGTCTGTTACAACACAGATATGGTGGTCATCACTTGAGGGAAATTGAACCAGAATGGACTTTTATTGTTGGGTAGATTCTGACAATGATGGCATCATAATTGATAGGATTTTTCCCTCTTCTTTTTAAATTTATGTAATGCTTTGCAGCAATCTCAAACAGATTTAGGGGCCAAAAAAGCTGCTTCTGTAGCTGCTGAACACAAAAGTCTCGTGCTTCTCAGGCTCTGCAGAGGCAGCTCCTTATTCCAAAGGAGAACTTGAAGAAGGCAGTCCAAAACTGATCACTGCCATTCCTTTCTGAGGTAGAGTGTGTTGTCAGATCCTCAGCTAGTATAAAACAGCATAATCTCATTGAGGTAATCAATTAACAGTTTTTAAACCAGCTGAGAACCTGCTATGAGAGACCTTTAGAATATGCCAAGCTTGAGCATTATATATGGTGCCTAGACATTATGGTCACCTTTTAAGTGTGGAAGATTGGATGAATGGATATAGCTGCTAGGTATGTGGGTATGACAATGGGAAACTGACTGAATTTGACTGTAGAAAAAGTTAAAAGTATGGAGTGAATGGGCAGAAGTTAAAGGGAATACAAACAATATATAAAATAATAATGCATATAATATAGATAAAGGCTGAGAGTTGGTGTGACTGGAGTCCCAGGGGAGCCAAGTGATATCACTCAATTAGGGTGAACTGCAAAGAATGGGGAAGACAATCCCTAAAGCTGGTGGATATTCCAATACTTAGATTTACCAAACCAGCACAAAACAGCTTCTGTAATACCTTACTGGTCACCCAGAAGCCAACAGCACAGTTCCCTTAAAGTAACCCAGCCTTAGGCCTCCACCCAGACATCCAAGTCAAATATGGTGAAGATTACTGAAAATCATATTCATCATATACAAAATTCTACCAATCCCAAAGGATCAGACACATTAACTCCCAGGTTAATTTAATATTTCAAATCTTACCCAAATACATGCTCACAGCCAATTCTTATTAACTAAACTAAAATTTCTAAAAAAACAAGAGGGTATTGGTTAAAAGATCTGTATACGTACAGACATGAGTACAGTTCTTGAGATTAAATTCATAGCAGGGATGGTGAGCTTTGTAGTTACAAAGAGTTCTTTCAGAAGTAGTTCATAGGTTATAGTCCAATGTTTATATTCAGGGTGGTCCAGTCAGGACTGGAGATCTCAACCTTTTGATTTAAGCTTCCCCTGCATGAAGCATTAAGCAGGTCTGAGATAAAAAGGATCAGGACCTAAGGGTCTTTTATGCAGTTTTCTAGCAGCCACTTGACCATATAGTCCTTGATGAACAATAGGCTTTTGATGTAACCTTCTGTTTCCCAAATCTCACCGGTAATCAGGGCCGGCTCCAGGCACAAGCCGAGCAAGCTCGTGCTTGGGGCGGCAGATTTCAAAGGGCGGCATTCCATCTAATCTTTTTTTTTTTTTTTTTTTTTTGGTTTTGTTTGGTTTTGCGCTTCACTGCTTTGGCCGCCCCTGCAGGTTTTTTCTTTTTGGTTTACTGCTCCTGCCGCCCTGTAGGAGGCGGAGGAGGGGAAAGCCCTGCATCAAGCCCGGTAGGGCAGCCCGAGTCCTTCCCTGCCTGCCGAACGGAGCGGCGCAGAGTCCTCCCAGCAGGCGGTGCAGCGGGAGGGGCCGCATGGCAAGCACCCCGCTTAAGGAAGCCCTGGCCTCCCTCCTTCTCTTCCCCCCCCCACTAGCCGGGGTGCGCACTTCACTGCCCGGGGTCTGCAGGGTCAGGAGTCCCCCTGCACCCACGCTCCCACCGCCCTGCAGGTATTTTTTGTTTGTTTTTATTTTTTCTTTCCTTCGCCGCTCTGGCAGGTGGGCCAGTTTGTCGTTCCCCCCGCCCGCCGCTCCAGCGGGGGGCAGGTTTGTTCTCCCCCCTCCCCCTTCGCCGCTCCGGCCGGGGGCAGGTTTGTTTCCCGGGCTCCCTCACCCCCCCTTTCACCGCTCCGGCTGGTTTGTTGTCTCCCCCCCCCCCCCGGCTGGGGGCAGGTTTGTTTCCTGCCCCCCCTTTGCTGCTCCAGCCGGCTGGTTTGTTCTTCCCCCCCCGCTTCGCCGCTCCGGCCGGGGGCAGGTTTGTTTCCCGCTCCCCCCTTTGCTGCTCCGGCCGGCTGGTTTGTTCTCCCCCCCCCTTCGCCGCTCCGGCCGGCCGGGTGTTTTTTGCTTTGGGCGGCAAAAAAGCCAGAGCTGGCCCTGCCGGCAATTAACTACATAAATTGACATAAGGCAATTTATCCATTAGGTGGTCTATCACAAACTTTTAAGAGACATACAGACAACATTATTTCATCCAAGATTCATCTAAATGTTAATATGCCCTTTTTGTCTCTGAATCAATAGCTATAGGGACAGACAGGAGCTGTCTATTTACATGACTAGCATTTAACAAAATATGAGTACACACGCAAAACTTTATCACCTCTAATGTCTAACAAGATAGATTTGCATTTCAAAGTTCTAGCCTCTCTACCATGGAATGGCTCTAATTACCATTTGCATACTTTTCTAACATGTCTCTCAAAGTTGACTCTGGGTCATTTAGCCTGCAAGCTACTCAACCCTTTTTGGCCATGTGTCACACTGTTTAAGATTTGTTGTAATTATAGAACAGTGGTAGCAACAATGGTTTGCATGGTCATACTTTAATCAGATAACATCACAGTTGGCCAGCAATAGAATGGGGGCTAATAGATTTAAGTAAAGTATATATTTAGGTCTTTCTCTGCATTGAGCTCAGACTGTAAACTAGGTTCATAGATTATAAAGCCACAAAAGACTATCTAGGCTGACCTCCTGCTTAACAAAGGCCGTAGAATTTCATTCAGTTATCCCTGTATTGAACTCAATAACTTGTTTCACTAAATCAGATCTTCCAGGAAGGCATCCAGTCTTGATCTGAAAACCGCAAGAGATGGGAAATCCGAAGAAGGGTTAAAATAAAAGCAGCTTCGTGGCTTAAAGATAATGTTGTCCTATTCCTCCTACAATCCAAAAATGCTGAGGAAGAGGCACCAGGAAGAGGCTCTAAATATGAAGCCCCAGACCCCAGTGCTAAGTTTCAGCAGGAAGATCTGTATTTAACACCAGAAATCTGAAGATTTCTGGCTGCATTCACTGAAGATCTAATTAGAAGTACCAGCTGAAGCAATCCGTTCAGTTTCATACATTTTTATCTGTGGATCACAGGCTTCAGGCACAAAATACAGAGAACAGACAATCAAATGACTTCTGGGAGGAGGGAAGGGGGGAAATGAAGAGAGAGGGAGAAGGAGGTAGAGAATTCAAAGACTGAGATTATAAATATACAGAGGGCTGCAATACAAACAGCTTGTGGTGGTGTCCAATTGATGGTAATTATATAGCTTCCTTTTTACTTTTACTTTGAGTCCATATACAGTTTAAATTCAGTCTCCACTGTTCCCAAATTCATTTCAAGTAAATTCATGATAATAAATAAATAAAAGTAAATAAAATGATTAAAAATGTGAAAAAATATTTCCCTCATGCAAGAAATGATCAAGTTACTATACAGTTTGTAGTTCATTTAGTAGCTTCTTATATATTGGAGGATTTAGATGTAATTAATTTGGGATGAAATATTGTGGTATATAACATCATAGTTTTGATTTTATTTTTCCTTTATACTGTATATTCTGGTTAATTACTAAACTGTCTATATTCATATTTAGGGACCTGATCTTGCAAACAATGTTCACACCTTTTTACTGATTTTCAGAAATCTCTGCAGTTCCCATTACTTAGCTGGAAAGCTCCTTGGGACAGGGACCATCTTTTTGCGCTGTGTTTGTACAGCACTTAGCACAAAGGGGACCTGGTCCTTGACTACGGATCCCAGTCACCATAATACAGATAGATAAATAAATAAAAACTTAGCAGATAAATCACTTTAAATGTGTTTTATTTGGTCAAAAATGACATGAAGAATAAGAAAGTAGAAATCTAGGGCCCAATCCGCAACACTTACTACTGAGTATAGTGCTAACTCCCATGAGTAATCTCTGCAGTTCAATAGAAATAAAAACCATTAGCTATGTTTCATTTCTTCATTGTCTGATGTGATATCAGTAACAAGATGCCTAGGTGAAAAATGTTTAATGTCATGTCTGTGGACTTTAATCATAAATGAACTCCGATGTCATGGTAACCCTCAAGTACATCAGAACTGGATGTTCTCCAAGATTGAGAGAGGATTTCAGACAAACTGAACTACACACAATTCTTCAGATAATTTCAAATGGAATGAAGACTGGTATACCAATAAAGCTCACCTTTCATAATCATATACTTATTACAAATAAATAGCCAAATTTTTGAGACTAGTTTAAAGAAAAAAAAAACTTTGCAGGGACACACCCATGGTCTGGGAGCACTGTCAGTATCCAAGGCCTGATTCTGATCTTATTAACATGTAAATTAGGAGTATCTGCATTGTTTAGTCCATGATGTAAGTGAGATCAGAATCAGGCCTTCAGGCATTCTTGCCATACAATTATGTCAAAGATCAATGAACAGCCCTGAGACTGGGCTAGACCTCACTGGGAATTAATAAGCATGAGTCATATGGCTAAGCTCAGATTTTTATTAATGAGGTCTAGTTCTGTTCTTTGCCAAGTTTTAAATATGGCTGCATTGATTACTGTATTTTTGCTCCATAACGGGAGTTTGAATCCTGGCTCTGGCACGGACTTAAATTTTCTATTCACTTTTCCCCATCTCTATAAAATTACCTACATGCCTCACAAAGATGTTGTAAAGATTAATCCGATCAAGTATATAAAGAGCATCAAACATGGAAAAAGTGGGCATATCCCACTTTTGGTGTTGTCATCTCCTACTAGTGACATTGTGATCATGAAAGGGTTCATTTTAGCTGAAAGGTTAGACTTAATCTGTTTTACTTTGTTTTTAATATGCTGTTATTGCAGGATTGATTATGCCATCATGTCTGATCTTCCCTTCACCTATGAGAACTTTAAATTAGATTTCTTTCTAAACAATATGCTACAACTCGAACAAAAGTTATGGGCTTGATGAATTAATTATTAGGTGTTTCTATGGCCTGTACTATGCAAGAGGTCAGACTAGATGATCATAAAGGTCTCTTCTCACCTTGTCATCTGAGTCTTAAAATTCCACCCAACCTATTGAAAAATAAATTCAGCACATAATCTAAATCTTTCTAGTGGGAAGAAAAAGACCTGTAGTGAAAACAGAAATATTAGATGGTGGTTTAGGGCTTCCAAACATTAAATATTAATTTCAAATAGGAATGGTTCTATTTCCAATCCAGTCCTGCATAGTTGCCTTAATGAAGTAGGTAATTAACTTAGTATTAATGCTAAAGGTACATGAATGGATCATAATTTTACCAGAATTAACCCATCATTCTTCGTGTCATGGTCTGAGGTGCAGTTCAGACCAGTGAGAGGTTGTCACTGCCTGCTCTGTCACCCTGGGTGCCTTAAATGCTCTGCTGCTGTAGTGTCCAGGCCTGGACGCTTCCAGTCAACAGACAAGCATGCACTGAGTGTCTGTGTGTTAAGCAGCTCTGACTCACGATTCTAATTCCAGCAGCTTGCTTGTTACACCCCAGCCACACTCTGGTTACACCTGGCAAGATGACAGCAACATCTGCCAGTCCCAAGTTTTCCCAAAACCATGTGCTCTGCAATATCTAGTCCTCTCCTGAACCATTCAAAGCGATTCATGTTCGCTTGTTCCTTTAACGATACAGTACCTAGCACCTTGCCATATTGACTGGGGTTAACATTCACTTTAAATCAAACACAGCACTGGGTTGACTTAGATAAAAGGTAAAACAAGTTTATTAGTAGGATTTTATGTGTATTCAGATATAAAGAATAAAGTTAGAACTGGTTACAAGCAATTACAAGTGGAAAAACAATTTCTAGAGACTACGACTTAACAAAACTGGTTAAGTGGTTTTATTAAATGTCTTTTTTTGTCTCCTCTTAGGGTTGCTCTTGTGGAAAACATTCCTGAAGGTATAAACTATTCAGACAGTGCACCATCCCACTTGTCTCTTTTCCAAGGCTGGATGAATTTGCTTAATATGGCTGAAAAGTCTGTTGACATAGTATCTTCCCAATGGGACCTCCATCACAGTCATCCATCTGCATGCCAGG
The DNA here is from genome assembly GCF_011386835.1 of Chrysemys picta bellii. NCBI lineage: Eukaryota > Metazoa > Chordata > Testudines > Emydidae > Chrysemys > Chrysemys picta. Next base: position 138,676,051 of record NC_088793.1, on the reverse strand, counting down.
TATGCTTTAGTCTAAACTGTCAGCCCTCTGTTCAGAATCTAGTTTTGTATCTTGCTGCTCATGTTCTTTCTTTGTTGAGCTATGGAGCTGTGTCTTATCAGAGCTGTTTGGCTGAATATTGGGGACGGGGGGAAGAGGGGAATACCTCCTAATTATGTGGTCTATTATAGCAGAGCAGCAGAGTGGGAACTCTGCTATAGTTAAGGTTAAAACCAGCTTTATGTGTAAAGCTCAAACATTCTGTGTTCTAAAATCCATAAGGTTGATTGGATTGCCTGGAAATTTAGTGTGCTTCATGGGAGTTCAGGGAAGGGATAGGGATCCAAATGTGAGGCCATTTGACCAAGAGATTCCCAAGGTACAGCTCCCTGAAATCCTCCCAGCTTTGCTTAAAGTTGACTTGTTCTGGCAACATTTACTGCAGACAGATGATAAAGGTCAAACCAGGGTTCACATCATTGCACGTAGATCTCCATCCCTCACAGGCTACCCCCACGAGAGTGTATGGCACTCACCAGCTTTTTGAGAGAAATCAGATTTAAAAATGTTATTTGAAAGAGAGTTTGTTTTTGCAGTTAGGCACATGATAAGCAGTTCTAAGACTCATGCACAGAGAGAGGCTAACTATCTGGAAAACTACCTCTCCATCACTGGACATGTGTGGCTCTGAGGGAATTTAATGGTCATTAAATCTGGTTCAAAATCAGCCCAGGTCGGGGGTGGGAACCAATAGGCATATTACTCCAATCTGCCCCTTTCAAAAGGGAATTTGTATTTTGAGGAAATGTAATCTGAGTATAGCATAATATTCACAATGTGCTGAAATTATTTTGTGAAAAGAAAATAAATAACACAAACAAAAGCTCAATGTGAAGAGAGGGTGGCTGGGGTGGAAAAGCAGGCAGGAATAGGGAAAAGAGGTTGGGGGATCAGGTAATGGAGATGGGGGGAATGGAAGGGGATACTGGGGTGAGTAACGGGGGACTGGGGGAGAATAGGGACAGGTGAGCTGCTCAGCCCAACATTTTCCGCTCTGTGTGTACCAGAATCTGAGGGGGCAGGGATTACCCATCTCTGCTATGCCTTATGGGAGTGTAGGTAGGGTTAATTATACAAATGTAGGGTTATTTGAACAAGGGGTTCCTGAGACACCCCCCCCAGAAAAAAAAATCTTATCAAGTTCACAGAGTCTAGCAACTTTGAAATCCACATGGGCAGAAATCTGAGAATGAACTATAAACATTTTGGAAAAATCTGTCACTGTCAAGATGTTGTGTGATGTGGCTTTTTTAAGTAATCTGAGTACGGCAGAATATTCAGAAGGTGCTGAAATTATTAGCTTTTCAAAAATAAATTACATGTGTGAATGTTCACTGGGGAGGGGAGGTGTGATTAGGTGGGAATGGGGGAGAGGGGTTTGGGTCTGTAGTAAGGGATGGGGGTATTATGGAGAGGGGATGAATGGAATGGGTGGGAGAGGAGTTGAGGGTCTCAGGTAAGGGGAAGGGATAGGGATTAGGGGAGTGGAAGGGGCGAGGATGGGAGGGATTGGAGAATGTGAGTAATAGCAAAGGAAGTTTGGTGGTTAGGGAGGGTTATAGCCAATAGTAAAAGATACCAGGTATATTTAGGATATAGAGGTGAAATATAAGTATTAATTAATGTTGTAATTCAGGACTTGTAGGCCTGAGGCCTACAAGATATTTAGCTTAGCCAATCAAGGTCTCAGGCCTAAAGATAGGTGACTCATTGGTTAGTTACTCATGTCAGCCTATGTTATGAGATGAAACAATCAAAGGAATAGTTGTGCTAAGTGCTGATATTTAGGAAATATATATTGCAATGTACCAGTTAAAGTCTGATAGAGTATTTTGGGGATTTTTGCAAACATAGGGTGTCAGCAATGTGCTAACCAAGTTGTTACGGTGACTAAGTGACATAAATGTTAATAAGTTAGTCTATAAAAGTGGCCACACCAAACTTAGTGGGCTGTGGAAGTATAAATAAGGAAAAGGAGTTGAAACCTTCATAAATATGTACAAACCCTAGTGGGTGTCAGCATAACACATTATAAAATCTGTATCTGGGCCTGTGTGCCTTCAGAGACACCAGGATGACACCCTCTGGTGAGGAGGAGGAGGAGGCAGATGATGACTGACACTCCAGGGTTTCCCAGCAGGAGAGATGAGTGATGGCAGTCACAAGGCTAACCGCTTTGCACTGTCTCTCTATCTGCTGCTGTACTTCAATGTTGTGGGATTGTTTATTTGCTTAGTGTATTTGTTAATAAAGGAACTTGTGATCAATTTCAGTTGTTTCTTGTGTGCTCCTCATGTCTCTCAATCTAATGATACTGATGATCATTCCTGATTCTGTAGCCACTCAGGAGACTGAACTCTTATTGACCACTGCAGTCTAAGAGATTAATCAATACACAAATCCATCAGTTAAGTTACAGATTTGGCACAACAGATGGGACCAGAAAGAGCACATAGAGAAGAAGGCCACTGTGTAGTGAGACAGAGATAGGTCAAGACCATCCTTGGTGCTAGCCTGGGAATAATATCCTTGTCATAGTCTGACTCTGAGCAGGGCAAACCGCCACGGCTGTGTAATCAACCTGGAATGGCACTTCCACTTCTCAGTTCCTGTTTTTATTCTTGTGCAGTTCTATCTCTTTTTCTTTTGTCATTGTGAAATTATGAGCCCATAAAGAAAATGGTAAGAAAAAGAAAAATAAGAGAAATTAAAGATAAGAAATAAGAGAATGGGTGTGAGTGCCCTCTTGTTTCTCAAGAAGAAACCCAGGTTGGAATTTCTCAAGAAAGGAGTTTGGGGGGGAGACGTCTTGTGTGGGAAAAGTAAATTGTTATGATTAGTCATTTTGCAATTTCGCAAGAAGATAATTATTTTTGTTTTAAATGTACAGATGTTAGTGGGTAGATATTGTGGTATATGAATAGTGGTACCAGATATTAACTGAATAAGCGGTAGTGTTGGGACCCCACAGTTATTTACAGACCAGAGGATCCCTGAAATATAAGACTTCTCTGGACTGTGCCCTGACAGAAGATTAAGGGAAACTCTGTGGGACACCTCGGTGGATATATGTTACCAGCCCATTGTGATCTGAAGGATTTCTGGCCACTAATAGCTGAAGGGGAAGAAAGCACCACAAGTGCTTCCTGGCAGCGAATAGAGAAGGGAGGAAATGACAGACAGTCCCTTTAGTGAATTGTGGAGGATTTTAATGGATTTTGTATAAAAATAACCAGTTGAATAAGAGTGCAAATAAGGATACGAAAGGAATACCATCCTAAAAGTCTCTAAAAGTCCTGGAAGTGGGCTCTATTAATTATAACTTTATTTGGCTTCACTCCTTTAAGGTGTCAGTAATATTTAGTAGGGACATCCTTGCAGGACAAGGTGGAATCCCAAAAAGCTGATTGTAAGAAGCTTAAAAATCAAGTAAAGGAATGGTCAAGTGAGTGGGAGTCTCAAAAGACCAAAAGAAGTAATCTCCATTTATAAGAAAATAATGGAAGCTTAGTTAATCACAGGTCTTAGAGGCCTTGTAACTATCTATTTTATAACCCGGTGGGGGGACTGCCAGCTATAACAAAGGTAGAAACAGTTATGCAAAGTATATGGATGAAATAATTACCTTTTAAAAGATTCCATTAAGTATCTATCCGTTCATCTTAATAATTTATCAAGTAATTATAACATTAAAAATATTAAGTTTGTGCTCTTAATTTGTAATTCCCAGTTAATCTTCATTTAAAAAACAAACAAACTTACAGAAACCAATCAAAAGTCATTAAAAGTCTTTGGCCCAGCAATCAATATGTTGCTGAACACTAAAGGGGAAGTACCTTCCCTAGCAGTTTTGTCTGTATGTAAAAAGAGAAACTGACAAACCAAATTGCTTTTAACATAAATTTGGCTTAAAATTAAATTGGTTGCCTATAAAGTCATGTTAAATTTTTTTTTATTGTTTTAAATTTAGATAATGTATTTTAAAACAAAGCTAATTACCACTATTTGCCTTTGTTTAGGGGTATTTAATGTAGTATTTTAGTAATATAGCAATGATTTATAAAGTTCACCATCTTTTCAAGCAAGGCTATGGCTGATGCAGATGTAAAAGGTAACTTAGGCTATGTCTATACCAGCACTTTTGTCGGTATAAGAAACACACCCCAGAGTGCCATAAGTTACCCGGACAGAAGCACCAGTGCTGTTAGCTCTGTCAGCGGGAGATGACATAGCTACTGCCGCTCATTGGAGGTGGTTTAATTATGCTGACGGGAGAGCTCTCTCCCATTGGCATAGAGTGGCTACCTGTGAGCTGTTACAGCGGCATAGCTGCATCGGTACAGCTGTGCCACTGTTAGGTCTCTAGTATGGGGGGCCTTTTTAGGAGGAGAGTAGACTAGGTGGACCTTGGGGCATGGCTGGAGAAGACTAGAGGAAGCAGAGTCAAGTGTGCCAGCTGGAGGTGGTTAGTTGGAGTGATGAGCCTAGTTCAGTGTACAACTCTGGTTTCATAACCAAGGTAGCATGTAACCCTACAGTAATCTGCTGCCTGTGATATGTGAATGCAGCGGGATATAGAGCAGGAGAGAGCAAGGAGCAGCTTCTTACATGTTAATGGGTTCTACGGTGGCGAAGTTTGGCTTAATGAGATGGGAAAGGGAAGAGGAGCTGGAAATGTTGGTGGGAGCTACATGTTGTGGGGAGGGGTGAAGAAGGGGGTGGAGAAGGAGTGAGACACACCAGTTTTCTCTCTTGCTCGCTTTAAATTACTGTAACCACCATGTAATGAAACTGACATAAACCATGGATGATATTTCTGACACTAAACATTTCAAAGCACCACCATTATTCCCTTTCCACTATAACAAAATGTACAGGAGTGGGGAGGAACACTTAGGAATCACATAGCAAGTGTGTGACCAAGTGGACAGACCGGGACTATTCCTAGCTCTGTTTTTGGCATTCTGGTTGACCTTGGCCAAGTCATTTCCTCACTCTGGGCCTCAGTTTCCCATCTGTAAAATGGGGATAATGATATAAAATTATTTGACACTTACTAATGAAAAGTACTGTATCAAAGCTAGGTATTTTGATTATTACCTGGCAATCAGATAGAGGAACAAGTAGTTAGATTATTTTTGCAGTCAAAATAGGTGGACGAAATTTACACAGAAAAATAGAGGCCATGTCTCATCTCAGAAAGTACGGGGGTACATTTTCATTCTCTGGTTCTATGATATCAAAATCTTTCAAAATAACAAGAGTTCCTTTCTAATGGAGAAAGGGACAAAGATGCTTTCCCCATTATGCTACATCATCAAACACTGAGCATATAAGAACATGTCTCTCGGATAGACTACTAGGATATATTTTTAAATGGACTCACTCTGATGAACTAAGATATTTCAGACCCTAATAAGTAGAGTGCACATCTTCTAGTGCTTACTTTACACTATTTGAGTCTTTGGGGGAAATAGGTTGTTCAGTAAAATTACAGGGAATCAGCTGAAAAATGAATGAGGGGAAACTATTTCAGTTGTAAGGAATCCAACATATTACACTGTCACAAACTGTTTTCTTTCTAGTCCTGTTCACACTACATAGTCAAAATTCCATTTACTGCATAACAGACAACCACCAGTATTCTAAACAAACAAAATATGGTACTTTGGATGGCCAGTATTTTCAGTCATGAACTGGATTCTCCTTCTTCTCAAACAGGAAGTTTATAACCCTCAATAGGACTGCGTATAATTACATTCTTTCCTAAAAACATATAGAAATACATGATGCCCTAAAATGTGCATTTATATATTGATTTAAATGAGTGAAAAACTGAGGTGGGAAGCCAAAGTCACAATTTACCACCACCCCCACTCATCCTTTAAGAATACATCTAAATATTGGAATATAATAAACTCAGTACATGTCAAAACAGTGAGACATTCCACAATGTAATTATTTACATTTATTTTCTAAGATATTTGAAACCCAGGCACTGTCATTCAAGCAGATGAATTTGAAGAGAAAATGTCTTAGATGTTCACAGTTATTAGTATGTGCATGAATTAAAATAAAATTTCATCTGAAAAAACTCAACGTCATTTACTTCTGAACCAGCAGAGCCTAACAAATCCCAAACAGAGAACAAAAATAGCAAACTAAAAAATTGGGAGTTGAACATCAAATTAATTCACTGTGATGCATTCAGATGTAAAGCAAAAATTACAGCTATGGTTGTCATTAGCAGAGTAGGTAAGGTGAGGGACTGGAGGCATTCAGGTTTGTTCCCTCTCCCTCAATGCAAAGTTTAAATAAGCAAAAGTAAATGTATTTTTCATAATGTTCAGCTCTATTTATTCATTTCTGCCTGCTGACAGGTTTATAACAGTGAGTGATTACTTCTACTAAAGACTGCAAAAAATGTCTGCAACTTTCTCAGGGCAAGTCTACACTACAGCGCTACATCAACAAAGCTTACTCCTGGGGGAATTCTGCACCACTGCACGTGCACATAATTAATGAGTCGTGCATATTTTTAATTTTTTGCGCAGAAAAAAAGCTTCTGCTGAAAAGTTGTTGCAGTTCTGCCTTTTGCCCACCAGAGGGCGCTGTGATGATAGAACACAGCAGCTGCTCCCAGCCAGCAAGGGAAGAGAGAGACCCTGTAGTGCCTTCTTCACAGCGCCTGTCAGGCCAAGTCAGGAGACGGGACAATGGGGAGACAGATAGTGTCGGGTGCTGGGGGGGTCAGACAGGGGGTCATAAGGGCTAGTGGGGGAATACAGACTGGGGCAGGGGCTGAATGGGAGTGGAGGCACAGGGCCACATGGTGATGTGGGAGGGGGTGCAGAGCTACATAGGGACAGGGGCGTGGCTGGGTCAGGGCACAGAGACACATAGGAAAACGGGGAGGGGGTGAAAGGACACAGGGACAGGAGAGTGGCTGGGGGCACAGAGTCACATGGGGACAGGGGAAGGGGGAGGGGGTGCAAGGACACATGGATGGGGAGAGTGGGTGTCTGAGTGGGGTTGGAGGGACACATGTACCTGACTGAATGGGAGAGGCTAGCAGTCAGCCAGCGTCTCCATGGTGGAAGCTCCCTAACAGTCATCCCCCTCAAAAAAACAACAACCCTGTTCCATACTTTTCCTACCCATATTTAACCGCCCTCCAAGTGCACACCCAGACTCCTTCCAAGCAATTATTTCCCTCTTCCTCAGCTCCTCCATTACCCCTGACTCCCCCCAACCTTTGCACTACTGCTGGGGACTGCAGGAAATATGGTTCTGTATTGTAGTTTAAATGAATTATTACTCAGAGTACTGTATTAATATTTCTAGTAAGGAATCTATTTGTCAAAAAACATTTTCTGAATCTTTCTTGTCTGTATTGTTACAGACATACTTGCTGACAGTTTTTTAAAATAAATGACCAAAAAATAATTGAAACTGATATGATTATATTGTGTTATTTTGCCAAATAAAATATGCAAAATTTTGCAAAATTTGAAAATATTGTTCACAGAATTTTTAATTTTTTGGTGCAGAATTCCCCCAGGAGTAGAAGCTATACCAATGCAACTGGGCAGTTGTAGCAGGTCTGTTGAGAGTGCTCTCCTGTTGGCATAATTACTCCACCTTGGCAAGAAACATAAGCTATGTCAGTGGGAGAATGTCTCCCACAGACATAGCACTGGTGTGGACAGCGCAAAACTTGCATCTCTTGGAGGGGTGTTTTTTTCACACCTCTGATTGACGTCAGTTAGATTGACTGTACCAGTAGCATAGACCTGCTCTCAGTTGCACAGCAAAGTGAACAGAACAGTCAATAGATCTTTTATCAACCCAATTTTTTCATCCGAAAGGGCTAGTATGCTGAAGAAATCTTCAGAGATGGATTCCAGGCATGATGACACAGTATTCTCCACCCGAAACATGCACCGCAGTTATTGCAGGAAAGGAGAATAAATGAGAGTTTAGCTAAATAAGGCCTAGTCTTCACTTCACTTACTGGTCCGGCGGCACGCCATCGATGTTCTGGGATCGATTTATCGCGTCTGGTTAAGACGCGATAAATCGATCCCGGATCGATCCCGGAAGTGCTCACAGTCGGCGCCGGTACTCCAGCTCGCCGAGAGGAGTACGCGGCGTCGACGGGGGGAGACTTCCGGCCGCGTCTGGACCGCGGTAAGTCCGGACTAAGGTACTTCGAATTCAGCTACGTTATTAACGTAGCTGAATTTGCGTACCTTAGTCCGAAGTCCGGACTAAGTGGGGACCAGGCCTTAGAGTGCTGCATTTTCTTGTTTTGGAAAATCAAAGTTCCTAGTCAAGTGGGAGAGCAATCGCAGAAGTCTGAAATTTTTGACAATTGCAATCTAATAATTCACAAAAGTAAAAGCAAGGTGTCCTCAAGTCTTTGCACATTTGGGTAAACTGAAACTTGCCCAAAACTAGGCAATGGGGAAGAATGAGGACAAAGCAACTAGATCAGAAACTGCCATGTACATAAGATGCTTCATATGTCGTATTGGATTTTTATTGATGCTTCACTGTATGGGTATTTGTTTTATCAGAAACCAAGGGAGGATTGGCCTTCTCCATGAAGGCCCTTATGCTTTGGAACTCACTCACACCCTGCTCTGAAGTAGCCCAAATGTGTTGCTCTTCAGAGCATGCTGCTATGCAAACCTTTCTACAAGGACTTCTGGAGTTTGCTGTTGGATGTCTTTTATTTTGATGTTTGAATGACCACATATGTCTCTGATAGGCACCTTTTTTGGTTTGTTCTTTATAAATTTAAATAAATAAATTCCTACTGATGCCTCGGGTTACAGCGTGCTGCACTCTGAGGTCTAAGAGTATAATGCTGATAGTACGGGGCTGTTCAGCTGTAAAATATGATTCTACAATGTTTAGTGCTGATACAGACTTCTACAACGTAGAAATTCAAGTGAACAAGCATCTTGTGATGAAATGTTGTGTATATTTTTCTTCCGCTGATTCCACCGAACCTTTTCTTTCACCCTCTCAGCAGAAAGCTACATGTTCCTGGGGAGGGGAATGGGCTTGCATTGGTGGTTTTGCATAGTCAGCCTGCATGTGCTCTCAAAATTGAAGTAGATATCCTGGGAGCAGGCAAAAGGTCCTGGACTGCTTCCAAAACCTACCGAACAATAGTTCCTTCCCTGGCCATCTTAGTTATGAGACACAATGGGACTAGAGAGAGGAAACTTTCAGGGGTAGATTCCAGCACATTTTCAGTGGGGAATGGGGCAAAATTTAGGATCATGCCACTTCCCTTACTCCCAGAATTCCTTCCTTCTCTTTCACTTTTCCTTGCTCCATGGACTAATCCGGTCATCAAAAAGGGCTTGCTCATAAATTGGGAACCATTGCTCTAGACTACAGCAATCAGGGTAGATGTAACTTTAGTGACACTAGTGATAGGGTGACCAGATGTCCCGATTTTATAGGGACAGTCCCGATTTTTGGGTCTTTTTCTTATATATGCTCCTATTACCCCCCACCCTCTGTCCCGATTTTTCACATGTGCTGTCTGGTCACCCTAACTAGTGACCATATAAAGCCTATGTTCACAAGTAATCTGCACCCTTGATATTGAGTTTACACACTAGAAACCTGGGCAAATGACACTGTAAAATTCCAGCAAGTAAGCATATTATTCAGTGTGAGGTTAAGTTAGCAGCATCCACTGTTGCATGGTGTTTAACTGGCTCTGTGTTGCCACAGCTTTCCCTGTATGGGTGCTTGTTTTAACACTAACTAGGAGAAGGCTGGAAAGGTGGGAAAGCTGTGCTTTTTGCAACCATCCTCAAGTGAAAGAAGTGGCCAGCCCCACATTTATCAAGCTGATAGGCAAGTCCCAGGACAGGATTAATTTGGTGCGCAAACTCCCCCACTCCACCTCACATTTCCTGCCTGAGCTATTTGTCTAGGCAGGTACCGCAACCTTCGGCGGTGATTTTCCTTGGTACCTTCAACATCCATGCCACATACAGGGCGGTGTCAGGCGGCTTCTTTTCTGACACATTATTTATTTATTTATTTATTTATATGTCTGAAGATGGGCAGGAGAAGGTGATGTCCCAGGTTCTAAACACTCCTGAAAATTATTTATTCATAACAGATAATCAAAAATGTTGGCAGCCACCACCATGTACCTGCAATAACCAGCGAAACCTACCAGCAAAGATTAAAGAGTACTTCACCCTCTCCAAAATACATACACCTCGATGTAATGATTAGAACATGCAGGGGAAGAAACACAAACACCGATGGATTTAAAAGAAGAAGATGGCAATTTCATTAACTTTTAACTTCAAGGGGTAGGCTAGGTCACTCCACTTCCCCAAAGAGCAGGCTTTTATTTGGGTCCTGTGCGGTGTTAAATGGCCTTCAAATAACCAATACTTGGGGTTGGCCCTCTTCAGTTCAACCCTTAGGATACAGCCCACCTCTGAATGCTCTTACCCCCCTCCTGTGAGAGGGAATAAGGGTACACATGAGGGGTGGCTCAGTCTGCAACAGTGTGAGGTCTCCTCTTATTCCTTCAAGCTAACAGGGTCCACTAGTCCTGTTCTAGGTCTCATGTTTACCCATTTGAGCTTCTCGTCCACACTGGACACTGGCTGCAAGTTGTGACAAAATTACAAACTTGCTCACAAATGTATAACTTTAAAATCCTGGCCTTACTCTTTTTATTAACCTAAAACTGGGCCTCCAGGGTGCTTCAAAGAGGGCAGAAAATCCCACCTGACACTTTGTTGGTCTTGCCCTGGAGAAAAAATTCCTTTCTGATCCTGAAAACATTGATGGGTCATTCAGACACACAGCTTCTTGGACACAGAGGTCAAACTATACCTCCAGTATAGTGCAGGGTAGCAACCCCAGCAGAATGGCTAGTGCATGCCCTCAGGTCTTCACATCAAGCAAGGGTAG